>NC_059480.1:18623928-18923928 GCF_018139145.2 Gymnogyps californianus
GTAATCGTTTAGAGAAGGCACTGGGAAGGCACAGGAGTCCTGCCCCAGGGACATTAGGGCTTCAGACTGGGGTCCCTTACTGGGGGCACTGAGGTTCCTAACTAGGTTCCCATCCTGTGGGTACAGCTGGAGCCCTGGGGGCCCAAGCCCCAGACTGGAGGGGTCAGGAGGGGACACATAGCACTGGGACCCCAGCCTGGGGGAGAACTGAGAGCACAACGAGAGAGCACTGGGACTCCAGACTGGGGGGCTCGGGAGAGGGCACTGAGGCCCCAGACTGGAAGCACTGAGGGGAGCACTGGGACTCCAGAGAGGGAGGCTCAGGAGAGGGCACTGGGAGGACACTGGGGACCCAGACTGGGGGAGCTTGGTTTTAGCATTGGGATGTCAGACTGGGAGGCTGTGGGGGAGCACCAGGAGGGCAAAGGGAGGACATCGGGGCTCCAGACTGGGGGGCTCGGGGTGAGCACAGGGCCCCTGGACACGGGGAGCTCTGGACACGGGGGGCCTCGGGAGGATGCAGGGCCCCAGGATGACACGGGGCTTGGACTGGGGGTACCAGGCAGGGCTGGTGAGTCTCGGGGGCCCTGGCCGCGGCCGGGAGGGGGTGGCGGGGGCGCCCCGGGGGGCGGCGGCACTCACCGAGGCGCAGGAAGAGGACGACGCTGAACATGGAGAGCAGCGTGGGCACCACGACGCCCAGGAAGGTGGGCAGCTTGCGGGGGGCGGCGGCGGCGACGGCGGCGGCCCGGCCGCGCTCCCGACCCCGCTCCTCCTCGGCCGAGCCGCCGCACAGGCGGTACGTGAGCAGCGCGCTCCGCTCCGAGCTCGCCATGGCCCGGCACAGCCCCGGCGCCCGCCGCCCCCAAACCGCGCCCGGTCCCGGCCCCGGCCCCGGCCCCCGCCCCCGCCGGCCCCGCCCGCCGACCCGGGCCCGACCCGCCGTGCCCCGCCCACAGCCCCGCCCTTCCCAGCTGACCACGCCCACGAACCGGCGGATATGCCACGCCCCCGGATCCGCCCCGCCGGATAGGCCACGCCCCTATCCTTGGGTAGGCCCCGCCCTGGGCCAGCCCAATCATATAGGTCCCGCCCCATCTTGCTGGTTAGCCCCGCCCCCTTGTTGGCTCCGCCCCTTTGTTGCCCTGCCCACAGCCCCCCACCCTTATCACGGCCTCCGGCCCCAAATGTACACCCATCGTGGCCCCTCCCGCCGCTTCCCCCAGCCCCAGAGGTCTCCCACCCCAACACCCCCATAGTGACCCCCCCAGCCCCAGCGGCACCCCACACCCCGAATCCCCCAAGCCCCGGCCCTCGCGGGGTCTCCCCACTCCTGGTACCCGGCACTGACACCACCCCCCTCTCGAACTCGCCCCATTCCTCCCGGCACCCCAAAACCGGCCCCCGCGCCCCTGCATCGCCACACGCCCCCTGCCCCCGACCCCCAGCGGCCAGCATCCCGACCCCGGCACCCCCAAGCCGCCCCCGCGCCCCGGGCACCCCCACGGACCTCGGTACTGCCCCGCCCCCCCATGCCCGCTCCCTGCGCCCCCCGCCGGTCCCGGCCGGGCTCCGCTGCCCGCGCCAATTACCGGACAATCGGGGCCCCCGGGGGCGGCCGCCCGCCCTCCCTCCGTCCCTCGCTCCCTCCCCGCCGCCGGGGCTGGGATCTGCCCGGGCCCCGGGGTCCCACTGCCGCCGCCGCCGCCCGGGGCGGCCGAGCGCCTCGCCAATTAGGTTAATGGGGTTGGCACCGGCACCGGGGCCGGGAGGGGGGGCACGGTGGGGCCGGGGGCGAACCCCACGCCGGCCTTGAGTACCCGCGTGGGCGCCGGCTGCGGTCAGCCGAGCGGTTGACCCCCACGGCGCGAGGCCGTGTCACGAGTGGGGGGATCCATGCGGGGACACCGGGGCGGAGCGCGGGACCGCTCCCCGGAGTGCGATGCCGCTCTCCCCCCACCACCCGTCCCCGCTGTCCCCCGTGGGGCGGAGGCGCAGCGTCCCCCCGCGGTGTCCCCGCGGCCGAGGTGGGAGCCCGGCGGGGCCGGGGCTTTCATCTGCGGCGGGCCTGTCGCCGTGCCAGCCGCGGGCAGCTCCGCGCCTTTGATGTGCCACTGAAGCGGCATTGTCCGCGCCCCGCTGGCACCATCGGGGCCGGGGGGGGCCGAGGGGGAGCGCGGCACGGCCGGGGCTGCGGGCACGGAGGCGCCCCTGCCCCTAATGGGGACGGGGGTGGCGGCACGGGCACCCCTCCGGCCCCTAAATGGGGATGGGGACACGGGCACCTCCTGCACCTAATGGAGACGGGGGGGGGCGTGGGCACCCCTCGAGGAGGAGAGAGACGGGCGCCTGGGCACCCCCTGTCCCCCAATGGATGTGGGGACACGGGCAGCCCCTGCCCCTAACAAGGACAGAGGTCTGGACACGGGGACCCACCCCTGCTCCCTAACAGGGATGGAGATGGGGGCACGGGTACCCGCCGCACCCCAAAGAAGTGATGGGGATGTGGCCGCACCCTGCCCCGCCAAAGGAGCTGAGGTCGGGCCCATGGGCACAGCAGAGTGGCTACTGCGAGCAGGAGGGCGACGTGGGCACCCCAAAAGTGTGAGGCCAACGACAAGCCGAGCTGCAGGCACGGGGGGGGGGACCCTCTCCGGCTGGGCGGGCGAGTGTAGCCCCCCCATCCCTGGGGCCAAAGCTGCCCCCCAAACCCGGGCACGCTGCCCGCTCGCTGCCTGCTGCTGCTGAACAGCAAGAAAGGCAACCGGTGTCCCGGCCCCACCTGCCCCCCCCGGCATCCCTCCGGGGCGCTTCCCCCCCCCCCCGTCCTGCACCTCAGGCGAGGGACGGCCTTAGTGTGGACAGGGGGTGCTGGGGGGGCACCGGGTGGGGGGGTCCCCGGGGGCAGCCGGTGCTCAGCACGGGGGGTGCAGTGCCCCTGCACGGGGCGGCCCGTTCAGCCAGGGTTGGGCTGGCACAGAGAGAGGGACCCCCCCTCCTCCGCCCCATGCTCCCCCAGACCCCCGCCACTCCCCCCCCCCGCAATGTCCGCCCGGCCGCTCCCGGCCCGCTGCCCGCCTTTGAAGCCCCCGGCAGGTCTCCCACGCCCGGCCCGGGCCCCCCGCGCCCCGCAGCCGCCGGTGCGTTCCCACCCGCCCGCTGTCGTCGTCCCCGTCCCCCCCGCCCCCCCCGCGCCCCCCGCCCGGGGCCCGCAGGAGGGACGGTGGCGCGGCCGGGGCTTGGCGTGAAAATGATCAAGGGCCGCGGGCAGCGCCGGAGCTCAGCGCCCGTCTGATGCTGCCCGCCCGGAGGCCCCGTCGAACAAAGGCGGCATTGAGGCCCCGGCTGCGCCCCCCCCCCGCGCCCCCCGCCCGAGCTGGCATCTTGGCGCGACATTAATGAACTCGCCTGTTTGTGCTCCCCCGGCCCCTCTCTCCTCCCACCGCCCGGGGGGCACCGTATATATCCATCCCTCCTCTCCCGCCTCGGACATTTCGGGGGCTCCCCCCTCCTGCCCCCTTTTGCCCGCCCGAGGATGGAGCGAGGAGGGAAGAGGATGTGGGGTGCTCTCCTCGGGGTCTGCCTGGTCCCCCCTGTGCTGCTGCTGCTGCTGCCGCTGCTGCAGCTGGCGGGGGGGCCCCCGTGGGCCAGGGGCTCTACCCCATGCCGGCCGGTGTCTTGCAAGGTCAGTGGGGCATGGGGACGGGGGCATCTTTGTGGGAGGATCTGGCTGCAGATGGGGCGGCTGTAGGAGCCGGGACTCCTGGGTGCACTCTCAGGAAGGGGGGGAAGCACAAGCAGGATGCCTGGGTCACTGGCAAAGCCCCCCAGCCTCCAGGGCGTGCCCACGCTGCCTGGACTGAGTGGCAAGTGCTGCCCGCGGCACTAGGGGACACAGGGGTTGCAGGGAGCGGTGTGGTTCATGTCCTGCGGCCGCCAGCTCTCCCTCCTGCCCCAGGTACCTGTGCCAGCCCCGGGGGACCCTCTGCCAGGGCATGGCCAGCAGGAGGGCAGCTGTGGGTGGGTACAGGTGGGCACAGGTACGGGCACACGTGGGGATGCACATACAGGGCATGCACAGGAATGCACACACGTGGGCACATGCAGGGACATGCAGACACAGGCACGCAGACCCTGGCACATGCAGGTGAGCACCCAGGGTGTGGGCACAGGTGTGCACAGAGGTGCATGCACATGGACACACATGGGCACACGGGGGCACACCTGCCCAGGCTCACACCCGGCTCCGTGCCTATGTTTGCACACGTGTGTTCACAGGGTCTCCACGTGCAGCAGGCACAGACAGGCCTGGGCAAACACCCTCCCCACACCATGTGCCCATGTGCCAACCCCACCAGGGAGGTGACAGTCATGCCTGTCACCCTAGGCAATGCCAATAGGTGACAAGTCGTGCCCAGCCTGACTCCCCACCATGGAGATATCGGGGCATGGGCACCAGGTGGGCTGGGGCACCCCGTGGCTGGGGGGGGGGGGGCAGTAGTGGGGGCACTGGGGGTCTGAGCGCCCTGCGTGTGTCCGGCAGCACTGTCGAGCCGGGGGACGCTGGTGCTGGAGGCGGCACTGAGGAGTGCGCTGCTGGCACTGGAGCGGGCGCTGGCTGAGCAGCAGCAGCAGCGGGGCGCCTGCGGGCTCTGTGCCCCCTGCCTCTTCCCCCCTGCGCCAACCTCACCCACCACTGCCCACGTGAGTCACGGTTCCCCAGCCCCCATGGCCCCCATCCCAGGAGACCCTACCCAAACAGAGCCCAGGGTCCCCACTCAAACGCTGCCCAGGGTCCCTATCCAAATACCACCCCATGCCCAGGAGACCCTACCCAAACACGGACCCATGCCTGGAGACCCTACCCAAATATTGCTTTGGGACCCTACCAAAGCACCACCCCATCCCCTAGAAACCCTAGCAAAATGACACCCCAAAACCCTACCCAAACAGTACCCTCTCCCCTATAGGCTTTACCCTATAGGCTTTACCAAAACAGCGCCCAGACTCCCAAAACATATCCCTAACTGCTAGAGACCCTACCAAAACACCACCCAGAGATCCTACCCAAGCAGTTCCCCATCCTCTCTAGATCCTACCCAAATCACCTAGAGCAGTTCCCCATCCTCTCTAGATCCTACTCATCGCCTGGAGCCCTACCCAAAACATTGCTCAATCCCTTGTCTCCTTCCCAGAGATCCCCCCCAAAACATATCCGAGCACCCAGGAGACCCTACCAAAACATGCCAGCACCGCAGCCCCATCATGCCCCCTTCCCACCCACCCCAAAGCGGATCCCGGGGTGGCCTGGGCAAAGGTGGGCAAGGGAGGACATGGGGATGCCCACAGCCCTGCTGTCCTTGCAGCGCCGGCTGTGCCCCCCACCATGCCCCCCAGCTGCCAGGCCCTGCTGGATGCCCAGGCGCTGCCCGAGCTGCCCCAGCGCAACTGGGCACTGAGCCAGGCCTGTGCCCCCTACCAGCACCTGTGCCCACCCGAGGGGGCCCAGCACGCCTGCGCCCCGCTCAGCGCCCAGCTCTGCCGCCACCGCCTCCAGGAGTGCCGTGAGTGGGCACCCGCATCGCCCCTGGCTCCTCCTAGAGCGGGGAGACCCTACAATAACAAACGGGGCATCACCAAGGGATGCCCGGGATTGCCTGGAGGGGATATGGGGCATTGGGGGTGGCAGGGGATGCTGAGGTGGGGTGGGGAGACCGGGGAGGTGGGGGTACGGTAGGGTGATGGGGTATCTCTGGTGGGATGGGAGATTGAGGGATCTGGGGTGGGCTGTGGAGATTTGGAGGGTGGAGGCATTGGGACCGATGGAGCAGATTGGGGGGGGACGGGGCGTTAAGGGGTGATGGAGAATCTGGGATGGGAGAGGGGAGCGTGGGGGAACAGGGCAAGAGGGGTGACGGAGAGACTGGGGACACTGAGGCATTGGGGGTGACAAGGACACTTGGAGTGGGACAGAGGTCCTCGTTCAGGATGATGGGGATCTGGGGGGCACTGAGAGGAGCCGGGGGGAATTGGAGACAGTAGGGACATGGTGGTGACATCGGGGGGAGTGCCCTCACATGCCATGACAGCCTGTCCCTGCAGGGATGGCAGCTGCAGCCCTGGGTCCCGATGTGCCAGCGGAGGCGGCGATGCCAGGTGAGCCAGGGCGGCCCTGAAGTGCCCACCCCCCCCCACCCCCCCCCCCCCCCCCACGCTGGCGGGCGCCCCCAGCCCCCGGCTGCCTGCTGGGCCGGGGGCAGAGGTTAGCGTCGGCAGCTGCCGGGCCGCAGGGTGCCCCCGGCCCGCCGCCCGCTTGCCTCTGTGAGCACAATGAAGCTTGACAGCGCGCCCGGTGCGGCCTGACCCCCCCGGGGGTTGCCTGCCACCCCCTCCACCCGCCACGGCCATCCCGGCACTGCCGTACCCGTCCACCCCATGTCCACCCGGGATAGGGGGTGTCCTGGCAGCGGGGCTGCGGGACCCCCCCCCCCCTCACCCCGGCTTTGTCCCCCAGGGAGCTGCGGGTACCGTGGGGGCCCCCAAGCGAACGCCACGGCCCTCCGAGGACGGATCATGGGCGGCAGCGTGGCCCCGCGGGGGGCCTGGCCCTGGCTGGTGTCGGTGCGGCTCCATGGGGAGCTGGTGTGCGGAGGGGTGCTGGTGGGGCACTCCTGGGTCCTCACCGCGGCCCACTGCTTTGCTGGGTATGGCAATGTAGGGGTGATGTCCCTGCAAAGGGGGGCATGGGGTGGCACCCCTGTCACCCCTGTAACTAGCTGCCCCCAACCTGCCAGGAACCGGAACGAGCTGGCGTGGACGGTGGTGGTGGGCGACCATGAGCTGGGCAAGCCGGGCACAGGCAAGCAGGCAGTGCCCGTCCGGCGCATCCTGCCTCACCCCAAGGTCAGTGGAGGTGGGCACCCCCCCTGACCTCCCTGTGCATGCCCCAGGGCCCCCCACTGACACCCCCCCACATCTCCTTCCAGTTTAACCCCAAGACATTTCACGGGGACCTGGCGCTGCTGGAGCTGGCAGTGCCGCTGGCCCCGTCGCCCACCGTCAGCCCCGTGTGCCTTCCCAGCGGCCCCACGGAGCCCAGCCCCGGCACTACCTGCTACATTGCGGGCTGGGGCTCCCTCTACGAAGGTAGGTGCCACCTCAACACCCGTGGGATCTATGGAGCATCCCCCTCGGTGCCCTCTCCAGTGTCCCGTGCCAATGCACCAAGGGGGGTGCAAAAGAGAGGGGGGTGCCCGGGCATGGGGGACCCTATAACGGATGCCTTGCCCTGCAGAGGGGCCGGTGGCCGACGTGGTGATGGAGGCGCGGGTGCCCCTGCTCAGCCAGGAGACATGCCGGGGCGCCCTGGGCAGGGACCTGCTCACCAGCACCATGTTCTGTGCCGGGTACTTGTCCGGGGGCATCGACTCCTGCCAGGTAATGCCCAGGGCTGGGGGGCTGCCAGACCCCAAAACTCAAAAATCTCTCGTGGCACGTGGTGCTGGGCATGCACTGCAGCCCGGCAGTGAGGTCGGGGTCCCACCTCAGACTGACGTGTAGGCATCCCCCCCAGGGTGACTCGGGGGGCCCACTGGCATGCCAGGACCCCTCCTCGCACCGCTTCGTCCTCTATGGCATCACCTCATGGGGCGACGGCTGCGGTGAGCGAGGCAAACCGGGTGTCTACACCCGCGTCACTGCCTTCGTGGACTGGCTCAGCCTCCAGATGGACTGTGAGTGCCACCGGCCGTGCTGGGGGGGACGGAGGTGGCTCTGGGTGCCCGGGATGCTGCAGGGATACATTGTCCCAGGATGGGGCTCAGCACCTCATGGCAGCCCCGGTGCCCTCGCAGCTGCCCCCGGCAGCCGGGAACCGAGCTGCTTTGACCTGCTGGCGCTGGCCCAGCTGCCCCCCGAGCAGCAGCTGCCCGAGCGCGCCCGCCTCTGCGCCTTCTACGCTGGGTCCTGCCGGGCCCCCCAGGGCCGGGCCGCCTGTGTCCACCTGGCCGAGGAGACCTGCCGCACCAGGACGAGACGATGCGGTGAGCCAGAGGGTCATGCCGGGGCGAGGGCACAGGGAGGGACCCCATTTCTGGTGGTGTGGGTCCGGTGCGGTGCCGGGCCCATGGCTCTCCCGCTGCACCCGCAGAGCTGCACTCCTATGCTCAGACCTTGGTGGATCTCCTGCGCCGGGCTGGGGACTTCATCCGAAACCAGTTCGACTTCTCCTTCCTCACCCGCGCCCTGCCCCAGCTCCTGGGCAAGATCTATGGGCATCTTTTCCCCCCCCGTATCCGCAGGGATGCCCCAGGTACCCTCCCGGCTGGGCCACCCTGTGCCCACTTGGGGTCCCATCAGTCCCCCCTATGCCAGTGGCTGGGGCACCAGCAGCCTGCCCTGGCACCTCCGTGGGGCTCCCCTACCCCTTGTCCCTCCTGTCCCCTTCTTGTCCTCACAGGCCCAGCTGTGGCAGGGGGCCAGCCCAGCCCTCCAGCAGAGGGACCCTGGAGACCCCCCACCAGGTAGGGCATGGTGGGCCATGGGGCACGGGGGGCTAAAGGGTTTGGGGGCAAGATGCCTGTGGGCATTGACATGGCTTTTTTGGGGACAGCCGAAAGCATTGGGGTCCTGCTCTTCCCGCAACCAGGGCACACCTGGAGGGAGGTGGACACGGCCCCCCGGGGTGCCCAGGGCCACCCAGGTCCCACCAGGGGTGCGCAGAACGGGGGGGCGGCACTGCCCAGGGATGGGTGCCACCGGGCGCCTGCCTGAGCTCACCCCGCTGTGCTTGCAGGCGGGGGGCCGGGCAGCCGCCCCCCTTCGCAGGGCTCTTCAGGGCCGTGGGGCCCCGGCTGCAGGACTGGGTGGAGGCGCTGAGGGCCATGGAGGGGAGCGGCCCCCCGGCACCCACCCCGGACAGGGGGCAGCTCCCCAGGGAGACGTGGCTCTTCTTGCAGGTATTTGGGGAGGGACGGGCTGGGGGGAGCCCCTGCCCCTCTGGTGACAGTGCCACCAGGGATGAAAGCCCAGCAGTCCCCCTGTGTCCCCTCCTGACATCCCTTGGGCCCATCGTCCCCTGTGCAGCCACAGAGGTGGCATCTCCCACTCTGCCACCACAGAGGGAGAATCTCACCCTCCCCAGCTGAAACCAGTGCTCCCAGTCCAACCAGTGCAGTGCCAGCCATGGGTCTGACCCCGCAGCTTAGGATCTGACCCAACACAGCCATAAAGATGTCACGTGTTCCCAGTGCCCCATCCGACACCAGCCCAGCCATGCCCTGCGCTCTGCCACTGTGCACCTGGCCATGCCCACGGGTGCCCTGTGGGTGCCCCACTGCCCACCCTGTCCCCCCTTTGCTTCAGCAGGGCGAGGAGGTGGTGGAGGAGCTGGTGGGACAAGGACGAGCCTTCCTTGCCCAGCTGCGGGCAGAGCTGGACCTCGGCACCCCTCTTGAAGCCACAGAGCCGCGACAGGCACCTGGAGAGCTGGCGGGGACCCCCACACCGAGCCGTGAGCCTTGGGAGCCTGGGGGGGCTGGGGCCGACGGGGCAGCGGGGTGTCCATCCGCCGGCCGGCTCCATGCCCGGGCAGTGCCCACTGGCCGTGTCCCCACCAGGGCTTTCACACCTCTCTCGGTGGCAGGGTCCGTGCCGAGGGAGAAACGTGAGCTGGTGCCCACCGAGCTGCCGGGGGTGGAGGAAGAGGAGGAGGAAGAGGCGGGCACAGGCAGAGGTAAGCGCCCTGCAGCCCCCGGCCACTGCGGGATGCCATGTGCCACCATGGGGGTGGCGGCAAGCCCGGCCTTGGCTTCACACCCCGGTCCCAGGGCTGGTTGTCCCATGTCAGTGGGACAGCCCTCAGCCATACACCCCTCCACAGGGACCCTCTGCCCCTGCTCCCCCAGTGTCCCCAGAGCATGGGTGCTCCTCCCCGGGGCAGGCAGCAGCATGGTGCCCCTCACCGCACCCCTGATGTCCCCCCTCCATCTCTCTCCTGCGGGTCCCTGGGGTTGCAGCTTGCCCTGGCCTCAACGAGTCGGCAGTGCGGGTGGGTGCAGTGCGGGAGCTGTACGCCTGGGTGCTGCGGGTGCCCGAGCCGGACCTGGCCATGACCTTCCAGGAGGTGAGTGCCTCATCCAGCTACTCCGAGCCCCCCACCCTGGCAGCCAGGTGGTGCCACCACCCAGCCCATCATTGTCCCGCTGCGTCCCTGGCTCCCCTGGGACTAGTGGTGTTGTCATCTCCCTGCAGATCCTGGTGGACTTGGGCTCCAAAAACGCCAAGGGGCTGTACCGGGCCCAGGTGCGGGCCATGGTGGGGGGCCGCCCCACGGCCTTCACTGGCCTCGTGGGGCTGGACAGTGACTCGCTGGCCCGCAGCATGCCTGGCCTTGTCGCTCTGGCGCTCGAGGCGCTGAAAACCTAATGGTGCCCTGGGACACCATGCCAGCACGGGGACGGGGTGCTGGGGCAGGGGTCTCTCATGTCCTTCAAACACAGTCCCTTCCCTGGCTCAGGCTCTTCCACCCTTTTGTCCCCCATTGTGCCTCAGTTTCCCTCTTCCCACCAGCACTGGCTGCCCTCCCCAGGGCAATGGGGCGCCGGGGGCACCTGAAGCATCTCAGCCGGGGATCACAGCCCTCCTCTCCCCTGGGACCCTCACCTTGGCAAGCCCATCCCCACCCCATTTTCCCTAGAGGCACTCGGGCTGTTATTTATTTGTACAGAGAAAGGTTTATTTTTCAATAAAGAAGGGCTCTATTTTCCGGTAGCTGGTGAGTGTGAAGGAAGTGCTATGCCATGTGGTGCCGGCGAGGCGGATGCCGGTGGGGGGACTTTCCATGGGGGATATGACATCCCGTTGCATCCCCCTTCCCATTCCCCTGTACCCCAAAGTGATGTCCCCAGCCCCCAGTTTCTGCCCCTGGCATCGGTGCTGTGCCCAGCCCGGCACAGACTCCCCAGCCCCCTCCCCAGGGGTCGGGCACCCCTCCTGCCCACTGCAGCACCCATAGCACAGCACCGTTGCCCACCCTTGGTGCCACCCCATTGGGGACCCACAGGAAACCTCCTGCCAGTGCAGCGGCCAAGCATGCCCTGGGCCAGTGGTGCCACCCCCGTGCTTGGGCATCGGTGGGTACCAACCCCTCCTGCTCGTGGGGAGCCTGCCGCCCCCAAGCAGCATCGCTGGGGCTGCTGAGCAGCGGGGAAGGGACCGTCCCTCCCCGTGCCCAGCAATGCCCGTGCTGGCGTGCCCAGGCACAGGGTGACGGGCTGACACCCGTGGGGCCGGCGAGGCCAGCTGCGCCTGCCCATCTCCCCTTCTCCTGGCGCGGGGGGTGCCGGAAGAGAGGGGTGGGAGCGGGTATCCGGTGCCGGCACCCTTCCCCCTCGGCACCTGGCACCATCCATCTCCCGCTCCGGCCGGCAGCCGGACATCCGCTCGGCCAGGCCAGGCGGGGAGGCAGCCAGGGCCTGGCACTGTGCGAGGGCACCGCAGGCACCGCATGGGGGACCTGCTGCGGCGGCTGGCCCTGCTCGGGGCGCTGGTGCTGTCGGGTGAGCGGGGTCCCGGGGTCTTGGGCACGGGGTTGTGCCGTTGCTGGGGGGTTCTGGGCCCCCTCAGTGGGGTCAGTGGGGGGTGATGGTGGCAGGGTCCAAGCTGGGCACAAGTGTCCCCAGGGCTGCATTTTGGGTATTGCCTGGCAGAGTCCCATCACTGAGCATCCCCTGCGCTTCTGTCCTGGCTGTGCCACCCAGAGCCATGTCCCTGCCTGGGCTGTGTGTATGTCTGTCTGTCTGTCTGTGCACAGTGTCTCTGTGTCTGTGTGTCACTGTGTGTCCCTGTCTGTGTGCACAGTGACACTGCATCTATGACCACGTGTCCCTGCATATACTAGGTCCATGTCCATGTGTCCACGTGTGCCTCTGTGTGTGCATCCATCTACGTGCACAGTGCCACCGCATCTGTACCCAAGTGTCTCGTGTCTGTGTGTCCCTGTGTGTGCTGGGTCTGTATCTCTGCGTACCTCTGTGTCCATGCCCACGTCCTTGTCCCATGCCCATGTGTGCCCATGTGCCCCCGCATGTCCATCATTCCTGCATGTCCCATGTCCATGCCCCTGTGCAGCACAGACATGCAGTGTCCTGGCCTGCTCCTGTCCCCTCCATCCTTACACCACCCTGCCCTCGCTGAGCATCTCTGCGGGGTGGCACTGGGCCCAGTAACCCCCCCAGCCCCCCCAGTTTGCCTGACACCACACCCCCAGGCGGGCTCTGTGTGAACCAGGAGGAGCGGCTCATCCACCACCTCTTCGAGGAGAAGGGCTACAACAAGGAGGTGCGCCCTGTCATCTCCACTGACCAGGTTGTGGACGTCTACCTGGCCCTCACCCTCTCCAACCTCATCTCGCTGGTGAGCCCCAGAGGGCAGTGCCCACTGTGGGGTGCCCCCCAGCCATGCCTCACCCCCAGGGCTGGCTGGGTGGGGGAGGACCTGAGGCCGCTGCCCTGAACCCTGGCTGGTGAGGGTTGGGGGGGGACGGCTGCTGGGCACGGCCCTGGCATCTCACTGCCCCACACTGTCATTGCAGAAAGAGGTGGATGAGACGCTCACCACCAACCTATGGCTCGAGCACGTGAGTAGGGACAGGCGTCACGGTGTCAGTTGTGCCCTGAGGCACGGGCAACAGGGTGGCCCAGCATGGTGAGGGGGTGACCTGGGGATCCCCCCTCCAGGGCTGGACCGATTACCGCCTGCAGTGGAACAAGTCCGAGTTTGGGGACATCGAGGTGCTCCGCCTGCCGCCAGACATGCTGTGGCTGCCTGAGATAGTCCTGGAGAACAAGTGAGCCATGCCTCAGTTTCCCCTCCCAGACCCCCCGAGCTGTGCCCAGTGTGTGCCCCTGCCTCTTGCCGGTCCTGCCATCACCTCAGCTCTATTCTGGCACAGCAACGATGGGCTTTTCGAGATCGCCTACTACTGCAACGTCCTCATCTACAACACGGGCTATGTCTACTGGCTGCCGCCCGCCATCTTCCGCAGTGCCTGTCCCATCAACGTTGACTTCTTCCCCTTTGACTGGCAGAACTGCACCCTCAAATTCAGGTGCCGGGGGGCTGGCTGGGGCAGGGTAGGGCAGGGGCGGGCAGCAGGGTGGTGCCCACTGCTGCCAGCACCTTCCCTTGCTGCTGGGTGCAGCAAGGTGGGGATTTGCAGGTGACTCAGTGGCCCGAGTCCATCATGCTGGAGGTCAGGGTGGGTAGGTGGTGGGTACCAAGCAGCAGGTACAGCCCCTCACGGCCTGTCCACCCCGGCTGCGGGCCAGCTCGCTGGCATACAGTGCCCTGGAGATCAGCATGCACTTGAAGACGGACAGTGACCCAAAGACGGGCAAGTCTTACCCGGTGGAGTGGATCATCATCGACCCCGAAGGCTTCACAGGTAACGCTTGTGCTCTCTGCCATGTCCTGTGGCGGTGGGACACCCTGTCCGGGGCTCAGGGGTACCCTGGCATTGGGGCACCTGCCATGGAGACACCCAAGTACCCAGGGCTTTGGCACCCTGGCACCCATCCCACCACACTTGGAGCTACCCAGACCCAAGATGGGGAGACCAGTGCTGGTGGGGCTGCTGAGGATGGGCACGGTGGGGGTCCCCCGTGCCATGTGCTGTCCCATGTGCCCTGGCAGAGAACGGTGAATGGGAAATCATCCACCGCCCGGCCCGCAAGAACATCCACCCTGACAACCCCCCCGAGAGCACTGAGCACCAGGACATCACCTTCTACCTCATCATCAAGCGCAAGCCGCTCTTCTATGTCATCAACATTGTCACGCCCTGCATCCTCATCGCCTTCATGGCCATCCTTGTCTTCTACCTGCCCGCCGACAGTGAGTGAGCCCTGCGGCACCTGCACTGGGCACGGGGGTCACCCCATGGGGGCACCTCCATGTCCCACATCTGCACCAGGTCCTGGGACATGGGGACACCCCAATGCCCAGCACGGGGACATTCTGGTACTGGGACACCCCCACGCAGGACACCATCATCCCAGCCACGCACCCTGGCAGGGGCACACTTGGGCACAGGATGCCCATAGATGCTCCATAATAGAAAACCCTATATGGGGCACTGTATAGTGGGACACTGGGAGGGCAATCCCAGCACTGGGGGCACTGGGAGGGGGACCTGGAGCAGAGTTTGCCCTGAGCTCACCTGCTCTCCAGGTGGTGAGAAGATGACCCTCGTGATCTCAGTGCTCCTGGCCCAGTCCGTCTTCCTTCTGCTCATCTCCCAGCGCCTGCCTGCCACCTCCCACGCCATCCCTCTCATCGGCAAGTGAGTCCTGGCCACCGCTGGGTGCAGCGGGGACATCGCAGGGTCCCCGCAGTGCGAGAGGGCAGCTCTGCCTGTGCCCAGCCCCTGTGGCAATGCCAGCTCCAGGTCCATGGCCCCCACAGGTATCTGCTTTTTATTATGCTTCTGGTGACGGCCGTGGTGGTGATCTGCGTCGTGGTCCTCAACTTCCATTTCCGCACCCCCAGCACCCACATCATGTCTGACTGGGTCAAAGAAGTAAGCGGGGTGCTGGGCTGGAGTGGGTGAACTGGTGGGTACAGGGGTGGCACTGTGTCCCACGGAGGGCATGGGACAGCACAGCCCTGGCATTGCATTGGGGTGTCCCATCTGTGCTGCTCCAAGGGGTTGCACACCTAGACTGGGGGCAGAAGGTGGGGACAAGGCGGCATTGCACCAGGGAGGTGGCCGAGGGACCTGACACCCCCTCCCATGCCCCAGGTCTTCCTGGAGAGCCTGCCCCGCCTGCTGGGCATGTCACAGCCGGCTGAGAGCCCGGCGGGCACCCCATGCATTCGGCGCTGCAGCTCGGCCGGCTACATCGCCAAGGCAGAGGAGTACTTCAGCGTCAAGTCCCGCAGCGAGCTCATGTTCGAGAAGCAGTCGGAGCGGCATGGGCTGGCCAGCCGCGTCACCCCTGCCCGTGAGCCATGGCCCCTCCACGGGGACACGGGGAAGGGTGGCGGAGTGGGGGTCTCCAGGGCTGGCAGCCCTTCGGAGCCCATCTTACCACCCCCCTCGCTCCCAGGTTTGGCGCCGCTGGACGCGGGCGAGGAGCAGCTCTACGAGCACATAAAACCTGTCGTTGATGGCGCCAACTTCATCGTCAAGCACATGCGGGAGAAAAACAGCTACAACGAGGTGGGGGCCATGGGTACGGGGGGGCAGAGGGGCCTCCCTGTGCCCACTGTACCCCCCACTGCCCAGCTCCCGGCTCCCTCCCCAGGAGAAGGACAACTGGAACCACGTGGCCCGGACCCTGGACCGCCTCTGCCTCTTCCTCATCACCCCCATGCTGGTGGTGGGCACCCTCTGGATCTTCCTCATGGGCATCTACAACCACCCACCACCGCTGCCCTTCGCCGGAGACCCCTATGACTATCGGGAGGAGAACAAGCGCTTCATCTAGGGGGGTGGGAGGGTCCCATGTGCCAGCCCCCCCTCACCTGCCTTGGTTTGGGAAAATAAAGCTGGGTGCTTCTCACCATGGGGTGCTGAGCTGGTGGCTGCTCTTGGTGTGCCCCTCTGGGCACGGTGCCCAACTTGACCGCTGTGTGTGTGCCAGGGAGGGTGATGCCCGCCCAGGGAATGCATGCTGTTGGGTGTCCTGAGCACGGTGGTCCTCAGCTGTGGCTGGAAGCGGTGTTTCCCAGAGGGGATGTGGTGGTACCAGCCCTGCTACTCCCGTTGGGCTGGGCACTCAGGACAGGATGGGCTGGGGAAGGGGAGAGACCCCCCAGCATGGCACCATCCCCTGCAGAACCACGCAGTGGGCAGAGAGCTCATCAGTGTCCATATCACCCCCCATCCCCATGACCCC
Organism: Gymnogyps californianus; assembly: GCF_018139145.2. Classification (NCBI taxonomy): domain Eukaryota; kingdom Metazoa; phylum Chordata; class Aves; order Accipitriformes; family Cathartidae; genus Gymnogyps; species Gymnogyps californianus. Next base: position 18,639,828 of record NC_059480.1, read on the forward strand.
CCAGCCAGACCCACGAGTGTACTCCCCAGCACACCCCATCCCGCAGTGCCCAGCTGGGGGCCAAGAGGGGTGTCTCCTTCCTCGGCTCAGCAGCGGGACACCAGGGCTCCGGTTTCAGGGGGCACAGCTGACATCCCCCCACCAGCAGTGGCCCAGGACAGCTGTCACATCCTCTCCGCTGAGACAGGAATCTGAACCCCCCCAACCCCCCTACACAGGGCCTGGCAGGATTTGGACCCCCAAGGCAGGCATCACTCCCCAGGCTGACATGGTGGGACTTGCCTGACCCTTCCCCACCCTACACCCCGGGGGCAGCCGCCACCATGGGGGGGACAAGGCACTGCTGGGGGTGCTTGCAGGGGGGCACCCCTTTTCCATAACCCATGGGCACCTGGGTTTCTGCTGCAGGGAGATGCATCCCTCTGTGAGGGACATGGGGAAACTGAGGCATGGAGCTCATTTTGCCCCCAGACCCCCCTGGCACAAAATGCCAGAGGAGCTTCCCAGCAAACTGGCATCATCCCGCTGGCGGGGGGGCGTGGGTTGTCACCCGTCCCTCCCCGGCCCCTGTGGCTGTTGGGAACAGCTGACGGTGGCAGGGGACAGCTGTCCTGTCCCACCAGGCGCCAGGCCCAGAACACCGCCGCGCAGGCAGCCGAGTGGAGCCCCAGCCCCTGCGCCCCGCAGCACCGCCATGCGCTGCCATGGCCTTCTGCTCGCCCTCTGCGCCCTGGCAGGTAAGGAGTGCCCACCCCGGGGGGAGGCCTGGGGGGGCACCCGGTCACCCCCACCTTTGCCCTTGGGGGTTTGTCACCCGTGGGTGTACAGCTCCATGCACCATCCCACCAGGGTGTCCCCATGCTGGCAGCCTGCTGTCCCCGCGTCCTGCCCTGGAGAGGTCCCTGGGGCAAGCGGGCTGGGGGATGTGGGGGGGACGTACACCCCCCTGCTTGCACGCTGGGACGCTGATACACACCGTCAGGCATGCACAGCCGCATGTGCACACCTGCAGTAACACACGCGTGGGCATCCCCTCCCTGTGCACACCCCGTGCTCCTCCCCCGCCATGCCGGCAGGTCCGGGGGGCATCGGTGGCCCCACCGTCCCCACTCTGGGGTGCCCCCATGGCACGTACCTTCCCCAGGCGTGGGCTGCAGGAACCAGGAGGAGAAGCTGCTCCAGGACCTCATGACCAACTACAACCGGCACCTGCGCCCGGCCCTGCGCGGGGACCAGATCATCGACGTCACCCTCAAGCTCACCCTCACCAACCTCATCTCCCTGGTGAGAGACCCCCCCCGGTCCCCATAGTGGGACAGGATTTGCCCCCACACGTGGGGCAGCGGGCAGAGGCAGGCAAGGCACTAACGCCATCTCCCCCCTTCCTTCCCTGCCAGAACGAGCGGGAGGAGACCCTCACCACCAACGTCTGGATCGAGATGGTGAGACCCCTCACCTCCAGGCAGGAGCCCCCCAGGAGCCACGTTTGCATCTCAGGGTGGCACCCCATGGAGGGCTGGCACCGTAACCTGCACCCTCTTTTTGTGGGTGCCCCCAGCTGAGCCCATTTTGGGGGCAGCATGGGACAGGCAGCTCACAAGCTCCCCTGCCTCGGGGAGCACCATGACCCCCCCTCTTTGCTCCCCTTCCCCTAGCAATGGTCTGATTATCGCCTGCGGTGGGATCCTGAGGAATACGACAACATCCAGCTGCTGAGGGTGCCTTCCACCATGGTCTGGCTGCCCGACATCGTCCTGGAGAACAAGTAGGTGATGGGGCAATGGGGACATACCCCCGCACAGGGGGTGGCAGCTGCCCCCCGGGGCACAGTTGGGGCTGAGCCCACCCTTTCCCCCCCAGCATCGATGGGACGTTTGAAATCACCCTCTACACCAACGTGCTGGTGTCCCCTGACGGCAGCATCTACTGGCTGCCCCCCGCCATCTACCGCAGCGCCTGCGCCATCCACGTCACCTATTTCCCCTTCGACTGGCAGAACTGCACCATGGTCTTCCAGTGAGCACCGGCTGGGCACGCGTGGGCACCATAGCGGGTCTTCTTGGGACACAAGGGATTAGCATGGGATGTCCACCTTTGCCCTGGGGCAACGAGCCCCTGGGCAGACAAGTGCCACCCACCTGTCCCCTGGCACCCCATCGGTGGCAGGAGGCACCTTGGCCAAGCCAAGCACCCCAAAGCAGAGCTGGAGGTGGCCAGCGTGACCTGGTGCCACACTGTCATCCTTTGCCCATCCAGCCCGCTGCATGCCAGCCTGTGCCACCCCCTTGTCCCTCCCCAGGTCCCAGACGTACAGTGCCAATGAAATCAACCTGCTGCTGACGGTGGAGGAAGGCCAGACCGTGGAGTGGATCTCCATCGACCCCGAGGCTTTCACAGGTAACACCACGGCTGCCCCCGTGGCACAAGAGCAGCCTGTCACGGGGGGGCACGCAACAGGCCTGGTGCTACGCCGGTGGCTGCCAAAAGCAGGGCTGCAGGGACTATTAGCAGCTCCCGCCATTACATGGGCACTTAAGTTATTAGTGGAAGCGGGAGTGTGGGAGAGATTTGTTTTTCTAACCCCCCCCGGCTCGGGGCTCTCACCGCCTGGCAGCCGCTCCCGGAGAGCACCGCTCCTGGGAGCTTGATTGATGCTGGGAACGTAGCTGTCACGGCCAAACGATGACGTTTTCCATCACATTTTAATTGCATATTGAAGGAACAAAATGCTTTTTGGGCAACGAGATTTATTTTTTCATTACCGGCCCGAGCTGCGATCTTGATTGGGAAAAATCTATTGCTCCCGCAGACGGCGGGGGAAAACAGCGCGCCGTCACCCAGCGTCACGCTCGGCTTCCCCCCGCGGCGCCCTGGGAGCAGGGAGATGGGGGGGACCCTAGCCCCACACGTAACACCCTGGGAGCCCCCAAGGGGCTTGAGGTGCCCGATATCTGCCCAGCTGCCCCCTCCAACAGCTTTTTGGGGTATTTTGCCCGGGCACCTTGGCACACTCCGCTGTGCTCACCTCCCTCCCCAGTGGCTCTAGCACCTTTCCCCACACCGTGTCCAGCCTGGGTACCCTATGGGGCCCACATCCATCACCAGCCCTCCCCTTCCTCCCATCCTGGGCCGGGAGGCTGGCAGCCCCAGTGCCCCCGGCTGGGCGGTGGGACTCACGTGGCACCACTGCGCGGCAGAGAACGGCGAGTGGGCCATCAAGCACCGCCCCGCTCGGAAGATCATCAATTCGGAGCACTTCACTCCAGATGACATCCAGTACCAGCAGGTTGTCTTCTACCTCATCATCCAGCGCAAGCCGCTCTTCTACATCATCAACATCATCGTGCCCTGCGTCCTCATCTCTGCCATGGCCGTGCTGGTCTATTTTCTGCCCGCCAAAGGTACGCGCTGATGCCGTGCCCACGGGGGGCACAGGGATGTGCAAGGGGGGCAGCGACAGGCAAGGAAGGGCTCATTGTCCCCTCTGTGCTTGGGGACCATCAGTGCCACCTCTCACCCACTCCTGTGATCTGTGGGGGGAATTTCCAGGTATCCCACGGTGAAAGCCTCATGGCAGGACTTGGCCAGTTCAGCTTTGGGGTGGGGGCTTTTTGCCAAAGGAGGGCAATGCCCACACCACTGCCCCGTGCCAACCTCTGCCTTCCCCCCTCCTTGGCAGCGGGTGGGCAGAAATGCACAGTCTCCATCAACGTCCTCCTGGCCCAGACCGTCTTCCTCTTCCTTATTGCCCAGAAGGTGCCTGAGACCTCTCAGGCTGTGCCTCTTATCGGGAAGTAAGTGATGCACAGGGACGGGGGTGCCAGCCCTGCTGTCACACTGTGCCAGTGGGGTCTCTGGGTGCTGTGCAGCAGCCAGTGCCCAGGGACAGGACCCTGGCACAGAAATAACCCCCAGCCCACGTGGGGCTGGCACAGGGCTACCACATGCCAGTGTCCCACTGCTGGTCCCCAGTTTCCAGCCCAGGAGGGCACTGAGAAGGACCTTACATGCCCATAGCTTGTGACGCAGCAGCCCCCATGTGAGGCCCCATGCCCCCTCCCCAGGTACTTGACCTTCCTCATGGTGGTGACGGTGGTGATCGTGGTGAATGCTGTCATCGTCCTCAATGTCTCACTGAGAACGCCCAACACTCACTCCATGTCCCAGAGAGTGCGCCAGGTACCCGCTGTCGTCCCCCTACCCCTTATACATGGGGAATGGGGTGGGTATTTGGGGACCGAGGCCATGTCCCTCGCAGAGTGGTGTGGCAGGCATACCTTCATCTGAGTGCAAGTCCTGGCACAAAGAGAGACCCCCCCCATAAGTCCCCAAGGGACCACACTGTGCCACCAAACCCCTCCAAGCCACTCCAAACACTGGAGAGCAGCAGGTGCCGACACACCCAGCATCCCGGTGGCACAAGGGTACCCCACAGGGATGCTCCAGGCGATGCAAGGGGACCCAATCACACCCATTAGGTGCCCTGGGTGGTGTGTGGGGGATCAGGTCCCCGTGGGTGACGCTGTACCCAGGTGTGCCTGCACCTCCTGCCCCGCTACCTGGGCATGCACATGCCAGAGGAGACGCCGGGGCCACCGCGAGCTGCCCGGAGACGCAGCTCCCTGGGGCTCATGGTAAAAGCCGATGAGTACATGCTCTGGAAAGCCCGGACTGAGCTGCTCTTTGAGAAGCAGAAGGAGAGGGACGGGCTGATGAAAACCGTGCTGGAGAAGATTGGTGAGTGCCTCTGGGGGGTCGGCACCTCCCTGCGAGGCTGGGCGATGTGCCAGGCGGCTGGGCACTCACTGTGCCGGGTGCCTGCTGTGCCGGCTCTGCTGCCCGTAGGACGTGGCCTGGAGAGCGGCAGTGCCCAGGACTTCTGCCAGAGCCTGGAGGAGGCAGGCCCTGAGATCCGCGCCTGCGTGGATGCCTGCAACCACATCGCCAACGCCATGCGGGAGCAGAACGAATTCAGCAGTGTGAGTCAGGGCCAGGGGGGAGAGGGACCCACGTGGGGGGCAGCAGGGGCAGCCCTCACCCCCCTCCTCATGCAGGAGAGCGAAGAGTGGATCCTGGTGGGACGGGTGATCGACCGTGTCTGCTTCTTCATCATGGCCTCCCTCTTCGTGTGCGGCACTGTCGGCATCTTCCTCATGGCTCACTTCAACCAGGCGCCCACCCTGCCCTTCCCTGGGGACCCCAAGCAGTACCTGCCGCAGTGATGCCCGCAGGTGCCTGCCAGCCCTGCTGCTGCCGGGACCACTGGAGCCAGGAGCTGGGCACCCCCAAACCAGCCTGCCTGGCCGAGGTCCCTGCGGGCACAGCAGCTCCTGGTGCCAAGCACAGCGCTGGAGGAGGACTGGGGATGGCGGGGCTCTGCAACCCCCCAGCAGTGGTGGTGATGGGAAAGGGGGGAACACGGGGTGGCCATGCTGTGCTGAACGTGGAAGTAAAGCCTGCGGCAGTCTTGCAAGCCTCCGTGGCATCATTGCTGCATGCCCACTGATGGAGTTACTCCTCTCGGACAGGCTGGATGTGCCACCCACGCAGGCTGGCCACAGACCTCTAAGCCACACAGTCCTGTCGCAGCACTCCACAAGGGTGCTGAGAGATGAGACAAGGGGGAACCGGAGCAGAGTCAGGCATCTGATGGGCTGTGCACCAGCACTGGCAGCAAGAGCCACATTACCCTGCTGCAAATTCACAGCTTCAAGCCCAGGACAAATGGGGCATCCCTTGCCACAGCAATGGTGGCAACAGGGCAGGAATCACAGATACAGCTCCCCATCTCGGGGCAGCCATGGAGCCAGGGATGGGATTAGGGGCAGGTAATTCCTCCCTCCATTTATGCCCCGGCCATGGCTTTTGGGGGCAGCTGAATTGCTGCCCCTGCTCCCTAGCAAGCAGCTTGGGGTGGGAAGACCCTGGGCCACCAGGGACCCCTCAGGGACGGGTGCCCCTTGGCACCCACCCTGCTACAAGCATCATTACATGACTCCCTCCCCCGCCGGCCCTCCTTGCCCCACGGGATCATCTCTGCTAAGCACGGCCCCTTTCCCCCATCCCAGTGACGCCGCATCCCCCCCGTGCCCCTCACTGACCTCTGGGGCCCCTGTGGCTTTGTCCCTGCTGGCAGGGGAGATACGGGAGGTCAGCCTGGGAACAGTGGCGGGCAGCGTCTGCTCCTCTGTGGTCCAGCTCACGCCACCTGCGCCCGGCTCCAGGACATGCTGTGTCTCCATCAGCCTCACTGCCCCAGCACCAGCTGCCTCTGCTGCTGCTAGGAGAAAGCCAGCTGGTTATTGCCCGCAACTGGCTCCTGGCGCTGCCTGCCAGAGGTGAGGGCACTGTGGGCATGGATGGAGGAGGGAGGCAAACGCCTAGCAGCTGAGACATCACCTCTTGGACACCTGCAGCCTGGTCATGGCCCGGAGCCAGCCTCCAGCTGTGCCAGCCTGCCCGTGCTCTCTGCAAGGTGGCTTTTCCTGCCCCATCCCTGGGAGGGGTGTGATGCCCACACCACCGAGACCAGGTGGATCCGGTGCTCCAGGCTGGCACCTTGAAGCAGGCTGGGATGGTGCCCACCAACACAGGCAGGGGTTCCCAGAGGAGCTCACCAAGCACCCAGCGCCCTGCCTGGGTCACCCCCCATGGGGGCAGCCCTGTGGCCATGATCTGTGTGAGGTGACCAGGTGCTGGAGCACTGTACTCCTCCCGGCCACAGCCTTCTTGCTAGTGACTGATGGCACCACACAGCACTCCTGTCCCCCCACAGCCACCCCACAGCAATGTCCTCTCCCCAGCCCCACAGGGGCTGAAGGGACAGGCTGCCCTGGCCAAGTGTCCCCAGCCCTGCGAGAGCTGGGGGCTGCCATAAGCTGCCCAAACCATAGCACCAGGGATGTCCCCAGCCCCTGGGCTCTCCCTCCCCAAGGAGGTACAGAATTAACGAGCTCTGGTCCGTCTTTGCCTGGCCATTTCCCCCTCATTCCTGGGTCCCCGTTGCCCTGCTGCCAATCTCCAGGGCAAGGGGGCTCTGAACAGGGCCAGGTACTGTCACCTACTTCTCCCCACTCTGCAGAGCTGCTGCTTCTTCCGGGTGAGCTCAGTCCCCAGCATGTCCATACAGCACAACTGGAGAGGGACAAGCTCTTCCAGCCGGCCAGGTGCATGCGACTGAGATAACATTCTCCACCATCCCCAAGCAGTGGTTTTATCTGCCCTCCGGAGGTCCCTGGGGTTTATCACCACACCAGAGACAAGGACAAAACCAAAAGCAGTTAGCTTGGATGCCACAGGTCTTGGGCAACAGATGTGTCTTGCAGGATCCGGTGGGGGAACATCTTGTAGGTCATCCTATCCAGTGCTGGCAGGGTGCTGGGGGGAGTGCAGTGAGAGGAAAAGCCCCCCCAGCCCAGCATCAGCCCCACGTGCCCACGCCCCATCAAGAAGCACTAAGATAGGGCAACATCATCCTCCAAGCATCCCCCAACTGCTCCCCTCCAAAACTGGGGACTCCTTTCTGTGGGCTGGGAAGCAGATTTCCTCCTTAGCTCCAGCTCGGAGACACCCAGCACAACCCCCCACCGTCCCCCGAGTCCCCCAGCCAAGCCCAGCCCAGCCGTCAGCCCCCACTTGAGCAGCCGTAGCCAGAGACACCCAGGGCCCATGAGCCCACCACGGCCCAGCATCCCCTTGGGAAAGAAGAGCCCTGGGGCTGGACTCCAGGGCTCGAAAGAGTTCAAAGCCCTGCCGGTTTCCCCAAAGGCCACTATGCAGGGATCTGAGGAAATTTAAGGGTGGACAAAACCTTCAGGATGAGGAGAGCAGGGATGGTCACGACTCACCGCAGATTTGGGGCTCCCATGGCTCCACGCTTGCTTCCTGAATGAAGAGGATCTGAAACCTTTTTCTAGAGCATGACAGAGGCTCCTTCCCCTCCCAAACAACCCCATGGCTATCTTTTCACCAGTCTTATCAGCAGGACACAGTAGACCACAACCCAAAAGTCCTGCTCAAAAAACAGTCTGGCTCTATCCCTCTCCAAGCCATAGGAGGCACCAAACGTGGTGCTTGGCACTGATCGAACACTGCTTTTCTTCTGACCTCAGGAAAAGTTATAGCCTTAAAGAGGACAAACTCCACACCCCACCCCTCAAGGCTAGGCAAGAGGAACCAGTGCTGAGTTCCTTCAAATCTCAACCACGGGGGCAGCGGGAGGAGAGGAACAGCCTCCCAGCGAAGGGCTCTTCCACAGCCCACTCACAAAGCGTATTTAAGGGCGAACACAGCAGGACTGCAGCATTTTCAGATTTAATAGCAAGCCTGCACTCACCAGCCCCAGCTTAGACACAGGGCATCAGAGGCGAGAAGTGGGCGACTACATGAAACAGCAGAGGTGGACGTGACGCGCAGCTGGGCACAACAACAGGACTAAAGCCCTAAGTGATGTCATCTGCAAGAAGCTAAATACGCTGTGAATAAAAGGCGCCTGCAGCTAGTATTTCAGCCTTGCCTTGCAAGGCTATTTTTGCTTAGATTGCCAAAATGTAATTACAACTAAATCCCCCCTAACAAATACCGGAGAGCAGCAGGGGAGAGTTGTATTTAAAAGGAATTTTAAGTAGCAGCCATAGTAGTACCTGATCGCAGCGGGGAAAACAAACTGCACCTGGAAAAGAGCATTTGGTTGAGAGCTGGTGACAAACAAGGGGCAAGAGCAGGAACAGGACCGTGGGGTCTCAAGAAACACAGAGGGATGCCACCACAGCCCGGGGAACTGCCCTGCTCCCTGCCCAGCCAGGTGCCAGCAGGCACAAACTGCCTGACCATGGGGAGCAGTTAGTCATCGCTGTCAGCGCGCTGAATGTTTCTAGAGTCAGCCTAGGACTGACACCCTCAATGCAGAAAACAAACCCTTCAGAAGACTGAATATTTTAAACTGTTTTCTCTGCTGGTCCTCGCTGCTTTCAGTCTAGACTTCAATAATAACACGAAGAATTTGCAATTGGAGTGATGAGGCTGAAGGTCTCCTGGTGCCCAAGGCCGGTAATTGTCCCAGACATGGGCCGCTAATTCTGTGGTCATGACCAAATTGGCCCAAGCAGCCCCTTCTCCTGGGGGACCGCGCAGAGCACGTAGGGCAGGAGATGTGCCCCATCTCCGGCCGCAGCCTCCCCTCCTGGGCCTGATGCAAAGGCTCTATTAAAAACGAAAGGCAATTGTGCGATTCCCCAAGGAAGAGGGGAAAAGGCTGGAGCTGTTAATGAGTACAATTAGTGTTGTAGTCAAGCAGAATCAGAGGAAATAATTAGCTCCTATTGTTTCCGTGGCATCCAAATTGCAGCCACGCTGGCTTTCCAGGCAACAACCCATCAGTCTGGCCTCACCCCGGAGGACGGGAGACAGGGGGTCGCTCGCAGCCTCTCTTCTGGTCACAGCTTTCATGCAGCTATAAGCGGCAGCCTGGGCCATCATCCCCTTCTGCTACACCCACTGGGGGTCCAGTTTCCCAGACGGCCGGAGACTTGCAAACCTCAATGCACCCCAGAAGCATGCATGGCCCTGCTTTCAGCCCTTCCTTGGACCCAACACAGGGCAGCACTGCTGGCTTTCCATTGGGACAGCCAGAGTCAAGGCAACTAAGTGACACCAAACATCTCTTTGTCCTAGTTTAAAGGAGCCTTGCATCCCTCTCCCCCAACAAATAGGGCTGGGTGCAAGGCACTGCTAACCGGGGAGTATGAAGAAGGCGCAAAGACAAAGCAAGCATCTCATTTTTTAAGCAAGATGTTACATCTCTAACTCCTCTGCCTCTATAACTCCACAAATACGGTGAAGTTTGGCCACCACTAGCACTTGGGGTGCTTTGCTGCTTCATACAGGTGGGCAGCTCAGGGGAAGATGCTTCATGGAGCTGGCAGAAGCGGGCCTGGGGCCTTACCACAGCCTAGAGAAATACCGTCCCACTGATTTTTAGACAGAGCCAAAAAAAAAAGAGAGAGACTGAAAGAAACAAAGAGACCCAATAATTTATTGGCAGAGCTGAAAGGGGGCATTTGAAAACCATAGGGCTGACTCTCAACTGGGAAGCTCCTCCCAGCTGCAGAGAGATTTATAATACTGGTATCCCTCAGCAAAAGGCTCTGATGTTGAGGCAGAATCCCAGAGATCCTGCATGCCCTGTAGAGAAAGAGAGGAAAGTGCTGCAAGATGCGGCCCTGAGGGCACACTGCTAATTGAAAAGTTGGCCTCCCGTCCCACTGCTAAAAAAAAGTTTGTGTATGACAAAATCAGCCTCTATTGTCACCGCTGCTGGAGGGCTTCAGATGGATCCTTCCTCCAAGGAGGAGTGCAAGAGAGCGGCCCATGAGTCCCTTCAGAGGTCGGAGGGCACTGGTGGAGACCTCTCAGTGCTTTCAACACGGAGAGAGGAGCTTAGTGCCAACTCTTGTCCTCACAATGTGATTTTTGTGTTTCGAAAGCTTGAATTATCCCTGGAAAACAGAAGGAAGAAAGAGGTTAAAGGTGTGCATTCCTTCAGATCACAGCACCCCCCATTCCACCCACCACGGCTACCAGTGTTGCCATCCAGTATGTCACTCAAATCAATGTTCATTAAACCTCCTAAGCAGATCTGCTTTCTAACTAGAGACTTTTCACATAAGTCAACCTGCTGCTCCGGAACACTTGGAACATGGGGAGATCCTGGTTCATCCCCATCCATCAGGAAGAAAAAGAGTGTCATCTCCTGTGAGCAAAGCATATGATAGACTCTGGAAACCTCCCTGATAGATTCTGATGTTTAAACAACTTGCAAGATCTCTTCCTTCCCAAACATTTGTACTCAGGGATTCTGCTTGGAGCACAAATATACCATCAGTCCAACCTCCCCTGCCTCTGTCCCTTGTATTTAGGCTCCTTTTGTCATGCTGTCAACAAATTTAGCTCTCTGGTCTCTCCTACCTTAAAAGGATATCTAATCTGAAAAGGACGTTTCCCTCAAGTTTAAATAGAAGAGTTTCTTCAGCAGCTTTTACTCACATGAGTACAGCCACATGAGTCGCAGGGGCTACTGACAAAGAAAGGACTGGTGGCCCACAACCTTCGTTTGTATAGTCTTGCGGCACACGGCAGCAACTGAAGATGGGGCAGGTTACAGAAACCTGTGTTGATGCTTATTGCTAGCCTGTGAGCAGCAGCAATAGGCAAAGCATATTTACACATTAATAGAAAGGTGGTGTGTTTTTTTAAACTCAAATGGAAATAAATGAGATTACAATTATTTTGAGAGGATAAGTTTGGCAGCTCTTCCCGTAACAGGGACCGGGCAGTAAGTTGCCCAAACCAAACACCTAGGGATGCCTCAGCACATATCACACCAAATCGGCAGAGCTGTGTTGAAGAGCAAAGGCAGCAGCTTCAGAAGCAAGGTGCTCTGCAGGACTGTAAAATCCTGCTTAAACCCTTGAGCTAGCATTGTGCGCTGCTAAGAGCTGCACAGTAGCTGTTATCACAGCACAGTGCATGCTGGAACACCTCCAGGAGGCAGGCTGGAGAGCTGGAGGAGCAGAAGGAAATAAAACCACTCTTTAGAGAGTTAAACAAGTTACTCTGCTATGACATGACAGCAAAAACCATGCTGGAGTCCATCTGCAGAAGACTGGGGTTCACCTTTGCACTTGCCAGCAAAATAGGCTGTGCTGCCATTTGGGAACATGATTCAGGATTCATTAACTGGATTCCAGTTAATTTGCAACAATGGTTTGGCTTTCTATCCCATACTGTACCTTCACCCATGCCATCTATCTCAGGAGGACAGCACACTTTGGTTAGCTCTTTCTCAGGCAGGTTTCTACATTTCCCCTCCTTTTGCCTTTGTCGGGGTGCCCCAGGCCCTCTGCTCATCACTACTCTTCCTGCTCAGCATAGGTAACCCAATACAGTTGAGAGCTAAATCAACTCTGTTCTCCTATACACCTGGCACATTTACTGCCTTCTGAGACTGGTATTTCATGAAGTGAGCTGGTTTCCTCTTCCAGAAGGTCACCTGAATGTCATCTAACAATAACAACACTACTAGGTGCCTGTGTATCATTTTGTAACCATTGATCCTCACAAAAAGCCAAATCTGTGAGGAAAGATAGATATTATTTTCACCCATGACTTCAGAGCAAGCTATGAGAACACTGCTTGCCCAAAGCTGTGGAGGGAGGTTTTGGGATCCCCAGTGGCCCCTCAGAGCTCAGCTGTGTGGGAGCAGCTACATACCACCATGGGGTGGGAACTGGGCAATGTAACGCTTCCTTCCAGCAGGTTCCTCTGCTCTGGCACTCGGCAATCCAGCAATCCCACTTGGCTACAACCAAACGCAACTCTCATCGCCAGGCCTCCTGCTAGCCCTTTTTAAGGAAAGGGCCTGCCATCACGGAAGCGGGCACTGGAGGGGAAAAACAATCCGAGCTGCGAGGCTCACAACAGCCCTGAGCTCACCTTGGCTATTTCCTCTGCACATGGTTGGTTGCCACTACCAGAAGTAGCAGGTGGTTTCATCTCATTAGCCACAGCATTATTATTTCTAAATACAGTAGCTACTGTGTGTCCTTCCTGAACAAGCTTTTATTGACAGACTAATTTATTCTGCTCCAGCCCGCTGTCAAGAGCAAAGACACATATGCCAAGCTCCAGGTGCCTCTCTCAGTGTCCATCACATGGATGTGCTTAGCGTTCGTTTACCACTCCATATCGTCAACCCTAGGTAACAGACCCAAGCTGAAGACATACCTCTCAGCCTCCTGGGACCAGGTCTGGGGTATAAGTGCCTTGCACAGAGGAAGGACACATCAGCAAAATAGCACAGAGCATCACAACAGAAAATGCTGCATGAATGGAGACCACGGTGAATGTTGGTGGTTTTGGTCAAAAAAAATTAAAAAAATAATTTTTTACCTTTGGGAAAGAGCCAATAGCAGAATGGGCGCACCACCAGGCCCATAAGACAAGAGAACATGCCAGCCCACAGGAAGAGGGTTGGAAGCTGAGAGGTATGCCATGAAGTCACATAGGAAGAAAGATGAGGCCCTACCCTGGGTGTGACAGAGGGAGGGGGAGCGTTCGATCAGCGGCCACTGCTGTTCACCAGGCCATGAAACTCCTCCCAGGCCCTGGCAAGCCAGAGGGAAAAAAAAAAAATGAAACAAAAAACAAAAAAACAGCACTTCAGATCAAAGGCTTCTTAACTTTTAACGAGAGCAGAAACATTCAATGGCGTTTGAAAGGCACTTGTCTTCAGAGAGCAAGGCAATATTCTCCGATAGCCCTAGTGGATAGAAGCATCCTTAAAACCCAGCCAAACATCTGACAGCGCGAGGCAGCTTTAACGTTCTGCACAGATATGAAGCGTTCCCACTGGCTGCTGGTGATACAGCTACATTAATACCCAGAGACAGGTATGACCTTCCCAGTCACAAATGGAATATCCATTTCCTATTGCTAATAAAATAGCCGATGTTACGTCTTTCTGAAGGATTATCACGTTCCTTGGCTGGTTAAACTCAGCCAGTTACTGGCCTCATGCTTCACCACACACCTGTGTGTAGAAATCCCCCCAAAAGGGGCTTCTTTTAATGCCACACAGCTTAGTCATTATGAAATTCTTCGATCAGGCAGCAGAATCCAATTGTTATTAGAAAGTCTCATTTCCTATTGTAAATCTGCATTGTTAATGACGACCCAGTAAAAACATTACAGCTATGTGAAATGAAAATGTTTTCAGATAAGTTAGAGGGACAGGCCTAACGCTGCATTCCCTGGTGGAGAACGTTACTGACAGACGAAGTTAGCAGACTGAAAAATTGCTGTCTGTTTTACGAAGGCAGCATACTGAAAGCCCTCTCAGGGAAAAGATGCCGAGGTTAATGTGAGCATGACTATTATCTTCTGGGATCAGAGACATCAAAGAACCTCATAGTTCCCCATGCCCAGCAAAACAGTGCTGGTGCCTACAGCACATGCCAAGCCATTTACTGAACCCAGAGAGTCCCATGGAGCTGGATGGACCTTAAAGGGAACCCAGGTCAGTCATAAACCCAGACCACCCTGCAGATTTTGTTGCTGGTACTTAGCAGCTACCTCACATCTTGTTTTCTGCATTGCCTCATCAGGCCACTGCAACACAACAGGAGAGTCCAGAAATGGAAATCCTGTATTAGTCAGCATCTGTGCTAGAACCAGACCACCAGCCTGGCTCTTACCTGAGCCTCACAGAGTCAAGCTCCCAATCAGTATGAGCAAAAGCAGCTCAGATGTCATATGCTCTTTCCCAGCAAAGTCATAGCCCAAACAAACACACAGCATACTGGCAGAGCGCCTGTCACACGCACTCTGCAAGACTGTACACCACATACAGGCAGTCTTGCTGGGAACCTAACAAAGAGGGCACAAGCAAGAAGCTTGTCACTGTGGTGTACAGCTTGGAATTTGTGACACTGCCTTCCCAGACCACAGGACAGCAAATCCCTCTTTTGAAAGCGCTGAAGGTGAAATCCTAAAGGTCAGTGACTTCAGCACCACCTGTACAAGCCTGGTGAGTGGCAAAACACTCTAGTTCTTCCCAGTTCAAAACTGTTTTGACAAAACTTCCAAGAAGCAACTAAATCTCCATAGCCTCCCAAGGCACAGGCTCCTGTGAACTACCAAGGTGATCATGTGGTCTAAGAGATTCCTTATCTATGGCTGGCTAGGTTTCCTCCTCAGTCTCCCTCCATCCATGGAAGCTCAAAATCCTCCTGATCTTGACTAGGATGGACAAGTGAGTAACAGTCATCCACTGGAGTCCCAAAGCTACACGGTATCTCTAGCTGACCCTCAGACACGAGCCATTGAAGCCAAAGGAAACATGAGGGAGAAAGACAGCAAAGGGTGCTGTAGATGCAACAGGACAGCACACAGGACACAGCTGTGGTGCATTAGTACACCAGGTCAGATCTGCAATTCAGCTTGACGTACAGCAGCATGCTGCCTGGAGGAGAGAAACCCACAAGTGGCTCATTCTAAGCAAGGCAGCAGCACAGAAGCCCCTAAATGGGAACTTTCCCCCCAAGTCTCCCCAGACACAGCACCCTTCAAGGCCACAAGGCCAAGAAATCTTCCAGAGAAAGGAAAACTGCCCATGTCACCCAGTCAGCACATGGTACTAGACACTGGGTACAACTGCCTCCCTCCAGAAGAAAGTTAGGGGGAAGAGAAACTCTGGATCTGAAGCCCTCTTAGCTGCTGAATACAGGTTGGAAAGCTATGCACATCTCCAGCTTTGTCAAAAGTCTCTACCTTCATGTCTTCCCTCCAACCTCCCATGCCCTGTATTTCTACCACATTTCCATCACCTCTAATCACATCTTCTTTCCTCTCCCACGGTTCTCCCCAAACTCGTACCTTCTGTTCTCTGCAGAAGGGACACAAGGGCAGATTATTTGTCAACATAATCGATAATTTATTACCCCTTTCAAACCAAGGAGTTCCCTGTTCCAACATCCCAATAACATCATGCACATAGTCCTTCAGCTGCCAAGTCCTTCTCACAGATACAGAGAAAAAGCTCTTCCAGCCAAGAATTTTTAAGCCAAGACCCTCATACATATTATAGCACTAATGACTCCAGCTATCTGCTGACTTGACTGAAAAAATCCACCAGGATGTGTCTGCCCTAATGTACCTAAACTATGCTAGCGGAGCAAACTGCTCTCCATTTCGTACCGAACAAGGCTGCCAGTTAATTTCATCTGGCAGAATCTTTACGACCTGTGACGTGCCAAAGGCACAGTGCCAGAGAGTCTAAGAGGTTATTTTTATGTATAGACATTTTTAGTACCTTATTGCTATACTGTCTGTGCAGTGATCAGATACTCAGTGAATTGATCCCCAACACTTAGGTTATTCCCATTGAACAGATGGGAAATGGAAACATTAGCAGGCTAAATAAAGCCAGCCAGAGCTGTTCTTCCACACTCATTCCTGACCCACAACTGTTGAAACTTCCCACCCTCTCCCCCACTGCTCAGGGTCAGGACTCAGGCAGGGCTCCCTTTATCCCCATCAAGTAAGCTGGGGAAAAAATGCAAAAAGAAGCCACTATCGGAGACTCCAGCAAAAAGAGGAAGAGCAGCCACAGCCGCTTCAAGGGACTTTCCAAATCACCATTGTGCAAGCAGCACTAGCTGTTTTCTCCAGCCACCCTCAATCTTTAAGTCCTAGCAGTTCCCCTTCAGTATTTCCCTGTGCAGCCCTGCCTCCTTACCGTCTCCCTCCCCAGCTAAAAAAGGAGACAGAGAGCTTATAGTGCATGCTACCCTCCTAACAGTCACCAAGGTTTGTCCCTTCCACCAGCCTGCATGAAACCTCCCAGCACAACGACCACTCACTACACTCTGCAGGTATGGTGTCCAGAGCAGCACAGCCTCTTCCTGGGTGCTCCCCATGTTCTATCAGTGTTTGGGATTTGTTCAAAGCCAGTCAAGACCTTTGTGACAGGCCTGAAAACTAACAGCTTTAAAAAAATCTAGGATATTCTTTTAGTCTGAAATAATTCTTTCACATATCTGGCAGTATCTGTAGCAAAGGCAAACGGAAGCCATCGTGACTTTGAAATGAAGACATCTGAACTGACCTCCTTGAAAAGAAACATGAAATAAATAGGTCATAGTCACTTCTTTGGTAAGAGACAGGCCACCAAGATATGGAAGCCTTTTACAATGCCACAGACACTTCTGAACAAAGCATACTACAGTGACGGAGAACGAATCAATGAATCCATCATTTCAAAGCCCAGGTCTACGGAAATGCTCTTAGACTTGCAGCACCTGGAAATATTACTGGAATTGGAGAATGGAGTGATAAATGAATTAAGCCAGTATTGCAGAGACTCAGGAGAAGAGGACAGCTATCAGATCTGGAACCTCACCACTCTCCTCTAGCTTTTATTCCTGCTCTCAGACTTGAAGGAATGAGAGTGAAACAACACAGCGCTCTAGAGCTGGCAAGACCCACAGCAACTTGCCTTCCACTGACAGGCATCAGACAGTGTATATGGGTCCCATTTGCAAACCATCTAACTTTAGACCAGGTTAAACCTGCTCACACCATTTAAGATAAAGTCAAAGACAAAGATGACACAACTAGGACAGCAGCATTGAGGAGTTCTCCTAAGGTCTTGGAAATTGGCAAGCAAATGGAAACCAGTGCTGTAAAAACATAACAGAGTTACAGAAGTAGCTGAACTCTGATGTAACAAGGGAGACTTCTCACAAGCACCCCACCACCAGCTTACTGTCTCACAAACACTAATCTTCTTGCCCAACACCTGCCACTTCCATGGGGATTTCTCTTCCTCATTCCTCACTTTTTTTGTCATTCCTCACTTTTTTGTCCTGAGAACCTTGCCCCTGCAGTCTTTTTACAGTGCATACACTTATTCCCTCCACAGGATACCTGCTTGTTTCCTAGCTAAAATATAGTCTAAGGCCATTTCCTCCAACTGCCTGCAGTGAAATGAATCCAGTGCCAGCCCTATTAAGATCAACTATTCTTCTCATTTACTCGAGCCATCCCATTAGTTATCAGTGGTGACTTTGAAAGGAAAGGATAGTTTTATACCCTGCTCAGCTCTCACTGCAGCAGGCACTTACAAATAACTGAAGCTTTGTTTTCAGAAAAAGCAGCCTTGCTTTAGAGCTGACAGGACGATCCATAAAGTCACACAGCAACCAAAATATTTCCAGACCAGCCCGCTCAGTAGCAGCCTGCTGTATGACCACAGGTCTGATCGCTCCTGGCATATGAAGCAATGTTGTTGAATTTGCCTGGGATTCCTGGACAGTACTGCAGGTGAGAGCTCTCAACACAGGAGATGGTCACTGACCACACAGTTACCAGTGTGGAAAAGAAAGGCTGATAACCCCAGGTAGGGCAAAGGTGTATGCAAGACAGCCAAGCACTTTCACGCTGCAATGCTCAAAAATCAAACTTTACAGCGATCACTTCCCCTCCACCCCTCTCCCAACTGCAGTTCACTCACTACAGATACCTGAATATTTTCAGTGGCTTCACTGAGACATGACCAGGCTGTGGCCAGCAATATTCTGCTTTCAAAAAAACCACAGTGCACCTCCTAAGGCAGCAAAAGTAAGAGTGATTTTTTGGTTTGTTTTTTTTTTTTCTTAATTCCAAACCACAGGGAGTGCCACTGTCCATAACCCACTGTCACTGCTGGACCATGTCACCTCCAAGGTTAACAATGCTGATGAACAGAACCTATTAAGTGGTTCACTACATCCGAGTGCACCTCTCTCAGTCCACCTCCAAGGGAACACAGAGAAGCTATTTCTCTCCAGCTACTGAAACAAGGTAGTCCACAAAATGTCACATATGTTCTTTTCAGGCGCTCAGCACTGTAACGTCTAAGGTACTATAAATCCCCTGGAATTAAGCAGAGTCCAAGAGATTGTTCTAGCTCTTCTAGCAAGATTAGAAATTAATACAGACTAGGCTGACCCTTCCACTCGCTGGGATTTAGGCAGCTTGTCAATATCACAAGCAAGAGAAAGGACAAACACAGGAAAATTGCAATGAAAGATCTGCTTATCTAGCTAAATGCACAAGCCCCACCACTGAGAGCAGAAAGGACAGAATGCAGAATAGCTCCTTGGTATAGCTGTGAAGCAACAGATACTTTTCAAATGCAGCTTGGCAGCACCACTGCTTTCTGAAACAAAGGGGGCTGCAGCCTCACTGACAACTCATGAAAAATGGTGTCTAAAAATGAGTTAATATGAAATGCATCGTCACAAAAGGAATATATAAAACCTCAAACACAGGGCTCAGGTTCCACAGTGACAGGCATGCTAGCAATTTCTACAGAAGCATTCATTTACAGCGTGTCAAAAGCTAATCCAGGTCAATTCACTACCTAAAAGTCAAGGTTTTGAGAAACGCCTGTTCTTTTCTTGCTAAGCGTGCTCCCTTCCCTGAAGCACAATCAATGCCAATCAAACCCTGCACATGAGCAGAGCTCTAGTGGAGAGATGCAGCCCATACAAATGAAAAATGCCACCAGCCCCCCTAGAAAGGCAGCCCTGACAAAGCCTACAGCACGGCTCTTCCATTAGAGCCTTTCATAAAACACAGCCAGAGTGTGAATATAGAGTGCTGGCTAGAAAGCCCTCCCGAGTCATAAATCACATGGTACACGCGCAGCATAAGTGGAGTTTATTCATGACGGACAGTATTTCAACAGGGCTTGATAGATGGGTGAGGAAAAGGAGCCAGACTTTATGGAGGACAGAACTAGTTACACAAGAGATTCTTCATTAGTGAGAGAACCTTAATGATATGAAGCACAGCCAAGCAGAGTCAGACTGAAAGCTGGGGTTGTCCTGCTCTCCTCTGTCAGCGAAGCAGGCACCGTCACCTCTCTGCAGCTGCTGCTGCTTGCTGCCTGCTGGTACCAGGCAAGAAAGGCACAAGAAGCCGGTCCACGCATCACTACACAGAAACTCCACTGACAAGCAGTTCTGCTCTGAATTTACACCAGTGCCATTAGAAGGAGATGTTGGACAGCACTGCAATCAGACTAGTGGAGCTCAAGCGAGGCAATGGAAAAAAAGAGCTCTCATGATCCCCTACATGGCAGAAAGTTAATTGCTTAGATCTACCTCACTAGGACACCATCAAACCAACTCCTGACTATCCCTCCTACCCACAGAAGAGTAAGCAGGAGACAAGCCAGTCCGCCCCTAAAGAATTGCTCCCAGCTGTAACCTGAGCTACTAAACTTGATCCTCGAACACCTGTTATTCTTGGACAGGCTCATTTTGCACCATACGTCAGCAGCACAAAATGAAACTTTGATGCTATGCAGGAAGAGAGGGCAGCAAGCATGGCATGTTACACTGTTGTAGGGAAATAAGACCACAATATTGGATGCACCATCACTCAAGGACTGACACCTGCCAGAGCAAGAACAGTTACAAACATTGCTATAGCAGCATTCTCTGTGCTAGGAAGTGCTCGTGGCAATAGCTTATAAGGGAGAGGCCACATCATTTCCATTCTAAACTTGCTACACAAACCACCACCACAGCTTAGGACAATTGGCTCAGTACGCAGCTTTCCCTGCAGAGACTGAGAGAAGTCAAACACCTCCCTCCTCCCCACCACAAAGCCACATCACCACAGTTTGCAGTCTGCTACTGCTGAACAGGAGTAAAATATCCTGTTATGTGTCCACATGAGCACTTCGCTATCTCATAACATGGACAGAGAGTCGATAGTGCCCTCTCCTGGCAAGAAGTGCATGAGAAATGGTACTGGCAAAATCATGAATACAAGATTTCAACAACAGAAGTGGGAACTTTCAGAAACCAAAGCTGCCTGGAAAAGATTCAGTTTAATAATAATAATTTCTCCTTCCCTTCTCTTTCCCACACACACAGGAGGGAGGGCCACATGTAACACAAGATGCCTACAGACAGTTTAAACAAGACCTCTGTATTATTGCTAGTGACCCACATTCAAAATTGGCCTCAACTGGAAGCTAGCTGTCCGCTAAAAACAGGACTGATCTTACCAAACTGTGTGACAGCACACTGAAGACAGAGTGATTATGTGGACAGGACAAGCCAGCATAATGAAAGGAAGTCATGAAAGGTACTTGCACCCTAATTACAGGCTAGATTAGAAAGCTCACTGCTCTATCAATGTCTTAGTAATTTGTTTCACTTCTTTTTCTGGGTACACCTTTTCAAGTGTTAATTTAACCAATATGACCTAATCAGTGTATTGGTTTATAATACGCTTAAGAAAAAAAGAAAAAAAAAAAAATCACATTATTCACCTCTTAACTAATACCTATATATGAAATTTTTTGTCACTTTGTGGGAAATAAAAGTCACCCTGAATGGCCTGGTATGGTAAGCTATAATAGGTTTATTTAAAAATACAGCTGTCCTCTCTGTGTACTGTGATCTTCTAGTCTTGTTAAAGAGCCTCTGTCACCAGGGCCTGGAAGACTTAATATACGACGTTTATTATGATTAGAAATCATTTGTACAGCACTGTAAATTCACACAGCACTTTCCCAAGACCATTTATAAGTCTAATGGCACTATAAATCCCCGTTAGCTTCCGCACTTTATTCCCCAGAATCTCTGTTATTCAAATGATCTCGTCACCCCCAATGCAATCTTGTCTTTGCATACATCAAGCCACAGTCCCACACTGGGCTGCCCATCTCCCAAGTGACAGGCTGGGTGGATTGCTAAAAAAGCCCTGGACTATACACTTCAAAAAAATAAGGTTTTACTATTAGAACCAAATGTCCCTAACAACAGCACGATAATGACACAGATATTTGGCTTTCAAAGCGCACTGGCAACAAATGCTGCTGTTTGTATTACTGTTCGCAGTGAACAGCCCTAACGCACATGAGCACTTCTTTCAATTCTTGCGATCTGCATTAAATTGCTCAAGCACGCATGCAACCAGCAGCAGGCCCTCCCCCTGCCACCACACGTACTTGATGCTATCGGTGTGTGTTTTATATTCCATGATGGTGTTGGGAGGTAGGTTGAGCACTCTTCGTAACGTATCGCGTATCCGGGCTGTCGTGGCCTGGTCGCTGGCTGTCTTGTTCCATATCGAGATAATATCCTCCTATGGGATAGCATGTGAGAGTTAAGCAGATGGTATTTTTTGTAGCCCTGCCAAATGGAAGTACATGCCAGTTCTCAGAAGCGCTTACCTGGAATCGGACAGAGACAACTGCCCCACAGATTTCTTCCCCCACCATAAACTGTTCTCCCAACATTGCCAGAATGAGATTCTCCCAGCATCGTGACGCTAAGCCCTTTCGCAGACGGATAATCCATTTACCACCATTTTTGTTGGCATCATCCTAGGAAGAGGGGCAAGAAATCAATTTGTTTTCTTCTAGCTATTTTTCTGCTTCCCACAACACAGCAGAGCCACAGACAGGAGCAGATATTGATTGGGTGGGGCAAGGGACAGAATGGAGGTATTTTCAAGCAAAAGCATTTTGCTTCTCCCCCATACAAGCAGAGACAGAGGTATATCACTTACTTTGAATACAAAGTATTTGAAACAATGACTCTGAGCGTTCCAGACGAAGCTCTATGCACTGAAGACTTGAGCTCTAGTGTTTTGATCCCACTAGCAAAGACTAACACCAGCCTACCAATCTGCACACAGAACCAGAGGCAAGGACCCTAAAACTATTCCTAAACCCGAGACTGATTTCCCCTTTGTCTAATCCCCTGTATATATAGTTCTGCTTGTAAAACAGGAAAAATCCCTCATCACAGAACATGGAAGGCAGGAAAGAGTTTGCAAAGTGATATTTAAAAGCAAGCAAAAAGGTCATAAACACTTTCCTTCCACATTCCAGGGATGGGCTCACAAGTTGTGTTAACACAGAAAGGACCAGTCCATTCTCTGGGAACCACTAACATTATCACATATCATACAGCTGAATGTTTGTTCCAGACTGCGGTGACCCAAGGAAATAACCAAAAATGAGGGGAGAGAGTAAAGAAAAAATTTATGCTAAGCACCCAGTCCGTCACCTCAATATTGTGATTCCATCTGTTGCACCTGAAAAAGAGCTGAAAACTGCTACAGACTCCCCTGCTTTACAGAACGCACACCTATGTCAAACAGCAGCTCCTCCTCTGTACAGAACGCTGTGGCATTCTCTTGTACAACACTGTAGCTGGGAAATCTTACAAGGTGAGAGAGAAACAAATTCCATCCAAAGCCGAAGAGAGAGAGGTAGGAACCAGTCAAAGAGATGGCAGTTAGGAAGGGAAAGGGAAGACGGGTCTAGGACAGAAACAGAGAAGAACAAAGGATAACTCAGAGGGGACTGCACAACACAGGACACCCCTGGCCAAATCACCAGCAATCCCCTCTGCCAAGCTGGGACACACCTTAAAGATGCTACGCAAGGCAGCCCAACCCTTCTTAATGAAACAAAGTTAACTTTATTTTAGCTTTAAAGCTTCTCTAGGACTCAGATAAAACTAAACATTTGTGTGCTCTCAGAGACAGCAAGTGCTAACGAAGCAATCCTGAGCAAACATGGAGGTGCCAGCATAACAGCAGCATTCCAGCAGCATTCACCAGACTCCTAGTTTTCCGGTATGTGCTAAAGCCTGTACTGAAAGGGGAAGGCGTCTGCTCCAGACAAAACTCAAAGCATGACAGCAGCCACATGCATGGTGAAGAATCCAAATCAACACAAGTTCTAGGAATGTGGCACACTCCCATGAGATGCAAACTACTTTCTGATTAAGTGTCCTTGTTTTCCAAGTTGTGAACATCACACTAAGAATTAAGCCATCTACACTCCAGTCTTTAAGCAAGGAGCTGGGTTTAACACCTCAAACTTTCCACAATGACTAACGGAGGTCAGAAAAGAAAATGGTATTGCTCAAAATATTTCAAAGGTGGTTTAAGCAGGTTCAAGGCTAGGAAGAGAACAGTGATTGGGAGGCAGATGCTGTATTGTGTGTTTTATGGTTATTGTTAGTTTTCTTTCAGGTTAAACAAGCTTCGGTTCAGTCAAGCATTTGATTTCCCTTTACCAGAATAATAATCATCTGCAGCCCAGTAAATCACCAGGGAACATTATGCTTAGTGCTTCTGACTACCCAGAAAAGGCACAGATGGATCCAGAAAAAGATCAGAGCTACATATATGCATGTATGTGCCTACAAGAATGACAGTAAGTAAGGATTAGCTTGGAAGAGAAAGGAGCATAAACAAAGCCCTACAAAGCAAGTAGCAAAGGGAACGCCAGCAGCAAGATCCCAGGTCCTCTTCTATAAATACAAGAAGGGAGTGGGGCCAGAAGTAAAAAACCAAAGAATCTCTCCACCCTCATCTTAAAATGGCTAAAGGAAAATGCTTTATAGAAATTCTGGTATCATTAACTTGTGGACTCTGGTTGACACATTATCAGAGCAGCTAGCTCACTAGGAGTCCGAAGAGGGTTAAACGTTTTATATAAATTGTATTTGCAGTAACTGGCTATAAAACACCTTGCTTAAAATAATTGCCAACTAGGGTCACATATAAATTTCTCAGGACCAAGCAGCATAATTAGGTACTTCAGAGCAACACATAAAATCCTCATATTGCCAATGGTATTGGTCATTGCTGGAAGCAGTCCAGGAACTGGAAGAATGATTTGCTGGGCAAAGATTTTTTCTTTTTTAACAGATTTGGATAGGAATGAACAGAAGCAAACTAAGTGCCCTAGAACAAAAAAAGCAAATGAAGGGCTAAGTCTTCTTTCCATCTCCAGCTCTATGTACAGCTGTAGGCTTTTAACTATATGCACCTCTTCCTCATCTGAAAAAGGAGGGTTGGTTCTTATAAGCTTTGTTGAATTCCACTTACAGACGTTCAGCCCTTCTGGAGGAAAGCCCCACACTGCTGTCACTGGACAAAGCTATAATAAGCGGCAAGTGTCTATATTAGGAGGCACAGAGCTTAGTTGGGGTCCCCCCTTCACTGGGCTCCAGGCAACATTGCCCAGAGATCCTCTGGACCCATAGGCAAAGGCAGTTCTGCAACCTTTGGGGGAGTGCAGCTAGCAACTCCCTGCATCTTCCCTCTCCTCTGCCAGCAGGTCACACGACTGCTATGTTGCATGGGATAGAGTTCTGAGGACAAGTTTACAGGAAACCCAGACAAAAGGACTGCACCCAAGAGAAGCCTGGAGTGCCATTTAATGACAACAGTCCCTTCACTGTAGAAGGTTCCCTCCAGAATACTCTGGGAAAATATCAAGGCAGAAATGAGAGCTCGAACTCACCTCCCACATGGGTTTGATCCCCTCTTTGAAAAGATGGAAGTCACTATGGCCTGTCAGGTCCCCAGGACGTACCATGTGACTGTAAAACCGCCAGAACTGCTCCACCTGCAATGACACGAACCACACAATGAGGCTGCTCAAACTGTTCACAGCCAAGAGTCCTACGGAAACAGGCTTCCCTTTCTACACCAGCTGGCCAGAGCCACCTTCTCCTCTTCTGTTCTACTTTATTGTCACAAGGGTGTTGATTAGGATACCCAGAAGGCAGCGGTAGGATCAGAGCTTGGGTGCCTGTTTCTGACTGGCTCCATTACCAGCTGACCACTTGAAATATTCAACAGGTGCCTCCAAAGTCACCTGGTGTTTGTCTGAAGAAATCTGTGCTAAGACAACTGCTGCTCTGGAGAACAGTTCCAAACGTGTCTTTTAGTAAATCCTGCTGCCCAAACTTTCAATCAGTGGATATGTGTCAAGTCCATCAGCTACAGCCAAGCCTCTCTCAGCCCTGCATTAATCACTGCTCTCTGCAATCGTGGAGACTGCAGGAGCCTCCAAATGAGACATTTTTTGTATTTAATTTTACTGTATTCAGGTTTTAAGACAAAAGACACATTCTGGTGCTGGTTTAAGATCTGAAGGCACCATTCAGAGCTTTTATTTAAATATCTCTTACTTCCTTTTACAATCTGCCGTGGTACACTTGGACCACTTTGACCAGTTTCCATTCTGGCACCCCTGTGTCTACTTCAGACAATCTGGCTGGAAGGCAAGGGAATTATCTTTTCTAATTCTTAAAAATATTTGTTCTTTGAGATTCTCTGGATAAGAAAGGATTTTAGAGAGGATGGATCTTTAAAACAAAACAAGGCACTGGAAGAGATTATACTAATTTCCATATTTTAAGAGGACTCTACTCAGTAAGACAATAGCTATTAAGCAGATCAGCAGTGAAGCTGGAGGGGTCAGACGCCATCCCAAGGACTTTATCAGAGACCTTAATGACTTGGTCAGCACTTGGAATTCTGCTCCAATCTCTGACCTCTGCCATCCAAGCAGGAATTTGCTTTTATAGCCAATAAAATTATGAACCAAGACTGAGGTGGGGTCAGAAGCAATCTGTTTTTGTCAGACACATCCAAATGCAGTGTGGAAATTACATTCTTACACCGGGTGAATATGCCCTCTAGTGGTTAGCATTTAAAAGCTTTTAGAGCTTCCTACTGAAAAGCAAAGAATAAATCTGAACCCAGATTTAGGCTCAGACAATTCTTTCTGAAGCTTGTTCTTCCTCCTCCTTAAACAGAACTTGGAACCAAACACATTATCAGATCTGCTGGGCAGTCTCTCTCCATCCTAACTGAACTCTAGCACTTCCAACCTACAACAGCACCCACAAATTCCTTGCAGCAAAGAGCAGACAACAGAATGTGTGAAGTTTTTCCTCTAAGGAGCTAAAAATCAATGTTAAGTCTACATTGATTTAACAGACTGAAAAGCTATTGCCAGATCATCAAGCAGTAGCCACATTTTTCATTCACTGAACTAAAAGTACTTGCTCATACAGGGGAATAGGAGCAGTAACTACCCATGATGATAGGCTTAGAGCTATTCTTCCCATTCTTATCCTGTGTGGGTGCAATAACACAACCCAGCTGCTTGGACAGGCATATTTTTGCAGCCTCCAGAAGGGATAAAGGGATATTTTTACAAATTCTCACATTACAGAAGATAGAGATTTACTGGTGGGCAAAATTAACATTTGCAAGGGACCCTGGAAAATCTGGATGAACACTAGATTTAAAAAAAAAAAAAATAAAAAAGAAAGCAGCCAACAGACTTCCTAGCCTTCAGAATGGTATTGTACGTGGTGCCTCTACAATGGAGACATGTTTTGCTTATGTATCTTGGGATCTTAATGATAGTTTTACACTGCCAGTACCATGCAACAACCCAACACTGCCTTTCCAGGATACGCTCAATTTATTCCAGGAATAAACAACCACAAAGAATGGAAGGGGAAAGGGAGAGCAGTTTGCCTTTTAACGAACTTCACTGCAACACCAAACTGCACCTCAGTCATCACCTCCAGACAGACAACAGGCCACCAGCTGCTTGTATATACAGCACACCAGCTGCTTGTTCCAAACAGAGCCTTTGTGGTGGAAATTCGGGCGGGGGGAAGTGTCGGGGGACTGTACAGTCTTTGCTTCACACCTACACTGCATCCAGAAAAGCTGTTCCTTTCTTCTCTTGCTTACTTGTCAAGTTCTGCTCCAGCTAGCAGATTTAAGCTACATGGGAGTTCTTTCCATTTTCTATTATTATTCCAGCTACCACCATTACTGGAGGCACAGATGTCTAGCACAGGCAGAGGAGAACTGCTTAAGACATGTCACCTGCTGTAGGTACTTCAAGAACTCATATGTAAGTCATGGCAAATCACTCACTCTCCTCTGTTCCTGACAACAAGAGCACAGCCTGCATGTACATGCACCTAGCACACAGGGAGTAAGCCAGCCACAAGGATCACGCCATGCTCAAGTGACACAAGGACAACAGGGATATACTCACGGAGGCAAAGGTGCCAATCTGTTTGATGTTCTGTTCATAACTCTGCGAGCTGGTAGGCCTCCCGGGTGTTCGTCTGGAGTACCAGAAAGTGTAATTATACTGCAAGGGGTGCTCAGCTGGCCCTGGGACAACAGCCTGCAGAACAGAAAAGCTTGCTTACCCCTTATATGCTCCTCTAAAAGCGGAATGGGAAAAGTTACATTCACAGCATCAGAAGTCCACATGTTCCTGCCCTCACAGACTAAAAAACAAACAACTGATCCTCATTTTTACAGAAAAATACTATCTCTGTCAACTGTCTGAAACGGAGCATTAGGCTAACAGCAGCTGACTATTTCAAAGAATATTAGAAATTTGCAGTGCAGGGATGGCTAAGGAAATAATAACTTAAGCTCAGGAGAGCATCACCAAAAAAGCAACCCTCGTAACTCTCAGAGGCAGCATTACTAAATTTTCCTTTAGTCCTTAACTGTGCCTGTCTCCAAGGAAAAAAGACAACCTAAAAAGGGCAATGTGAGAGTTTTAACTTTTTCAAATTAAGAAAAAAAAAAAAAAAGACAGTCTCCTCCTCTGGGAAGAACAAAATCCATTTATACTAAACCATGAATCAAAGGCAATTATAACTCTTTGGTGACACCAACTCCCTTAAGCAACCAACACCCTAACACTCTGGGAGGATTAGTCTTAGAACTCGTTATGTCAGCTTTGGCAGAACCCATGGCTAGCAGTGGGCAGCGATAATTTTTCAATTTCCAAAACACCCATTTCTGATTAAAAAGACTTCTAATGAGCATAAAAGAGGCTAATAAGAATTCATTACCCAAGCGTCAAAATTGACAGAAAAAACCAAACCAAAAAGCCCTTATCTTGTATTACTTGATAGTGTTACAGGAGTTACTGAGGCTTAACTCTCTACTCTCCTCTTGTCTGTCGTAAGTTTATAAGGATTACTTTAGATAGAATAGCTTTCCTAAGTACAAGATTAAAAAAACAAAACAGAATGGATATATGCCTAGGCAACACTACACATACAGAGACCCATCTTAAGAGTTATTTCAACAGTGGCACAAACACAGCCTGGTAAACCAACTGCAAGCCACTACTCCCCTGTCAATCAGTCCTTTCCCCATACCCTCTTCCAAAAAAAATTTTTTGGGGAAAATAAAGCTTGCTTTCTCATTTCTATTCAAAAGCCTGGCAGAGTACTAGCTTCGTTTGTGAAGGGAGCATTCACCCCTCAGATTACATACCTCCAAAAGCTACATTAAATTATCCAAATGCTCATGTAGCCCCTCTGTCTTCATTACAACAGTAACAACGCGTTAAGCGACCACAGCCCACCAAGACATATTTTCCTTGTCTCTGAACTGAGGACTGACTCTCTAGCACTCCGACATCATGCCTTAGCGATGGAATGCAGATGCCAGCACCGTACCTTCCTCTTGGTAGTACTCTGTGGTTTCTCTCGATCATTCTTTTCCTTCTCACTGTCTTTCTGTGTGTTATTCTCCTCATTCTGGTCATGGTCTCCACTATCATCATCTTTCAATCTGATAAAGAACAAAGAAAGTGAGTCTTACATCGCACGGCTGAGAAGGTTCATACTCAGCCCCAGTCACTGCTTCTAAGCTCCTCTGTGGTACAAGGGCCGTCAGCGTTTGGAAACCTACACTTGACAACCCACGCAGTAAAAACTACTACTACTTTGCATGCCCAGAGCCCATCACAGGCATCTTAGGCACACACTTTTAAGCAGAAGCAAGCAACAAAATGCCTTTTTAGAACAAACTCAAGCAGTTTGTACTAGATACTGATCTGGCACAGAAAACCCCAGCTACTTGTTCGGGTCCCTAACTACTCAGGAGGCGAACATGAAGACCTGTCACTTTGCTGATTCTCTCTCACCCAGCTCCCCACGCCCCTAAGCATAGCAGAGGCAGCCCCTCAGGCGAGCAGGCACCACGCCAGCACCCAGCACCCCACAGGTCTCTCCGTCCGCCCCATTCCCTGCGAAGGGCCGGAAAAAGATGAACGAGAAGAGGGGCCAAAAGGCGGCCCGCGACTCCCCGGCCGGCCCGCCCGCCCCACGGCGGTGCACGGTGAGGAATGCCCCGCCACAAGCAGAGGCTTGTGCTGCCGGACCACTGCCCTCACCCCTCGGGCCCGCATCCCCTCAGGGCCAGGCAGCAGCACCCGAGCAGGGCCGGGCCGGGCCGGGCTCAGGGGGGAGGAACGGGGCTGTGCGGGGCCCCGTGACTCATCGCGTCTCGCCCGACCGGCGCCGAGGCAGCGGCGGCGGCAGAGGGGAGCCCCCGGCAGGGAGCGGGGCCGCGCAGCCCCCCGCAGCGGTGGCGGGGTCGGGGAGGGCCGCGCCGCCGACTCACGCGTCGAATTTGTTGTTCATCGTCGCTCGCTGCCGCCACCTCCGTCCACCTCAGCGACGTCCGCTCCGCCGAGTCCGCTCTCCAAAGCCTTCCGCCGCTTCCGGCGGCGCGGCGAGAGCCGCCCCGCGCTTCCCCCCGGCGCCATAAGCTGGGCGCACGACGGAAGGAACGGAGGGAAGCGGAAAAAGAACGCTCCCGGTTGCCATTTGAGTGAGGACTCTGCCGGGATCCCCACTGCGGCGCAGCCGCCATCTTGAGCGTGGCGGGCGGACAGAGCCACCATGTTGGGTGTGGCGTGAGGCGGGTCCGCCGCCAGAGGCGGGAAAGTGCCGTGAGGTGAGTCGTGGGCTCGAGCTGTCACCTCGCACGACGTGGGCGCGGCACAGAGAGACACAGCCAGCGGGTTCAGCTACCTTGCCGTTTTATTCATAGTGTTCATTTGTCTCTGGTAGATACAGTTTTAGGCGTCAAACAGTCACTCTTTAAGGAGTCTGCCCAACTTATCTCCTGTGGTGACAAGCCCCAGCCCGGCCGCCGGCCTCCATCCCTTCCTTTTCCCTTCAGTGTATAGTGAGGGATGGCACAGGTCTTGTACAGGTGGGGCTGGGGGATGATCCCCACACAGGACAGACATCGGCGTCCTTCACTCCATGCTGTGAGTGGATCTGTGGAGATCTAGAACTGCTTGCTACGGCTACTGACACTATTTCTCTAGCATGCCCTACCTGAGACATAGATAGGGTCCAGGGAAGGGAAGAGGAGAGGAGAGGAAAAAATACCATACCCCTGCAATGCCTGGAGTGTTAGCAGATGATAATGGACAGTTTATAGAGGGCAGGGGAGATAGTCCCTCCTCCAGCATCTCCTCACACCATGATGAGCACAGAATCTTCTCACAGTATTTTGCAAACGTCTGACCAAAAATTTCTGCTATCTGGCAGAATTAGTAAATGGATTTCTGACTGACGTAGTTTCTGTTTCTCCATGAATTTGTGATGTGGAGAAAGTCAGAGAAAATCCATAGCCTGTAGGTCAGGAATATGAAAAAAAGGATATTCAACGTACGTAATGTACTACATGTCCTCTGTTACTATAGTGTCTGAGTGTATTTATCCTTGCAAAGCACAGTAATGTGATGCTGGTATTCCTGTTTTACTATTTGGAAGCAAAGGCAATGAGTGTCTCGGCAACATCCCTGAAACTATAGAAGTATGGCAGAACAGGGTAAAGGGGTCTCCCAAGTCCTAGGCTAAATACCCTTACCACTGGAGCTCCCATCCTGTTGTTTTATGGGCTCAAACCTGTGTTCATAATCTTAGAAGACATAGAAAATTATTTAGAAATGAATACTAGCAGGAGTAGTTTAAAAACTCATAAAGAATCTTTGTGCTCTGAAGACCAGCAGTTTATGAAAATATTTCAGAAAGAATGTGGTATACAAATTGCTATGGAGACCTGTTCATAGATAAACTTAATGTGCTGCTTCCTTTGCTGGCCTCTTAGTCTCCGCTGATGTCAATATTAGTATAAGAGTTCTAATACCTTCCAGGAGCCAGTTCTTAATTAGCAAACAGATTTGCATTCCCTGCCTTCTGAAGGAGCTTTAATCAGCCCTTGTTTTCCTACAGGACAATCGACCTTACTACCACAATTGCATTTCATTTCATTGAGCATTTCAGACACCAGCTAGTCTTAGCTTCTTTTCCTCAAGAAAGTGGAGTTGCAGCAGGTGTCCAAAATCACCACCTCCATTTTTTTGCTACCTAGACCTTATTATGGAAATGAATAAAGATACTTGTGGCAGGAGATCAGAGTTTAAGAAAGTCTTGGCCTGTGAAACAGTCACTGTAGGACAGCTGTATGCAATACTGAGGATTGCTCTTACCTGCAGAAAACAGCATAAAGGCTTCTTTGTTCACAAAGTTTCCATCCTTGTCTGGGAAATGACCAGGGCTAAACTGTCAAGGACTCTCCCACTGCTCTTGATCATACAGGACAGAAAATATGTTGGGGAAAATTAAGGTGTCCTACTGAAAGACAAAATGAACATACAAGGATCTTTTTCACAGAGTCAAAAACTAATGACTTAAATTACCAAGGTATCAGTTGCTCTCTTGAAATTGCCCAATGCAAGTGCCATCTAATTATTATGGGGTGAGAAACAGGGTCACACTGTGCTATCTCCTATAGAATAGCTTATTTAGAAATTAATAGGCACTCTTAAAGATTGATTTTAGAGCACCAGAGGATGCAGTAATTACAGTAATCAGAAACTTTGAAAAAAAAAAAAAAACAAAACCCAAACCCAAACACCACTGAACTGAAGGCTTCACACTGATCAAGACCCCTGGCTTTGATCTTGATTTTCTCAAAGACATCTTCCCCCAAAGCTACAGAGGTCTTATCCATTGGGAAGACCACCTACATGAGGTTGTATATGGATTTAAAGTATTCTGCTGATACAATAAATTGCATATGCAGACACTGTTTTTCTAGAATTTCTGTGGGTTTTATATTTAGCTTGCACCTGCTTAAAAGAAGCCTAAGGTCACATTATACTGGTACCTCTATACTGATCTAACTCTTGAAATCCTGTAGAGAAAAATGGTAAAAGTAGCATCTGTGCAAAAGGAGAGGGAAACTGAGTACAGATTTATTCATATTATAGGATGTCGATAACGTCCAGCATCCTATTCACAGTGAGGAGTTCTTCATGAGTTGTTCAAACTCACCTTTGGGCAGTTTTGCAGCCTGGGACAAAATATAAACACAACATGTGGTGTTTAAATCGGTGAGAGGAATCTATCGCTTGGCTTTGCTTCGTCTAAGGATTGTCCCCAAAGCTTAGTGGCATTAATATACCTTAGTGATAGGGAAGCCTTGCAGTGCAGTATCCTGGGTGCACATAAACCCTATTGCACTTATGCTGCTATAACACATAATCTCGTGTAGAATTGCATTTGTGTATGGCAGGATCGTTCGGTCCTTATATTCAATTCCACAGGATGGACCAATGACAGCATCCAACTCTTCTTGGACTCGTTCTGCAGAATAAAAGGACTAATAATGAGTATTCAAGAAGGCAGTTGATGTGTAGACTTTATGCAGAAACTCAAAATTCCCAAGACACCTTACGCTGCAGGATTAGGGCAACTGAATCAACTGCATTTTGCCTATTACCCTGCCACGAGCAAGGACAGCAATGCGTATAAGTGCCAATACATGCATTTCTCACCTTGTACTTCCAGATACACGATCACGGAGAGCTCAGCATAGAGTGATAGTGGTGATGTCTAGCCTGCTATGAAGAGATCTGTGATCGCTTGCACCATGTTGGTCTCTCTGAACGTAGAAAGTGGGTCATCCTTTGCCTGCAGATACGAGACAGACAATGAGATTTAAGACTGTTTTAATAGCATAGCAAATTTTCAGCAACAGAGCTTTTTTTCATCACAGAGCCCATACTGAGTTGATGAAGCTAGTAAGACAGCAGCCATATAGCTCTGTTAAAAAAAATAATCTTGCTGACTGAGGAAGACAGTGTACAATACGCTTTCTTTCAGTCTACGTGGAACATTACTCTCTGTGGTAACTGCCAAAGAACATCCTCAATACCTTCATAAAGTGTTTTGCTTTTGAGCTTGAATTCAAAGAAAGAAATAGCTCAACAGTCTCTCAGGAGGAAAAGGAAGTAGGAGTGCAGCTGGAAATATCTTAACTACAAGCATTTTAAATATGTTGCAGCTGCACAAGAGATAATTACTTGTTACCTTTAACATCTGAGCTAGGTATGCATCAATGAAGTTCTGTGGCTCTGCAGGCACCCAGCTCTTCTGGTGGTTCCTGATCTCATCCTTAATAAGCGTTCATAGATCCTGCAAGTGTGTTAGTGCCACCAGCAGTCTCATTAACATAGTGCTTAAGTGCCTCGACAGTGATGGGAAAGCGTCGTAGAGCTGCACCTGGAAATACAAGCACAAGGAACACCATGACATCTTGGCTTCATAGTGCATTTAAAGCATGAATGTTCACAGCTGAACCGTCCCTAACCATTGCTATGATCCAAATGTATTACTTGTCTGACTATAGGAAATGAATGACCACTTAATTTTTAAAAAAATTATCTTGGAGAGAAGAAGTGTGTGAAGGATGATCGTTACCATACAGTTAACTTTCCAGATTGCCTGCTCTCCACTAGTAACTTTCAGATTTGGGGGATTTAAATGCCCTTGGGTACAGTTTTTCTTATGTTTTCTAAGTGAAGTCTTTCCCAAATGACCTGTTCCCTCCTAAATCTTAAGTCAACACTTGGCTGTAGTTCTCAAAGCCACAACCATGTTAGCTTCTTCTGTTTTTTCTGGATGGTTCTTGCAGCCCAATCTAACACGGGAAATCAGGGCTATTACAAAACCCTTCAAGGCATAAGCTAACAGGGAAAACCTGATTCTGGCCCCAGGGCAAACATGATGCTGAATAATATCAATGTAAAATCAGATCCATCTCTCTGAAGAGAGCTATTACAGGAGATTCAATGGGCCTGTAGACAAAGCAAGTCAGGAACGGTTGCAGAGGGATCATTACTGAGAAAGAAGGGGACAGAAATGAGTGCTGGTTTTAGCAGAGTTCAGTGTTTATTTAAGAGCTCTTCTTCCGCTCTGTGCGTTGGCAAAGAACAACCATTTCATGCCACGGCTCACTGAGGAATGCTGTCAGGCTTTGATACAGTTACAGGGAATGGGTCAGTCCTTGCTCACCTGACGCCAGGACATGCCGTGGAATTCTGCTGTGGCCTGGGAGCCTCTGAGCAGCCTCTGGCACATGGCAGCCTCTGTAGAGAAGCAATGTCCAAAAAGCGCATCAGCGGTCACGTTGTTGATGAAAGAAGGGAGTGGGACAGAGAGATCCATGCCTACGAACAGAGAAAGCTGCATCATTAACTTCTTTTATAAGCTATGACCCTTTGTTACACTGAGCTACCACCCAGCCTGCTCTTGATTTGTATGGGATTACACAAATAGCTGAGCCTGCAGGAATCAAGATGCAGGAGTCTAAGTGGGAGGTCGTTCTTCAGGCACCTTTATAATAAGTGAGGGAAAGATTCCATTCTATAGAAAAGTGCATAATCTGCACAATTTAGGAGTCTCTCATCTGTCGCTTTCTCCCATAAAGGGTTAGCATGAAAGCAAAGTCGGGCATGATGTTCCAGCCAAGTGCAAAATGAATTGTGAAAGCATCAGCTGTGTAAACCTCCCATCGAATCTACTGCAGAAATTGCAACTTCCAGTAGAAAAAGTTGGGTTGGAAATAAGGAGAGTGAGCCCATGTCATGATCACATACTGATCTAGATTTCACCTCTTTCTCTGGCAAAGACCTCAATCAGGCAGCAAGCTTCCTCCTGGATCCAGGCTTCCAGGCTTTTCTTCCCTAGTTGTAGGTTCCTCAGAGTCATGAGGCTGAACCATCTCTGCTGCTTCCAGGTGTGCCCGTCGGCAAAGATGATGCCTGCAACAAAATGGAGAAGGACTGCAGAGAAGTATGGAACTGGCATCTCCATAAGCAGGACTGGTGAAATCGTAGTGGTTCCAAGATTTAACACCATGAGTTTGGAAGGATCCCTGGAAGTATTTATATGGGGAATCAGAGGTGTTTATGCTGTTTTTTCAC
The DNA here is from genome assembly GCF_018139145.2 of Gymnogyps californianus. Lineage (NCBI taxonomy): Eukaryota > Metazoa > Chordata > Aves > Accipitriformes > Cathartidae > Gymnogyps > Gymnogyps californianus. The sequence goes on from NC_059480.1 coordinate 18,675,337, forward strand.
ATCTACTTGATCATTTTTGTGGGAAATAAGTTCCATGCCTGTCTTTCCTTTTCTGTTCCTTTACCTAGAACCGTGCATTCAACACACGCTGGGTCCTGCTGGCTGACATTTTTACAATTTGCACCTTTTGCCACAAAGACTTCTTGAGATAGCTTGGTAACATGCTCAGTAACTAAGAATTGCCCAGGCTATGCAAGTATATAAATGGGAAACACATTAGTTTTTTGTGCTGAATGTGTATTTGGGGCCCAGCGTTTGAGGACATGCAGCAGTGGTTCTACAGCATTCATCTTGCTGCCAAGAGCAGCTCATCTTGAGAAGAGGCATTAAGAGTAGATGCAGTCATTGTACCAAACCCCATTCTCTGAACAGCTTGTTCTGCTAAAAATATTTCAGTACACACAACAACAGAAAGTACTGTAGGGGCCTCCTACGACATCCCTAAAAAAGGATGCCACGGGTCTCTCACAAAATTATTCAGCATGCCCAATCAAGGCATCCTTCACTGCTTGAAATCCATTTAGCAAAATCACTAGTGTTTTTCCTAGCCAGGGTATGTATGTATTTCCATACATCCTGGCTACCTAGAGAGACAATAAGACACACGATGACATAAAGATACGAGGCATTTACAGAGAGGCCCTTCCACATCTTAGTGGTACTCTTAGGCCAGAGCTCAAAGACCATTTCTGTTATGTAAGGGCTGTTTTGCAGCCCTTGGCATTGCCCAAGAAAGGGGTGGGAGAAATTTCATCCTGCTGTCAGGAAATAAAAGAGGTTGGAATCATGTTTCACTATTAAAATCTTAAAAGGCTTTCACTGTTATTAATGCATTGCATTATTTTTTATAGCTGCTATTATTCATGTATCTGCAGTATATGTAGCCATCAGTGCAACAACCGTGTCGTGTTACCCAGAAATACTTCAACAGTATTTCTTCCATTTACATTGCCCCACCAGAGGTGATTGATGGATACTGCAAAATCATAAATATTGCTTCTATTATCTTTCCGTGTTTATTTGTTTTCCAATCATACAGCTTTTTCAGTGTATCAGTACTTACACAAGGAACAGCCTTCATCGTTAAAGTAGAAATTATAGTTGTAATTAACACGTGCAGCCATTAGATGGTAATGTTTGCTCACCGTTGCACTGAGCATTGTGCTTGCGAAGTCTAGCACAGTGAGGCAGTTAAGCCAAACTTTTCAAAGATAGCCATTGATCTGGAGTATCTCATTTGAGATGTGTTGAGTATCGTGAGCTGTCTGGAAGTACTTAGCTCCTACAGATCCTACTGATTGCTGCTGGAGTTTGGATTCTCAGTAGTTCTGCAAATCAAGTCTCTGGCACCTGTCAATTAGAGAACAGTTTTAAACTCTTCGACCCTGGGTAGCTGAGAAAGACCTACTTGCACAGAGGGAGGGAGGATGAGATAGTGTTACCTTGCTCAAAGATTTAGGATTTCGGATAGGAACAACATCAGCTAGCCTATGACTGTATGGGATAGGAGGTAAGGATTTCTGAATATCTGTTTCAGGGATTTTAAAGTATGAAGCAGAGGGATGAATAAAGATCGTGCCTGCACAAGTTTTTGTTGTTACCATATGTTGTTACATATATTTGTATATGTAACACCAAACCACATGTAACTATATATATATTTATGTAACTATGTATAATGTGTGACCTTTTTCTGAGCAGTTGCGGCACTTTGGTAATATATGATGGACAATTGAAAGATTAAAAGGCGTATCTCTGCTCTACGGGTTTTTGGGGAACTGGTGAAAACACACCATTTGTAAAGCTGTTAAGAGTTTGACTGAGCACAGTTTCCACATGTGTCCTGGCTTCAGCAGTTTGCTCTTAGGAATCAACTGGTAATGTTGTGTTGCTGAACTCACATATATTGCTCAGGAACATCTATAAGCAGTACTGCATCTCTCTGAAGGTGGGTGCAAGCCGCCTCCTTTGCAATTTTTGGAATCAAAGATGTAGCCAGGGATTCTGAAATATGCTGACCATACTGAAAACGCATGCAAATATGATCAGGCACCTAGTTGCTGCCACTTGCTGTGAGCAATGGCTGTTTTCTGTAGGGGAGAGTAATTTGAAGAATGGTTTTCACAGCAGTTGGAGTCCAGTCTTTTGCCTTAATAGCACAAGTAAGGTGGAGAGGGAAGAAGAAACAAGTAGTTGAATCCCTGAATTGGATTCCATCTAGTACCCAAAGGAACTGCAGAGCCTGTGTTTTCTTCTGTACACACAGGAAAATAGGGAGCCTTGATGATGCGTCTTGTCTCACACACCTCCCAGGCTTAGTGACTCTCCTTTTTACCAACATTGCTGCATTTCCCAGGACAGCCAGAGATGGGGTCATGGCATGAACCCTGAGCATGAATCCTTCCTGGCTCATCCTCCAGCGGCACAGGGAGAAAGGGAAGGGTACTGTGGGTCTTGTTTGGCAGATGTAGTGTGTAGACCACATTAAGGAATGTCAGTAACATTACTAATGTCTTTCTTCTGTGCCTCTACACTGTCCAAGAAAAAAAAAAAAGCCACAAAGCCAGTGTGTTGATACCCTGCTGTACCAAATAGTACATACAACATCACCTAGCTACAATTCCGTGCAGCTGCTTACTTACGTAGTCAAATGGATTAAGACTTTAATCTATCCACTTGGTTGTTTTGCAGTGCACGTCAGCTCTGATGATTACTGACACTTGCAACACCCTCCCAAAACAAGCAGAACTCTGGGGAAGAGGAACTTTTGTCTCAGCGCAACCTTCAAAATCATAACACCACAGGTAACAAAGCTTTTCGTCATCCTTTCCCCTTCATTCCTGTCCTCAACAGCAAGGATTGGCCTGGAGCAGTAACACTTCCAGTATGCTGCAGTCTCACCTGCTTTGCTGCTTCTGCACTGGCCAGGCCAGGCCTCTGTCTAGGGAAGCATTCCAGGGCCTTGTTGTGCTAAGATGTAACCAGCCAATGGCAGGATTGCCGAAATAAGGGCTACAAGATTCAGTCCTCAAGCAAATAAGCTTTGCTTTCTGCCTCTCCCTGATGAGTCTTGCTTATTCTTCCTGTTTCCTTTCCTCCCTCCTTGTAGCTTGTACTGTAGTAACAGGATTCCTCAGGCATTATTTTTGACTGGGTGACTGTTCAGTCATTTGCACCATTTGCAAACGTTGCTACAGGCCCTTTCCACTCACTGCTAATCCTCTCTAAAGTCCAACAGGGAGACACAGGGCTTGAAGTTCTGCCTAGAAAGCTCACAGTTCAGACTGAAGCCAGGAAGAAGCAGAAAGATGCTTTTACGTTCTAGCCAAGGATACATTAGGAGTCTATACCTGAACTATTCATAAAACTATAAAAAGCATCAGTACCTTCAAGAGTGTTTCCTGGTGAATTTGGAAGTCCAGTATCGGCAGCTTGCCAGGTAAGGGGAGAGGTGTTGGTCCTGGAGGCAGCTTCCTTTGGGCCCTCTGGATGTTCAGGAATATCAGGGAAATCCAGACACAGAGAAAGACAAGAACACCCACAAAAATTTGACTTTTAGAAAACATTGCTGTCCTCATGACCCTCCTCACTCAGCTGTGACCTGCTAGCCCCAGAGCCGCCAGCCCCCAGATCCACACTCCCACAGGCATTAGCCCTGTTGTGGCACTTGGACAGCACAGGCAAATTAACCATGTCTCGTCCCAAGCGAACGCAGCTGGGCCGCAACGGAGTGTGTCCCTTGGACTGTGCACAGAGTGAACAGGAAGAATGGATCAGGTGAACTGAGGTGGGCCACTTTTCAGCTGTCACAGTGAGAACAAGGCTGGTACCCTGGTCTGGACATTAGCTTGGACTTTAAAGACCTGGTTCAATTCCCTGCTGTGCTACAGATCTCCTCTGATTCTGGGCAAGCTGCTTCATGTAGTTTCATGTTATAGCCAGTCTATAATCTACCTATAAGCAAGATGCCTTGAAAACAAATAGTCCCATCCTCTCATTTTCCCTTTCACCAGGGTTGGATCTAGCAACCACAGAGCTGTAAAGTGACTGGATTTATTTCACTGATCTGGTGCAAAGCCTTTCATTTTTAGTTGCAGTAATAGTTTTCTGCTGGCTCAGCAGTCTGAACACACTCACCTGCTGGCTGCTGTCTCACTAAGCAGAGTGAGAACATGGCCAAGGACAAAAGAGGCAGGACCACCCCTTTTGGCAGACTCACTGATCATTTTAACTGCAGCGCGAATCTTTATCTGTATCCTCTCTGCTTCAGAGTTCCTCCTACTTGAGCTCCTAGGGCTGTTGCTGTCACAAATGCATTCCCAGTTAACCACTCCAGTAAGAGCAGACAGAGAACTACCCTGTACAGAAATTATATTACACTCTCTGGTGATTGTTTCTTTCTAATGCCCTAAAACATTCTCAGCTAATGCCCTAATAAGATTTTCTAGGTAGTAAGTGTACAGATGGCTCAGGGATGGAGAGACATAATAATGGGAGAACTTTATGGAAGACTGAAAACAAATCTAATAAATTTGATATTCTTCAGAAACATTGAGAAAGGCAATGAAGCATTGCAAAACACTTCAAGAGACCATGCAAAAGAACCCAGGAATTGCGAGCACTGTTATCTCCCCCAAATCAAACCTTTCTATGAGAGTTTTTTTAGTTTTGTTCGTCTTCAGCATCAGGAATTTGAAGGACTTTCAGGGTGTCTGCCACTGCTTGAAAGACGCTGTACTGGGGGAGGACAGTGGTGGCCTGTAAGGGAAAAATTATTTTGATCCCGTGTTGCAGCTGCATGTTAAGGATGGGAGTTTCCCCTCTCCCATTGAATGTGCAGCTGACAGCACTGCTGTCTCATCAGGACCACCCTGGTAGAGGCCTGGGCAACTGATCGTGCTCAGCAGCATGGTTGCAGGGGTGCTGCACTCCTTACTGTCATCTTACAGGCTTGTTACATGCCCAGCTCCCTCTGCTTTCATTCTGACTCTCACGGAAAGGAAGAAAGAGTGAATACTTCTTGCCAAGGTGCAAGGCAGCAAGATTAACCTAATGGGTCTGGGTGAGTCCATGATTCTCAGGAAATGAAAGATGTGTTTGTTGGCTCACAGAGAGTATGAATTTCCAGTTGGATGCAGTTTTACAAGTTTTTACCTTTACACTTTGTGTTGACCTTGGTGTGTTCTCTGAGAAAGCACAATCCACGTGGTTTTGTATGTGACCTCATTAGTCTCCCCTCTTCTCTGGGATAAGTCAAAATATGGACCAGTGCCCAGTGCAAAGTGGTCACTGAGGTTTCTGTTCCTGCTAAAAAGAGGTCGCGGAGAACCCAGACCAGGTTGTCTTCATCAAATTGCAGAGCTGGGATTGCTTTTAATCTTCAGGCAAGAGAGGGGTGAGTTTAGAGTACAGCAGACATTACAACGTGTACAGTCGTTAATTCCAGATGACTTCAGCAAACAATGGTTTGCAGAATCTCTGATTTTCCAAAGCAAATAAATGTGAAGAGCAGTAGGAAATAGTAATAATACCTCATAAGTCTCTGTTTCTTCATGTCTGAACAAAATATCCTGTCTCGCAGGCAGTGTTAAGTGCTTTGAATGCTAGCAAAAGGTCAAGCTGGAAGTTTTTCAATGGCAGATGTTTCTTTCAGAGATCTGCTGACCTGCTGAATTCAGAACACTCCATGGGATTTTCTTATTTCAGTAAAAGTTTTAGGACAAGTTTATAGAGTCCCACTTCTCCATCACTGTCCTCCCATGCCATCCTGCAGGGACAGAGCCCTGGGGTTTCCCTGGAAACTGCAGCTCTTGTGTGTTCCTTCTTTACCAAAGAATGCAAAACATGCAAGCTCTTGACAAGTGATAACCTTCTTGTGAAGATCTGGGAGATGGTTCAAGAGCCAGGGCAAAATATCATAAACCAATAGCAAACACAGAGCAGCCTTGCCTTTATTCTTTCTACTTAAATCCCTAGCAGCTCTCTCAACATATTGAAGTATCCAAGATAAATTTTGGCAGTAAGATCTGCTATTTAATTTTACCAAGAGATGTATTTTGGCACCATGAGGCTGGTTCAGTTTCAGGACTCTGATTAGCAGCATCTAAAAATATATGGCTAGAGCACCATTAGGAAACATCTGAAACACCTAACCTGAATGACTACAAAAAAAGAACCCTTTGGTTGTCAACAAAACTAAGATTCAGAGAAGGCAAAATCTCAAGAAATAGTTTCTTCTCATCTGACAAACAAGATTTTTAGATACTTTTACCACAGTGCCATACTGTCAGCTAGGATCTAACTGCTGCTGCGGCTGTCTTGCAGCCTTTTCTGCTTTTCATGTTTTGTCCTGTGGATCATACCTGGATTCTCTGTATTTTTTAATTTCTTTCTATTGATCATTATTCCATTTGTGCTGTTTATATTTTTAATTTTCTTTCTCTTGTAGGACTCCTCTGTCTCAACCTTTTTACATCTTCAGAATATGATCTTCAAGCAGTTGTTTAACTGGTTCTCCTGGAAACTTATAGGAGGTTGGGAGATGGTACTCAAATTAAACATGCCATTCACTATTCCTCTGAATCATGTTCTCTACATGATACTCATAGAGAAATAATTGCTGTGAGCCCAGCAAGAAGACTAATAAGTATTTTCCAGGCTGTGCTGCATAAGGTTGTACCAATGTCTCTTTTGAGGGTGATAACAGAAAACAGCAGCCCACAGCCAGTGAAGGTATACAACAGAAGTGGTAATCCTGGCAGCTTTGGGAGTAAGACGACAGGTAATTCTGTGTAATATCATGTCCTGTCTGAGACTCTAATGACAAGGAAACAGAAATGAAGCTTTCTAAAGCAGAGAAGAAACTATGTCCCCTTAACTGCCTTTTTTATAACCTTGCACTATTATTGCAATCAATATTTTCAAGAAAGCATATTCCCTCGTTCTTATGTCTTGTATAGTGATATGGTCAACTCTGCATGCCCTGCTACACAGCGACAAACTACATACAACAAACCCCTCTGAAGGAATTTTGAGTGCTAATGTATGACAGCACAGGTTGTTCCCAGCACTGACCTGTTGACACTGAACAGCACTGGAACTGGGGAGACTTCTCAAGTCTTACCTGGCACTTGATGATGAAACCTCTGAAAACTCCTTGCAATTTAGTGGGGCCTCTGGGACTTCCAAACCTGGTCTGTTGGCATCCCACAGGGCTTGTACTTAACATTGCCTGGTATGGATTTGTCTCTTCAGGGGCACCTCTGTTGAGTCACCTGAGTGCACGTTAGTTGCCAAAGCAGCTCAGAATTAAAAGAAGAATGGTGAATTCTGATAACTGCAATGTTAGAAATGATTATAAAAAACATGAAGTAGGAAAATACATGTGAAATAGATCCCTTCTGCAGGTGGACACCAGGTCTCCTCTGGGTCATCCCTTCATTGCCTTAGCTATAAGCCAGCAGTGGCAGATCCTGTCTTAGACCAGACCCTCTTCTGAGCCTCCATGGCTCTGATGACAATACCTGACAGTCTGGACCTCACTATGGCAGTAGATCTCTTCATGCTCCTTCCTTCTGCATACGTTTAAGGGCATTTGTCCCTATTGCAGCTTGGATTAGTGGCAGGCACAGGCAGCAGCACAAAGAAATCATCCTCTCAGCTTGTTTGCATGTGTTTTTCTTGGACATACACATCCCCTGTGGCATATTGATTTCTTTCCCTGGAAACCATCTTCCTGATCAGAAAATCATTCAATACTGGTTTATCTGATTTCCCCTCTCCCAGGATGATATGGCTCCCTCTCCCAGATGATATGGCTTTCCCTGTAAGTCTTCATGGCTTTTTGCAAACTAGCAACATTTGCATTAGAGAAAATATGATTTACGTAACACTTCTGATTAATTCTGACTCAAGGTGCTGGATTGTGTCCTTGAAGACAAAACACATACCTTGTTGAATGTCAACTTTGCCGGTCATTTTCCCCTCCTCTAGCAGTTCGAGGATCCAGGTCGCTCCATGACATCCTTAAGTCATCTCTCTCCTTTTGCCTTATTCTGGAGATAATTTCTTACTGAGAATTTCTTATTCATGAGGTCACACGGGAGAGAGATAGGTCTTAAGGAATAATGGGCTAGGGAAGAGTGAGTCCTTAACGGAAATGTACTAGTGACTGTATTGCTTACCACCAAATATGGCGAAAGAAAGGTAGGTAGGTCAGCATAACTTAGGCTGGTATTTTTTAAGGAGAGAGGCTTGAATAAATCCGTATTTATTGTGTGGAGCACCACGGATTTCTTTGGAAGTTCAGTACTGCTAAATACCATACCACTTTACCTCTGTAACTTCATTTGAACTTGGAAATCTCTCCATTAGGCTGCCTGTGTTTGCGATAATAAACTAAAGGTTTTCGAATTGACTTAATTGCTCCCTGAGGGTGAAAACACTGCTTTCTTAACTGACTTTTGGCTGAGTCACAAACACGCCATTGTCATTCCCTCTCAGGCTCAGAAGGCTCCCCTAAATCCACGCTTTTTTCCATGGACTCTGGCAGTGATGTATGTTTTCGCAAGAGTAAGCTACAGATACAGCATTACTCCACATATAATACACCTTATTTACATGGCATCTTTTGATTATTTTATCATTTGTCTGCTAGCTACTTTAAATATATGTTGTGTAACTTCCTCCAGATGTTGTGTTGGCTGTAGTGTTATCTGAAACCAACACAGCCTGAAGCCTGTTTCCAGTGGTGGGGAGAGGAGCTGGGTCAGGAGCGCTGGTCTCCCTTGCTCATCACAGCTCAGACACTACTAGACTAGGAAAGAAAAACTGGAGCTGCTAAACGCTCCCTTATCTCCTTGCTGCTCCCTGTTTGTCCTCAATGCTGACCAGGACGAGAGCTGAACTTCTTTTACTTCAACAGTAGGAGAGAGGCTTTTCTTCTTCCCACCACTTCTCCGCACTCCTTGTAATTTTTCTTTTCTGGAACCTCCAGCAGGGTAGGGGCTGCTGGGATGAAATTTCTTTAGTATATGACATATGTGACACTTTTCCACCAGCTATTTCTCACCTAGTGCACTGTAGTCTCTCAGCTCCTACTGAGACTTGCCTCTCTCCCAGAGGGGGGAATTGTAAAAGCGATTTTGAATGGAAATTTCATTCCATGTGCATGGAGGGAGAAAAAATTCGAAATCCTTTTGATGTGGGCTGAAAAATAGGGTTCACAGCTGCTGTGTTTTTAAAATTTGATTGCTTTATTTCCTGTGGATGTCTCTGGAGCAAGGAGAAGTCTACAGCTAAAACCACAATTTTTTATTGATTTTTATAAGGTATGTTTCCATGTATTTGTGCATATAAAGCCATTGATTTGCTCCAGCTAATATGAGCTTCTAAGCAGCAGAGCACTGTGGAACCACCTTAAGAGATCATTCATACAGATTTATAGTGGCTTCTCAGAGCATGCCGGAGAATGACCCAGATAATTTAGGACTATTTTTCCTGTGTTTTATTGTACCCACATTTGTCTGGGTTTATTCTATGTATTATTTTCTACCTTGTCTCTTCATTTTTATGTTCAGCCAGACCCATAAAACCCTTTTTCCTCTAAGAGTTCCGCAAGGAGTTTAGAATCATTTAAAAATGTCGCATTGCAAAGCTTGTTCTGCTCTTCAACTCTTCTAAATCATCAGTGAGGACATTAAATCAAGTCAAACCTAATGCTAGATCACTTTGTACCATCCCTGCAAATATACCTTACCTCGTTGAGCAAGTATCCAGCCGTGCCTGTGAGATTTTACTGAGACTAATTGAAATGAATCTTTTCATACACATGCAGAACATTACGAAATAGCCAACACAGAGCCAGCCATAGCACTGAACACAGTAATGTAGGTGTATCTAGATGCCAGAAGGATATTTGTAGCAGACAGTGCTCTGAAAGCACCTGCTGCCAAGAGTGCCAGCACCAACGCAGGTTTCAGGCACATGCGTTATGTCTTTGAAGCCCTGGCATTGTACACTCCAAAGGAATCACAGGATGGAGGCTGCTGTGTGGAGGATACCATAGGGGCATCTCAAAGCTGGACAAGATTACCAGTGCTCAGGAGTGCAGGTTCAAACTCAGTTTGACAGAGTCTAGAAGAAGTAAAAGACTCATGAAAAATGTAAGTCAAACTTAAAATCATCCTGAGACTCACAGTCACCATGTCAAGCTGCCTCAAGCCTAAGGCACCCTCAGACCTTATGGAAGGCCAGAAATTGGCCTTCTAAGAGCTGTAGATTGGCAGACTGGAGAGAAGCTGGACAGCAGATCTGCCAAGGCTGCTTCTTGGGCCTGAAAAAATAACATCACTGCAGCCAGTGACAGTGGGGCAGAGCACTGGACGCAGGCCTGACTCTGGAGGGAGCTGAGGTAGCAGCTGTTGCAGTGGAGGCTGGGAATTGCCATTGCCTCAGATGGCCAAACAGACAGAAAGCAAAGGGAGTTTTCACCACTATGCAAGATAAAGATACAACCAGGTTCCCATGAATATAAAGTCCTTCTAGACAAGCATTTGTAACTCTGTCCGTCCCCAGGGATGTCTCAGGACTAGAAAAAAATATCTGTTAGCTTTGACGTTTAGCCACAGTAGGATGTGTGATTAGAAGCAGTCCACATCTCATGTCACCACAGTTAGCCAGCCCAAATTAGGCTTCTTACAGGCTCTTCTAACAGGTGCCAAACCTCAGTGAGGAGGTACTGGCTTTCTACCAGTCATGGCCACTTCTCTCTCTTTTCCTCTGGTGTATCCTTGTTTTCTTTCTTTCCTCCCTTACTCCAAGCACTGTTTTTTGCTCACCTGCCATCTCCCCCAAACTCCAATCCACCTTCTTTACAAGCCATATTGCTCTCTCCCTCCAACACATCTTTCTCTGGTCAGGGCTCTCAGGCTCAGCCCCTGAACCCCAACATCTGTCCCCAGGTTCAGGAATCCGTTTTTTTCCCCAGTACTTTCAGTCCCAGGTCAGACACCTTTTCTCCCATCCTCAACTCACAGCCTTTTATAAAGTTCAGCTACTGCCAGCCTAGCCCAAGCTCACCATCAGGTTTCACTAGCAGCAAGAGTGTTTTGCTCTTCAGCTGTTTCTAGCTTGGCAGCAGAGCCACAGTCCTTGCCTCAGCAATGTCCAGATTCTGCTTAGGCACTGCCCTCCTGCACGCTGTAAGAAATGAGTGCATTGCAAGGACCGCTCAAAGCTGTGGAGCCAGGTAGTTGTCTCTTTCATCCACTGCTCACAGTCAAACTGATCAGTGCTATCTAACACAAACTCCTGCTCAGGCTGTGGTGAAACGCCTCTTTGAGAACCAGCTACCCACATCTCCCTTCTCTGGCCAAACATAGCAGCACTAACAATTAAGCAACGTTAATACACCATAGTGTAATTCACCTCAACAAATGAGAACAATTTCTAACAGCGTGATTTCAATCTAGAGAGACATCTCAAAGGGCTAGGGGACAAGGATGAAATGAAACTTACCTATGAGTGTTGGAAAAAGGTTAAAGAGCTGACATTTCTTTTCTTAGGTACAATTTTTATCTACAAATCTAATCTAACAAAATGACTTGCTGATTCAAATCTTAGTACCCATATCTCCCACCATTTGATTTACACTCAAAGCTGTGTTAGCCATAATGTTTTGAGTGAAATGGCAAAGCTGTTCTTCAGACCCCATATCTGCCGTCTCTTATCCTCCAATCACTATGTGGTATGGCTTATCTGATCTGTATGGCCTACGTCATTGGCCGTAACAAACACCCAGAAGTAAACCCAATATTCCTTATACAATCCTACTCTCAAAAATATGCCCTTGCTTTATTCGGCAGTGTGTTTCTGCATATGCAGCCCTAGACCTCTCTTGCTCTCTCTCTTCCACTGAATATTTGAGTTCAGGGTGATTTTTGCAGGTATATTAACTGTATTTTTCACATGTTGAAACTCAACTGTCTCCAAATCTCCATAAATCTGTTCTTCCGTGACACTGAAGCTTGTTGTTCCTTTCAATTCAATTCAGCTGCAAACATTATTAATGTAGCATTTCACAATAGTAAATATAGTGGAGATATTGAAGATAAAAAAGAAGTGGGCAGATAATGACATTTATAGCATAAGGATTTTATGAGGAGGGATTTCCTCATCTTGGGTTACCCACAATTCCCAGTTCAAGGCTGCCCTGACAGCACGGACTTGAATGCAGATCTCACAGCTGATGATACATGGCTCCTTAACAATGCATTAAAGGAAGTGTGTAACCCCAATTCAATTAGCATATTATGTCTTTTTTTTTTAAAACCAGAAATTTCATTCTAGTACTGAAGAAAATCTGATTTACTGTTCACAATGCATTTTTCTCACCTGAAGACATCTGGCAAATGAATAAATTAAGCTTTGAAAAGAGCCAGCAGCAAGACTTTTAATCAAAGGCAAATGAATAACATTAAATGCGTTTTGGCTCATACTCCAGGATTACAAGCTGCTTGGACGAGCATCTTCTTCTAGTCTCCCAAGTTATGTCTCAACAGGCATTTGGTCAGGGCACTGTCTGAAAGTAAGAGCAAATTGTTCAAATGGAAAATATAAGATTGTGACAATAAATGTTCAGACTGAAGATAAATATTGAACTATTTTAATTCTGAGTAAATGGCATAAAACTTAAGCACAGCCATAGTGTGTCAGATGAAAGTTCAGCTAGTCTCATGTTCCGTTTCTGACAGCACATGATAGCAGGTGGCTTAGGAAAGTTTGTAAGAACAGGACAAACCAGAAACACTGTATTGGCATTAAACAACCCAAAAGTAATTTTCCTGCTGAAAATATATCCAATTGCTTTTTGAACAGAAATAAATGTTTAGTACAAGTCCTGTGATGAGGCACAGCTTACCAACAAGGCATGTGCAGTGCAATCCCCTCTGGTTCTTTTGAGCGATCTCCCTTCTTGATGCATTTGACACCTGCCAGTCCTTCCATTGAAGAGACAGTGAACATTTCCTTTTCTGTCGCCTCCTGTCTGTTCAGGGTTTTCTAGACCTCCTCAAAAGTACAGAAATAGTTTCCCCAAATGTGCTATGCCGGTGCAACAGACAATATTTTTTTCAAAATTTAATCCCATAGATGTCAAGTTCCCCCACTACACGCTGTTGATTCACTGTTTCATACACTGGAGCATCAACAGGGACAATTTAGCCTGAGCCTTTGACACAAACTAGTTTCCCAAACAACGAACAGAAGGGAAAAAACATCAACTCTTGCTTTTAATCTTTGGATGGATGCAAAATCTACCAAAATTTTCCACAAGGCTCTCTTTGTCTCTAGTTTCTGCTTTTTCCTTTTGCCAGGATAGTTTCCCCTGGAGTTTGGCACACAGCCTGCCATGTGGTTGTGGCACTAATATTGCTACCCAGGAGAGCCCTACCATGAAACAGAAAAAAAAAGCACAAGAAAAAAATTAGCAGAGGATCCTGGTATCAGACAGTTTGGCAATATTTTCCTTAACTGTAACTTTAGCAGAGCTGAGCACCATATGATGTTAGGCAGCTCTCTCCTCTCATATCCATCAACATTAAATATTTTAGGCTTTCCAGATTCACACACTCCTGCTATCGTGCAAATGTGAAACAAAGCAGCCACCTCTGCAGTTCTGTGATGTGAAATCACTGTTCCCCAAAGGAATTGCAATGCTTTAAAAAGTAATACACCCAGTTGCGCACCTCTCCCTGGAATAAACACCTGCAACCTGGTTTCAAACCCTTCCAAACCATATTATTAAGGATGACAGTTCTACCACAACTGAGACACCTGAGGCTATGGTTGAGGCTGGTTATAAAAAAAAAAAAAAAAAAAAAAGATGGGGTGGAGGGTTAGTCACTCTACTTTAAAGAAATGTTACATCACTCCAGTCACGAGCATCAGGGCGTACACCTTTTAATCTGGCAGCTCTTTGATGGCGTAATGCAGACCTGTGCCTAGGGGCTGTAACCAGTGGGCAGCTCAGTTGTGACAAGATGATGGTCAGGAGAGAAAGCAGCACTTGGAGCAGCAGGAGGGGAACAGGAAGGGCCGTGGGCAGGGGACTAGAGAAGTCAGCTGAGCCAACCAGAGGTGACTCTGCTGTCATCCCTCACCAGCACCTGGCCTGGGATCACTTCAGCTCTTTCCCCGTAACCTGCAAATTTCTCCGCTGTCAGAGGTCAGCCAGTCCAGGAGCTGGAGGTCTGCAACCCTGGACAAGTACTGGGAGAATGATCTCTGGGAGGGGAAACAGAGTTGTTCTCCATCCCAGAAGCACTCCCAAGCTTCCCAAGGGAGTGGAGGAAGAGCAAAGTTAATTTTATCAGATTTCCTGAGTTTCTGTTTGCCTTCCACCATCAGCTCTCTTCAAATCTTTATGGGAATACATGGGTGTAAATTGGTGCTGTAGGTTTCCAGACCTATGGCACTAGCCCAGAAGACAGGATCTGGCTGCTTGACCCATGTGGACTAATCCATACAGGAGGCTACACACACCACGTTGGCTCCACTGCTCAGGAATAGCAAAACTGTTGTGCAAGACTTTCCGGAAACTCAGTCTCCCAAAGGGAGAGCTGGGGGGCTCCTGCTCTTCAGCCAAGATTTTAGTAGACTCTTCAAAATCAAATGTGCTTCTTTGTACGGCCTGGTAGGGGTCTGGTGGACAGGGTCCCTGAGTGGCTGAAACGGGCAGTAAATTACAAGTTCCTTCCACCTTGTGCTGCTCCTGTGTCCTGCCTAGTCACGGGGATGCTATCTGTCAACAGTACTGAGTACAGCTGCAGTCTTAATGGACATAATGTTCCAGCCCTTGAGCACTACCAGATTTACACACATCTTATCATTAAGCATCTTCAGTGAGTGGCAAGATGACAAGAGGAGTGGGCAAAGGCAGTGAAAGAAATCATCTCTAGCAGGGTTAGTGGAGAAGAGCAGGTGTGGGAGGGTAGGGTATATTGGGTTTGCGTGGCAAGGTTTTGGTAGCGGGGGGGCTACAGGGGTGGCTTCTGTGAGAAGCTGCTAGAAGCTTCCCCTGTGTCTTACAGAGCCGATGCCAGCCAGCTCCAAGACGGACCCACCACTGGCCAAGGCCGAGCCCATCAGCGACGGTGGTAGCGTCTCTGGGAGAACGTATTTAAGAAACAGAAAAGAAGTTGCAGGGAGTAGCAACTGCAGCCGGAGAGAGGAGTGAGAATGTGTGAGAGACACAACTCCGCAGACACCAAGGCCAGTGAAGAAGGAGGGGAAGGAGGTGCTCCAGGCACTGGAGCAGAGATTCCCCTGCAGCCTGTGGTGAAGACCATGATGAGGCAGGCTGTCCCCCTGCAGCCCATGGAGGTCCACGGGGGAGCAGATATCCACCTGCAGCCCATGGAGGACCCCACGCCAGAGCACGTGGATGCCCGAGGGAGGCTGTGGCCCCATGGGAAGCCTGCACTGGAGCAGGCTCCTGGCAGCACCTGTGGTCCCATGGAGAGAGGAGCCCACGCTGGAGCAGGTTTGCTGGCAGGACTTGTGACCCCGTGGGGGACCCACGCTGGACCAGTCTATTCCTGAAGGTCTGCACCCCATGGAAGGAACCCACACTGGAGCAGGGGAACAGTGTGAGGAGTCCTCCCCCTGAGGAGGAAGGAGCGGCAGAGACAACATGCAATGAACTGACCGCAACCCCCATTCCCCGTCCCCCTGCACCGCTGGGGGGGAGGAGGTAGAGAAAATCAGGAGTGAAGTTGAGCCCGGGAAGAAGGGAGGGGTGGGGGGAAGGTGTTTTTAAGCTTTGGTTTTATTTCTCATTATCCTACTCTGATTTGACTAGTAATAAGTTAAATTAATGTTTTTTTCCCCAAGTCAAGTCTGTTTTGCCCTTGACGGTAATTGCTGAGTGATCTCCCTGTCCTTATCTCGACCCACGAACCTTTCGTTACATTTTCTGTCCCCTGTCCAGTTGAGGAGGGCAGTGATAGAGCGGCTTTGGTGGGCACCGTGGTGTCAACCCACCACACAAGTGCAGATAAAGCTGGAAAGGAGGCTGAGCAGAAGTATGTAGGCCCTGGAACAGTATTTGATATGCTGTGTGGAGTAACAGGCTGGATTATTTATGACAGCTATTGCTTTTGTGAAACCCTTTACTGTCCTGATTTCCCTTCCAGCCCAGCAAGCCTGCAGATACTGGGTTGTGCTGAGGCAGACCACGGCCAGATCTACAAGGCATGCCAGGATTTGGTCCAGCTCAGCCTGATTTTCAGTAGTTCTCACTTCTGTTTAGTAACATTCTCCTCCATTTTAAATTCAGGAAGTTCAGATGTACCGCAATGATTTAATTACAAATAGTTTATATTCCAACATAAAAGCACTTTTGATCCTCATAGAAATTCAATCCTAAGTTTACGGCAGTGTTTACAGACAGCTCTACTCAGCTCCAACATTTGAATCCTTTCCAAAAGTGATTTGCCTTCAAGAATACTACAGCACTTTGCTTTAACAAAACTACAGCTGAACTTGGCTGTCACCTCCAGCTGTATGCTTAAACTGTCTAGGTCTTGAGTTGAATCAGTGCCAGTGAGCAGCTACATTAAGTAATAGATATTTTAGAATTCCTGCATCATGTTGTCATTTATGTCTTTTCTTACACTAAGTTACCTCCAGTGCACCCTCCATAATTACTGTGTTCTTCTTTTCATGGTCTGGAGCCTTGAAGAACAAATAAATCAGATCTTCCAAGCTCCCTCCTGAAAGCTCACTGGTCATTGTTTTCAGCTCAGCACTGATTCCTCTACTAATACTTGTGCAGAAAAGAGTAAAAGGAGACAGAAGCTTGATATGATGAAAGGATGTAAGCAGCGGGAAACCAAAAGGGAAGGTGAATCCTGAAATAGAGTTTATATGGATAAAGGGTAGGTGGGAGTAGGAACTGAAACTGGGGAAGGAGGACTGGAAAGAGATTGAACAGAGAGCAGGAAGTATGGTATGGGTTGTAATGACAGAAGAAAAGGGCCCAGAGAAAATGGGGAACATCTGAGTGTTCAGATAGCCCCTAGACACTGCCTTCCACAGTCTCTACATTCCTCTGCTGCGAAGTTAGCAGTGAAAACCACTGGCAAAGTGAATATCTCATCCCATTTATGCCTCATCCAAGCAGGATTGATAATGGGCGTGATTCTACATCATAGAAACCTCATTTAAAAAAAAAACAAAACAAAACAAAAACCAACTAACAAACAAACCACTTGGCAATACATTATAACAATGATCAGGCTGCCAAGTCACACATTCACATTGCTAGTAAACACCAAATTTAAGTTTCTTTCTTCAACTTCAGATTGACTCTCTCTATCTTCTACATGGGAGATACTTACATCAAATTCAGACATTAATGCACCCACATTCTAATATGTTCCCTGGGGTTTGGGTGTTGTTTGTTTTCTTTATTTGCAAGCTGTCAACAAATTAAAGTGTCTAAGTTCAGGACAGTAAAACCAAAATAGGGCTTTAAAAGTGCATTTTCCAGAGTCAAATTACTTGAGGTTATCAAACCACTCACAGAAATGACACCTACTCGGCTCTTGCTGAGATCCTCTGTTGAATTTTACTGAGGTTTGCTCAGGAGTGAGCATCATGACGATTCTGCTTGGCTAGGACAAGGAGACACAGCATGTTGGCTTCAGCTGGGAACCATAGCATCTTGCTTCAAGTGCTCTCCAGGAAGAGAAAATGGTTAAGAACCTTGCGAGAATATCTGGGACTTTCACAAAGACCAGACCAGAAGTACTGGTAGTCTGGGTCTTGGCTTCCATCCGCTTTCTAGCCCTGGGCTAGACTAATATCAATATCCTGGCTAGTAGAAGAAGGTTTATAAATTTGAGAGGAAATTCACTGAGGTAAAGGTAGCTGTCTCATGCTGGTCTGTGACGTGCTGCAGCCTAGCGTGGAATGGCACAAACCCTGTACGGGTGGGGCTGCAGCGTACCCCCGAAAACGGGCTCTGTGTTGATCTTCGTCACTCCCTCAGGGAGCCGGAAGGTGAATGCCCGCAGCAGGCTGGCAAAGAAAATAAAGAGCTCAGTCCTTGCTAGATGCTCCCCCAAACACACACGGTGCCCTGCAGAAGGAAGAGGGGAAGGACAGTGAGTATCTAGGAATTTTTCAGTTTCATAATCACTTTTTTCATTCTTGTTAGGAGCAGAGGGGGTTTTTTGTTCAAGGCCAGGATCATGAAAGCCACAGAACTAAAACTTTGTGAGTTCTTTCTCAGAAAGATCCCATCTAATGTTATAGGTTAGGAGACACCAAATGAAAATCCCAGTGAAAATCCCTGAGGTACCACCAGCATTTCTTTCTTGACCTTGCTTGACCTGGCAGAAAATTATTTTCCTTTTACAGAAGATGTTGAGCTTCAGGGTCATACACAAAGAATCTGCTAGCTGTTTGCACATGCTTTCTTAGTGAGTTAAAGTCAGCAGATCAAAATGACTTAGCAATGGCATTTGCAATTGAACAAAGGCTTGGTCACTTTACAGGCAAAGCAAGAGGCCTACTGTTAGTTTCCGAGGGTTCCTCGTTGGAACCAATGGCATGAGCAAAACAGGTGAATACTACATTCACATTTCTGGATTAGCAGACAAATAAAAGGAAAGAAAAAGCTATTTGCATTAAGAAACCACTCCTGGATGGACATCTAAGTGACTAGTCTGCTATATCAAAGAGTAACTAAAACAAAAACAACAGAGTAGGAACTTTACTGCTAAGTGTGATCTCCAACTGTGCGTTGTTATCTTATTTCCTTCTTTTGCAACTGGATTTTCAGTTCTGTAAGCAAGAACTTAATCCTTTGTTTACCAGAATGCATTCTGCTTTTCTTTCAGCTTGTTCCTTTAAAAGGGATTGCAAGTAACTCCACTACACACAAAACACGTCGCTTCTCAGGAAAAAAAAGTACATATAAAGAATACTACAGACAAAACCTGTGGATGATTGCAGCCTGCAACAAGCCTAGGAGGTTCAGGAGTTTGAGTGGGATTCCCACTACAGTGTCCTAAGAACAGTTTGGGGTCTGACAGCACAGAAGCATCTCCCTTGGCAGAAACAAGCCAGTACTGTTCTTTAAAAGCAGCAAACAGCGGAGATAGAAGATGTTATCTGAAGAAATACCATAGTCTCACACTTCTGTATTCTTCATCTAATCTGTTGGGTTGCTTCAAACTGCCGGTGCATTTACCTGCTGAGAACGGTAAGAAGGCTTCTCGAGGTACAAAATTTCCTTCTTTATCCAGAAAATGGCCAGGGTTGAACTGTCGAGGTGTCTCCCATTGCTCAGGGTCATACAGAACAGATGCTATATTTGGCATAATGATGGTGCCCTGCAAGGAAGAAACTGTTGATTCAGTTCCAGCTACTACCCTTTCACCCATCAGTTTCTGCCTGGCAGATAAAACTGCTACTTGTTGCCATTTCTTTGTAATGAGCAGATACGATGTGGTTAGAAGACCATTTTCGTAGAAAATTGGAGTTTGTGATTATTTTCTGAGTTGGAAATTACCGGTTCTCAGCCCTGCAGCTATGTCAGCGGGTGTTAACAGCATTAATGATGTTGGTACAACTGCATTGTGACCACTTTTACTACTAATCTTAATAACACTTCTAGTAGGACTCTTTTGTTGATATTCAGGTCCCAGTGTTGAAAACCTCCTTCAGGCTTAAGAGAGAGAGAAATGCATCCAGAAATAACTGCAATACTTCATTGACGACAACCTCTAAGCCCTTTTAGCAGTAGTACTTCAGGCTTTTTCTTTACTGGTTGTTCCCAGCAGACTAGCTCGTGTACCTTAACTATCTGGCTGTCAGAAGCGGACAGAACAGAGTGAAACCTTCACCACAAAATGAGTTAGGTGGGGCCAGTCCCAGATGCCAGTAATGGTGCTGGCCTCTCCCATCTCTCTTGCAATAAAAGCAACAAATTCCTGTTTCTTGCTAGTGTTTTACAGTGAGAACTGGCACCCAGCATAGTTTATGTCACTCTCAAAAATGCCTTACTGGCTGTGAACACGTCTTAAGCAGTATTTGGGTGCAACTCCCTCACTGTCAGCTGTAGCTGACAGTCTCTCAGCTGTTACAGATTCAGGCGGGTCCCTTAGCTCGTGGAGTCAGTGGAGCTCTGAGCCACCCTCTCACAAGTCTTCCTCCATCCCAGGAGTGCTGGCAGTGCCAAGTTGGGCAGGGATGTCTTAACTAGTGCTTTGGTAAACCAGTTTTTCCTCTCAGTCCATCCCCAGCCAAGCAGAGCTGTCTCTGCAGTTGCGCTGTTGATCAGCAGGGCAGGAGCTCAAGGCTTCCGTGGCAGGGGCAGGGGTCTTATCCGCTGTCTGAGCATCAACACGCTGAGTGAGAGACTTATTTCATTCCTGGAGCCACAAATGGTAACCCTTCCC
The DNA here is from genome assembly GCF_018139145.2 of Gymnogyps californianus. Taxonomy (NCBI): domain Eukaryota; kingdom Metazoa; phylum Chordata; class Aves; order Accipitriformes; family Cathartidae; genus Gymnogyps; species Gymnogyps californianus. The sequence continues at coordinate 18,695,805 of NC_059480.1, forward strand.
CAGGCACCACGTTCCTGGGTTATATGGAGAATAGTTTATAGATGGAAAACAGGTTACAAAACTGGAATAAAAGCTAAACGTGTCTCTGCTGAAGAAAGAAGAGAGGCAGAAAATGTTTCTGTACCTTTTTGATGGGGAATCCTAGCAATGTTGTGTCCCTCACACACACTCTGGGCAGGCCAACAAAGACAATGTTGCTGAAGCGTTGGATCTCATGAACCACAGCATTTGTATAGGGCAGTTTTCTCCGATCCTCATAGCAGATTAACTGGGAAGGACCCAGAACAGCATCCAGCTCCTTCTGCACTTTCTCTGTGGAGAAATATTCACCATTTCAGATGGGAAAAATGCATAAAATATTTTAACTGGTTTCTTTTCTTAGAGCAACAAGAAAATGTATTATTTCAACATAGTACATTAAGTCTATAACCTGTGATTTAATATGATTTAATGCTTGAGTTTAATATATGAAAATAAAAATAAACAGGAAAAAAACCCCAACAGTGTGGTCCAGAATCATAAGCAAGGACTATACTGTATTTATTCCAGCTCTGACATTTATCTTACAGAAAGCTTGGTGGGTGTAGGGCGGGTCACTGAGCTCCAGGTTTTGAAGGTATTTAGGGATTGCTTAGCTTATCTCAAAATCTAAATCTCATTTGCAAAATTGACATAAATGTCTCTGATATTAACTCCCAGTGCAAGGGATGAGTTGAACAGAGTTGGCCCAAGTACGGCAACGTACCGTATGAACAAACAACACCTGAATCAGCCTAAAACCTTGGACGCAAATATGCACTCAATGACACAGCCTTTCCAGCCTCCTACTGAGGCTGTGGAATACAGGTATATCTCCCTTGCTTTCAGCTCTCAAGCACAGCAGATGGAAGAGCCACCAGGCCCAGGAGTACTCGAGTCCTCCTTAAACCCTGGCCATATCCTTTTTCTTCCTGACATAGATGTGGATGAGAAAACTCAGCCTGGATCTACAGAGGCATTCATGGAATTGATGTTGATTAGATAAGCAACCTCTTTTGCAATATTAACTCAGACATGGACAGTTTGCGTGTACTGCCAGCAGTTCTTGCCTGAAAACACCACCTCTACGTATCAGGCAGCCAGAATCCTCCCCTTAAACTTCTTTTTCTGTTTCTACAGTCTTTCCATCCCTTGCAGGTGTTCCACATTCACGTTTTGTTTTCTCTAAGGTTGGTGTGCTGCTTTGTGAACAAACTGCGACAAACATTACTATTATTTAAAGACTAGATGCTAAAACCATCGGCCGGTTACACACAGAATATGCTCTGCTGAAACCTTGAGGCCATCCCTGAGCAACCCATATCCCATGGATGCCCACTGCCTAGCCTTGTGCATGAAGCACTCGGCAAAGACAGAAAGGAGTCACTGCATTCTTCAAGGAAGTATACGGATTTGCACTGTGCAAATTATCTTGCATCTCTCTACCTGTTTCCTGACAGGGAAGATACAGGAAGAGGCAGCCGTCTCTACCAGGACCATGGGCCTTCCTTAGGGCAACCTGCAGCCCTTCATAACCTGCCAAGATCTGTCCAGCTGGTTTGTCCAGTAAGGGAACCAGTGGGTTGTTAGGAGTATTGGTGTGCTCAGCAAGGAGGGAAAGAGAGCGTAGGCTGACTGTGGTAAACACAGAAAAGCTGTGTTAGCACTCCTCATACCTGAACGATGGCTGGTGCAGACAGGGCTCATATTCGAGCTCTGATCTCTGTTCCTGCTGCCATCAGTCAGCCTGCAAACTCTCCACACAGAGCACCTCACTGACTTGTCACTGCAAAGAGCTAACTTCTGTCACGCTGCGAGTGCCTTCAGCCACCTGGTTTGGTCAGGTCATAGGATGGGCCTCTGATTTTTTCCTCTGCTGCCATTCTTCGTGGTTTCAGAGAGTGAGAGCCAGGCTCAACAAGTGGCTTTTGTGCCTGCAATTCATTATATTCAGCTATCATTAACATTTGTAGTACCCACAGCATTTCACAGCAAGAATCCCTCTCACCTTGGATGTCTGGATTCACTACCATATAGAGCAGTCCCCAGTACAGTGTTGTGCTTGAGGTCTCTGATCCACCGAGGAAAAGATCATTTATAACACACACCAAATTGTCTTCATCATACTTGGGCTTGGCCCCATCTTTAGACTGTAGATGATGATAAAAAGTTGAGGTTAAAGCATAAAAGTTAGGTCATCCTGTATGTTTTCTGTGTGAGAGTCCTTATTTCCTCAGCTGGCATGTGCACAAAGAATATTCAAAATTGCAGTTTTTGATGAGTACTAAGAGATTAATAGTTTCCCAAATGGACACGGTAAGTCTGCATTGCTCTTTTTCATGAGGTGGAATATTCTTTCATTAAAAAACAGGTAACTTTATGCCTGTTGATTTAATCACAAAAACTTTAAAGCACACTACAAGTTTTGCAGTTAGCCTAGAGTGTGCTTGTCCTGATTTCGGCTGGGACAGAGTTAATTTTCTTCTTAGTAGCTGGTACAGTGCTGTGGTTTGGATTTAGTGTGAGAATAATGTTGATAACACTCTGATGTTTCAGTTGTTGCTAAGTAGCGCTTATCTTAAGCCAAGGACTTTTCAGTTTCCCATGCTCTGCCAGCAAGCAGGTGTGCAAGAAGCTGGGAGGGAGCATGGCCGGGGCAGCTGACCTGAACTAGCCAAAGGGGTATTCCATACCATGGAACGTCATGCCCAGTATATAAACTGGGGGGGGGGGGGGGGGGGGGTAGTTGGCCGGGAGGGATGGATCGCTGCTCGGGCATCGGTCAGCAGGTAGTAAGCAATTGCATTGTGCATCACTGGGGTTTTTTTTCTTGGGTTTTCTTTTTTTTTTTCTCTTTTTTTTGTTATATTCCTTTTCATTACAATTATTATCATTACATTTTATTATTATTATTGTTAGTATTATATTTTATTTTACTTTAGTTATTAAACTGTTCTTATCCCAACCCACGAGTTTTACCTTTTTTTTTTTTTTCCCCCCCTGATTCTCCTCCCCATCCCATTGGGAGGAGGGGAGGAGTGAGCAAGCGGCTGCATGGTGCTTAGCTGCTGGCTGGGGTTAAACCACGACAGTACTTCTAAACAAGTGCGCCGCAATGTGTCACGCATTAGGTCTTGGTCTCTCCAGTATGCTATCAAATGGTGCTGGCAAATACCAAAGGAAAACCTATCTGAATATAAGGATCTCAACAGAACATCTTGAGAGTAATTTCTTCTCTCAGTTCAGGATAGATGTGAACTGGTGGGAGAGAGGTACCCAAGTATTTTCTTCTTATAATAAGGGAGTATAATATAAAAACAATTAGAGAAAATACATTAGGCAAAAACATTTTAAAATAAACAGATTGTGACAACTTGCACCCCTGACACCAGAGAAAGCTGCATCTTTGCCTCTAAAATGCTTATTTTAGTAAATCTTGTAATCCTTATTCAGACATAACGTACAAGAGGATGTATCAGCTCCTTCCAGAGCCCATGAGCCAACACTGTGAGAACATGGCAGCCTGACTAGGTGAAAGCTTATGACCAGAGGTAGAAGCTACATAAACTTCATCTACCCTAGGAAAGAGACACTTCTTTTAGCTCCTGAAAGTATCCCAAAATGACTAAGTTTGAAGCAGAAACTCTGGTGCTCTTAGCAGAGCCTCTCTGGCTCATGAGTCACTTCCTGCTATGGAAAATAATAGCCTGGGCAGGGAAGAAGATTAACAACTTATTATGGCATTGTTTGTGAAATTGTTTCCTAGGCCCTCCAATTTGTATATAGGTGCCAAGCAAACCGTGCCCCAAACTGTGGGGAAATTAGAGGTAATATAGGGAGAACAGGCTTGGGACCTCCAAATGCATCCCATTTAGGACTTACTGATGACAGCATCCATCTGCCAAGAAAGCTGACAGGTGTGATGCATAAAATACCTATTCCGAGGTTGGTCGAACGATCAAGTAGGCTGGGATTGCTTGAGGAGCAACTGCTGAAAGGGACTGGGCTGGAGGTGGAAGGACTACTCTCTTTTTGATGCTGCAGGAATGATACCAAGGGGTTTCAGGATGGCCTGGGAATCCTTTAAAGAGTGGAGAATCTCTTCAGACCAGGACCAAAAGAGAGTTTCCAGTAAAGGGAAGATCCTCGACGAAAGGTTCCCTCCGAAGGGACGAACCATACAGTTGTGTGGCACAAGGACAGCCAGTGTTAGGACACACACTGAAACCCAAAGAAGCATGTCAGCTATTTCAGGGGAATTATCTATGCATGCATATTTGATCCCGCTGTAAACATGAGGTACCCTGCTGTAGAAGATGAGGTGGTCTACCAAAGTTATGGAACCTACAGGCATAAACTGTCTCATATTTACTACAGGACTGAAGTATACACGTGGTTATTTATGCAAAGCAGATGATAGCTCATGAGTTCACGCCCTAACATACTTTGTGGTAATTTGTTCATGTAACCAAAACATAAAACTGGATGCCTTTCTGGGAGACATAAGTTAGTAAGTCCCAAGCTACTGTATTCACATTAAGAAGCCTATGAAATGTAAGAAACTATGATAGAAGGGGCCAAACTGGATGATTTAATGGTCTATTTGGCCTTATACTCCATAAATGTGTGATCACACAGAACGAACACTTACTTTCTCTATCTCAGCCAGGTAAAAGTCAATGAAATCCTGTGGTTCGTCTGGTATCCCTCTCTCCACATGTCTTCTGATCTCCTTCCTTGCAAAAGAACTCAGGACATCATAGCAAGATAACGCTTTCTTATGAGGACCAGGGAGACGGCACAACAGCCAGGGAAAGATTTCGTACAGCTGCGGGAGTGACACACAAGAAGTGGTGTGAATTATCTGTCAGTAACAAAGCTGCTTTTAGAAACACCAAAAGGCTGCATTGTCCTGTCTGGAAATGTTGATAGTGGAATAAACAAATCAGCATCACTTTGGGTAGATTTTTGCCATCATGTGGGAAAACTTTACTAGTAATTTTGACACACTTCTGGGGGTCAAGGCAGTGCTGACAACACTCTGCTCATGCCAGTAAGTTTACTTGACTAATGCAGATCACCAGAAGACCTTACTCCTACACAGTTGGAGACCCTAGCTCCCACACACTCAAAATGTAAGGACATTCTTTCTGGATACTGTGTGGCTACTAAGATTAACAAGTCTGCAGCCTCAAGTAACTGGTGGAATTTGTGGAGCTCACAGAAGGAAAGTGTAGACTGGATATCACTCTAAGAGCTAATTTAATTTTCCCTGTCAGAGTCCTTGTGACTGCTACAGGGCCAATAATTGTTCTGACGGTTACAAAAATTACATCTTCAGTCTGCTGAGTGTATTTATACACACATTTGTCAGCTCAAAGTATCATCCTCTAGCTTGGATAGTTCTGCCTTTGCAGCATCTGCCATTCCACCCTGCCAAGCAAACAGCATTTCTATCTCCTCTCTTTGTTCTTTCAGGCCTAACAAGCAAAGTCTCTCTAATTTTAAGTGATAGTTTGTAGGTCATCCCATTAACACTTCTCTACATTTGTTCCACTCCAGACTCACAACATAAGGTGTCCAAGACCCTAGAATAGCTCCCACAGACTATTACACCCCAGAACCTACTTGAACACTTCTCTGGATCTAAAGGGAAAATAGTGCTGGAAACACTCTAAGATTCTGTTTGCCTTTTTCATCCTATTATCTGCTAGTTTGCGCCAGTCCCTTTCCTCTTAACCTTTGCACTGGAATGTTCTAAGCTCATAGCAGATATTAATCTCATTAACTCCTAATAGGTTTCGTAATTTAACTTTGTACTATTACAATTTGTTCCATTCTTACAACTCCAATCCACAGTGCTTACAAGCTCTTGCAGCAGGATATCCTGAACCTCCTCTGTATTGTTAAGGTCTCCTGGCTTTGATCATCCACAAATTTAATCTATTTTTCTATTTTTTACTATGGGAAAGTTGTATAGTGCTACCTTCATATGATAGATCTGTTGAAAAGGTTTACTACCACATCAGCATTTTAGTTTGCCTTTTCCTATAAAACTCAAATGTCAATGGAATTTGCTGTGCCATCCACAGTCCCCATTACACCCAGCTTGTCCCTCTTTAAGGGTCTAAACCACAAAGTCTGATTCATGGGGAAAACGTCAAGTGCACTTCAAGACCCTTCAAGTGCAAAGTTGGCCTTTATGGTACGTTGTGGGAGGTAGCTACCAAAAAATCTCTGACAGAACTTCAATTGTGAGACTGTCAGAGAATGTATGTGTTGTTTTTGTAATGTGTGAATTGCGACCTATAATGAAGTAATGGAAAGATTCATAATGAATATTTTATTATTTGTGAGGGAGGAAAAAAAAAGAAAATTGTCAGCATACAATTTGCGGAGTAGTAAAAAGCAGAACAGTGAATTCAATGATACCCATTTTTGGAGGAGAGAAGTAAATAGAGGTGGGAGGAGCAGCACTGCAGAGTTCAAATTTATTACAAAATCCAGTCTCAAATTAAGTTTAAAGGTTTCTGTTAACAGTCTCAGAAATGCTGAAAGACTTAAAGCCAGGAGTCAACAAAGAGATGTCCCCTAAACTTGCAAAGAAACAAGACAGTTCTTAAAAATGGCCTCAAAACCAAGGAGGCAGTCATAAGGCCCCCAAGGACACCTCTTAGCTCCCAGTTTGCATTTGCCAGTTGCTCTGTATTTAGTGAAGACCCATTTTTGTACCTGCACTTTCATTTTCTACCTATTTCAGAAAAAAAATAGCATATTATTTACTCACGCGATGAACAAAGCTTCCTGCAAATCTGAATAAATTCTCCGTGGCATTGATCAGTTCATGGAAGGTTTTGTCCTCATCAGAGAAGTGATATCCAAAAACCAGAGCACAAATTACATTTGAAATAGAATGGAAAAGAGGGAAAGAAGGATCCACAGGTCTTCCTGCAAACACAGTAACTGGTATTCACTCTCAATGTTTTCTTCAGGTGTTCCTTATACAGATAGGACAAGATGTTATTAGAGGTTACATAAAATGGTCTCTTTATCCAGCTAGGGCATGAATGGGGATAGAGATGTGGCATTAATATGTATTCATGAAAATAAAACATAGTCTTTAGAGCAAAAGACACTGTTAAACTGTTTCCTCATAGCTCTAAAACAATCTCGTAGCGCTTCCTGTGAAATAACGTTGTACAACTGAGATCCTTTAGAGGATATCATCAAATCTGCTGTCCTCAGTTGTGTGGAAGATGACAGGTCAGAATGTGAGAAGGAAGAAACGTCACTGGAGATGAGCTAAGAGAAGACAGTGACAGACATGTTCAAAAATGTAAAAAACTACTTTGGAGGAAAGACTGAAGGAACTTGGAAGGTTTAAGAAGCAGAATAGATGGAGAGGAACTGCAAAGTATAAGTAATAAAATTATTACAGTCTCAGCTGTGAACAGTAAATCATCATATCTCTGTCTGACGATTTTTTTAAAGTTATGGGACAGACATCCATCAGAAATGATTTGGATAGAAATGATCCTGGCTTGGACTCTAGGATGAACCTGATAATCCACTGAAGTTCCCTCCCACCTCCTACTTTCTTTGATTCTCTTGCCAATAGTGACTTAGCCAGACAGACACTAAGATGTCCCGTTTACCTCATGGCACCTCATGGCATTGAAATTTAGAGAAATGATGAAGCTCTGCAATACTCTGTAGTTACCTGCTGTAGGCAGTCTGAGAATGGCTTGGCTGTGCAGTTCAGTGACATCGTATCATTGTACAATCATATCATACTCAAATGGCAAGCCCATGGAGGTGGAATTTCAGAAGTTCCCAACTTCATTAGGTTTATGAACAGCTTTTTAAGAAAGAAATTCCCACTTGTGATACTATGCTCTATCTGCTCTCTGGACTTTGGCAAGTTTGGATACACCACTCTGGACCTACCCCGACCCTAGAAAGGGGTAGGTAAGTTTGCATACTGAAGATATGGATCGAGGACTGAAAAGTGTCTGATTTCTTAGCAGATAGATACCTTTTAGGTTCACAAAGAACCCCACCAGGTGAGAGGCCTCCTCTTGCACTCGATACTCCAGGCCTTTTTTCCCCATTCCCAGATTGCGTAGAGTCATTATACCAAAGCGTCTCTGCTGCTTCCAGGAGCGACCACTTGCCAGTATAATACCTGAGGGTATTCCCTGGCATATTAATATTTGCCATAGACATGAATGATTCATTTAAAAATATATTATAAAATACATGGAGTAAATCAGGGAATATACTGTGATACAAGTATCTTTAGGTGAAATTATCAGTAACCAGAAATCATAGCCAAACATACCCAAACTATAACTAGACCACAAGTTCTTAATATTGATTGTAGTTAATCTAAGGATTTGCTGACTGCTCCATTTCTTGATGTCTTAAAAAAAAACAAACCCAAAACTTAAGATGCCTTTTTAGAAGATCTGCTTTCGCCATACTCGAGTGATCATGCTCAAGGCAGGAATAACTGGATGAATTTCTACAGAGTGGTGTACAGGGCCAGGGTATGTTTATGGAGATATAGATCAATTAACGTGATGCTTGTAGGTTGAGGTGATGAAGGTGAAGGATAAGTGACATTCGGGCCCTGTTTCTCCTCTGGAAGGGAGACCACTCCACTGATTGTTAAATTGTACTAGTGGTTACCTGAAGAGCCCTGAACTGCTGCTGCGATGGTGATGCTTTACCTAGCTCTAAACAATCTGTGTTTGCTTTGGCACAGCAAATGCAGGGGAAGAAAAAGAAAAGACTGCAAACTGCTGAAATACACTAAGGAGAAGTCGGTTTTCGTGCGTCAGAGGCACTCTCACAACCAAAGGATATTCACCAAACGTTTAAGAGTGGCTGCAAACACAGCAATGAGACTTCTGAAGGAGGGTGTTATAGGTCCCTTGCTTGTGGTGGAAGGTGTTTGGCAACCATAATATATACAGTCACCAAACACATAAACAAGCTTTGCATTCATGTACCATACAGCAAAATCATGTGCAGCAAATTGGATTATTCTGAGAGAAGGGCAAAATTGCCGAGTTCTGGGCTGGGATCACATACATCTTGAACACAGCAAAAAGGTCATCTAGAAACAACCTGATTTGGAGTGTTTCCCAGGCTTGAGAAAGCTCAGTACAAAAGGCATCACGGCAAATAGTAAGTCATTCTCAAGAGCTAATGGAGGACTTGGACAGTATCTAATGGAAGAGCACTCTGGACGGGAGGGTAGAGGGTCTAACAAGGCAAAGTAGTTTGCCAAGTCAACATTCCAGTGCGCTATTTATGGCAGGAAAATCTCACCTTTTCCTTTGGCCATTGCTCTGAAGAAAGGTGACACCATCCGCCCAGAAACATCTTCAGGGTGCGTAGTCATGCCATCCTTCACTGCTTGATATCCATTCAGTATGATCACTGGGGCCCACGCGAACCACAAAGTATATATGTTACCATAAGTTTTTGCCAGCTGGAAGTGGAAAAGGTGCCAGAAAAGAACAGATGAAACCCCATACACCTCAAACAGACACTGCACCTGCTATTCACCGGCCCGATGGCCAGTTTTGTGCTGAGAACATCATCCCCATGAATATAAATATAGCTAGAAGCAGAAAGAGACTGTTGTTTTTCTGAGAACGAGGCTTTCAGCAGCCAATTTTATTTACCCTGGGGAAAGGGATTCTCTTTTCAAAGCACAGGCTGCAGCAACACTGCACCAAAATAAAGAAAACCTTGTCTTTTATGTTGCATCACATCCAACCCCAACATTTGTACCTCGTTAATTGAACGGCCACACTCTGCACCTCTCTGGGGCTCTATGCCTCCAGCTAGCCCTTCCTTTGCAAAAGGAAACCAACTGATTAAACCTGCTCCATCTGTGTGCTCCAGGACAGGAGGTGGAGCCAGAAACTAGTCAGCAGCCATGAAGTGCCAGTGGGCTGCAGCTGCGTCCAGGCTTTCCTCACAGTTCTGAGGAGAGCACTGACCATTGGAGACAGCAGAGGTATCCAGGCAGGGACAGGTGTATGACAGAGGAAATTCAATCATTTGTGGAAAAAACTTTGTCCAAGAATGGGACTCTGCTCCAACACACCCACAATGACACAAAGAGGTGGTAGACAGTGTCTAAGGTGCCACCAGAATTACATCCAATTGATCACACTAGTCACTCGCTTCTCCTTATAATTCTTTAGATACTGGCTTTCCTTTCCCTCTTACAACATCGCTGCCTGTCTGAGTCTGCACTGCACTCGGTGATCTGTGCACACTGTCTCAAGCTGTGACTAAAATTAACCAATTAAGAGCATCTTAAAAGAAATACCTCCATCAGAAGATCCCGATGAAACTGAAAGTTCAGGTGCACCAAGTTTCCAAGCAATGGGAGAGGAGTTGGTCCAGGAGGGAATTGCTTGCATGCCTTTTGCAGTTTGAAAAACTCAACAATTAACAAAAAAACGATCAGGACTACAAAAGCTTGGCTTATTGTCAGCATTTCAGAGCTGATTTATCAGCTTGTCTCTATCAAAAAGAAGGGACTGGAGCTTGGAAAAGGTGATCTTCCTTCTTGTTCCACCAGTTCTCTCTGCAGACTGAGTTCTGTAAAGTCTCGGTTCCTTTCCCTCCCTCTGTCCCTCCCTCTTTATCGCTGCCTGCCCTTTTCCTGCACCCCATACATTTCCCATACTGAGATACATCAAGCTGATCCCTGATCCAAAGCATACCTGATCCTGGACCTAGCTGGTTACAGCAAGCCACAGTATGAAAATGTGGAATCGCTTGTACTCAAGGTATTTGTCCTGAAGCTTGTGTTAGGGAACTGCTGGTTCCAGATTGGGAGATCTGGGTTGGAATGACACCAGGTGAGAGCCCTTGTTGACCACTGGATATTGAGATGAGTGAAACTCAGTTTCATCCGCCTTGGGAACTTGAAAAACATACATAGTTGTTCATCTCAGAATCACTGAATTCAGATTATAAGTGTTACATGTCAGTTACAATAGGTTAATTTTCCAGGTGCTTTAGTCACAGACATTATTTAACTTACCTTTAAATGTGGTTGTAAATTCAGATTTGCCTGCCAGTACACACAGTTCACACAGGCAAAACCAACAGTAGTTGCAGACTAAGCATGCAATTAGAAGACAAAATTGTTACATGTAATTTCTGAAAAATTGGCCTTCAGTGTTCAGTCATACTTTTTTTTCCAGTAAATTTAAAAAATAACAGTTTCATCAAGTGAAGATTAATGACATGGAGATAATGCTTAAAAACTCACATTACAATTAAATAACAAAAAAATCAGACTATTAAAATTTGTTATATTTAAAAATGAATTAAATATAAAACTCCAATTGTAATTATCTTATATTTTTTTAGTATGCAACCTAATTGAAGGCTTCATTTGCCTTGATTTATTTTCCACATCTTTTGTCAATTTCAGAATCCTGGCTATCATTACCAGTTATCAATAAGTTTACAGGACACACTGAAAATCTGTCCTCTGATAATGAAGGGATTCACACCTAGTTTGAAACACAGACAGGGGAAAGCACTGTGTGTCAATTACCAGGTGATCCTATCTTGCATTGCAAAGAAAAAGCGTCTTCACTAAAAATGAAGTACAAGTCTGAACAAGAAATTGCCTTGCCCTCCAACGCGTACATAAATGCAGTATTTTGCAAACCTGGCAACATCAAGAAGGTAATGTGACTCAGTGGTATCAATCCATCTCCTTCATTTGGCCAAACTTTGCAGCTATTGTAGGTACCTACATGCCTGCATTATACAGTGAAGACAGCATGGAAAAGTAGTTTTTTTATGACCTCATCTGTGCAAAACAAACAAGACATTATGGGCAGCATATGTGGGAAGCGGGCTGAGGTGGGCTCTGTGGCTTTGCTAAAACCAGTGCAAGTCAGGTACAACTGCCCACTATGAGGCTGAAATTAGCAAAATATAAAATCAGAAAAATTTGTTTCTTCAGACCAAAATATCAAGTTTAAAATTTTGAAAAAAATGGAAGAAAATTGGTTTTGTGCAGACAGCTGAAGTCAGAAGAAATGCTGAATTACATAAATTTCATGAATAGACTAAATACAATCATATTCATCTCCTATCTCTTTGGTCAATATTCCATTGCTTAGTTTTAGACATTTCATACCTGGGGTAGTATTTTGACATCAGTAAATGAATTCACCTCTTTCAGAACATGGGTCAGATTTAACCGGAATCAAATCACCAGTGTCAGAAGCAGGATGAAGGCAAATGAGCCAGCCAGCAGTTTATCCTACCAGATGTTACCACTGCCTTTCCTTCTTCGGTGTTTTCAGAATTTTCCAACTGTCTGAAACGCAGATGCATGAATAGTTACTTACACCAGTGCCTGATGTCACTGGATAAGCTGTACTGGAAACAAAACCAGGCTGAGGGATCTTGTGTTGGCGCGGATCTGTTCCTGTCTGATGCCTCCTCTTCTGGACACACTATCAGCAATATTTGCTGGGTTTATATTTTTGGCAGAAAACTCAGCTTTCCTAAAACATAGTAACCCAACTAAAGAGCAGTCCAAAGAAGTGGACTCAGAGGGCAAGAAGAGCAAGTTTTAATGAAAGCTATCAGGAAGGCAAAGTTTCAATGAGATTTTTAGTGAACATACAAGCACACTGTGAAGTAAGTTTTGGAAAGATCAGTACAACACTTGCAAAAGTAAAGCTGTGCAGGTAATGTGACAATCAAACAAGCATGGACCTGATATCCTTGAGCAAGCAAATGTTTAATTTCAGCTCTGGGACATCAATACTTAAATACTAAGAGTAAACTGTAACACATTTGGTAAGAGGGAACGTCAGGAATTAGGATCTCCAAAGCACAAGAACTGTTCATAGATGGGGAACAAAGTAGCAGCCACTTGCTTTGAGTGAGGCTTCAAATATGTAATATTTAGAAGTGGAAACTGCACAATACTCTGCTATGCTTTTTAACTCCTCACCCACAATTACCTTCAGAAACTTGCAAAATTGACAAGCTGGAATGTGTCTAGTAACTGGGAGCGTTAAGGCTGGACTTGAGGTGGCACAAAGAGTGAGAAGAAAACAATGTACATCACCTTAATATCCAAAATAAAAATGGTGAAAGACAATAGAAATGGGCTTGGCATTGCTGATCCAAATTGCTGCAAGAACTTTTCTTGCAGGGAGTTTGCCAAAGAGAAGAGTAACTTAATGTTCTCTAGGTGAAATTACCGGGAACTGGATGATTCCTCTATGTGAGGAATAGATGGATGAATTTTTCAAGATGCAGGAAAATGCAAAGTGCCCAAGGTCACGTCCATATCTGCATAACAAGCCTGAGGATGCAAAAAAAATCCCCCAAAGGGTTAAGAAAACCAACAGGAAAAGTTGAGTAAAAAAAGATGTTAGAGGATAAATTCTAAAGCCTGACAGAAAAACAGATTTCTGTTTTTACAAAAGAGGCTGAAATCAACATGCTTACATTAGGATCCTTTTTGTAGGACAATAGGCACGGTGCTATTGCTGCTAGTGAGTGAGGATGTACAGACCTGTGGGAAAAAAAAAATAGAAGTTCAAAGTCCATCTTTTCTGAAATGTCTAAGAGAAGCACGGGCAAAAATACGGCAAAAACTGTAAAATGCAATGCTGATGTTATCAGCTGGAGCAGTTTATTATCTCAACCTCTATCAGTGGTTTCTTCACAGCACTACTAATGACTGCCAAGAATAAGGAAAAGCGTGATGACAAGACACTGATGACAGAGCACTTTCAAGTTAAGCTAAACAAACGAGCTCCACAAGAGACTCCCACAAAGTCTGACAGAAATTAAGCACCCAAAAGTGTGTGTCATAATAGCTTGTCACAAAAAATACACTAAAGTTAAAATCCAGGAGAGCTGCAACTAAAGAGTGAATGGCTGGGAAAATGTTGAAAGCTTGTACTGACCACAGGTAAAAATAATTTTTATTGACATAAGAATAGGGAAAAGCCAAGAGGACAAGGAAAAAAAATCATACTTAGATACCAAAATAAAGATACTTAAAGGTTCACGACAATTAGCAAAACTCACAAGTTAAAAACCTCTAGGGTATCATTGTACATGGGATAAGGAACTGGAGGAGGCAGTTAAAGCAAGAAGAGTAGCTGACTGCCCATGTTTTTCACCCTAAGAATAACCAAAGAAAGCATTACGTACCAAAAGGTATTCATTCTAGAGTCTTAAAATTTCACAGATTAAAGAAAACAATCTCTGTCATAAAATAGATTCAATAAAGTTACTTGTTTTCTTTATCTGAAAATATTACAAATCTGGTCGATAAAGCAATAGTATTGAAGTTACATTACTTAACATGTTTTTCAATTATCTTAAACCATTAACCTAAGAAAATCTAAAGGTGTTGTTTATAAAGCTTGCAAATGTCAAGGTGGAGAGAACAGTGAAATTCAGGAAGCCAGATCATTGACAGAGATGGCAACCATTGGGTCAGTTGCAGTGCAGCCAAATGTAAAGCCACACAACACAAAGTAATTTGTCCTAAGGAAAGTGGGAAGACCGAGATTTAGATGCAATCTCCTGGAGCTCTGCACTGAGAAGTGCGGAAGTCTTGGCACCAAACCTGCCTCAGCCACATACAGGCCAAGGACTAAAGAGTGCCATACCCAATCTCATTGAGGGAAGGAGCAAAAGAGGATTTGGAGGACACATACCTCGGGCATGCCTGACCAAGAGATCATAAGCATGTCTAGACACACCAGGCACAGGCAAACTCTGAAGCAGAACAATGGGCACCCTCCAGGACAAAAAGATTGACCTGAAAATAGCCCCAAATATGAGAGGATGGCTCTGAGGATGGTATTCCCCTCCCACTCAGGTCCCAGCAGTCTGAAATGACCTGGTCAATCTATCTTTGTGTTCAGAATAGACATACTGCAGAGAGAGTCATTCTCAGCTGAAAGCACCAGCTCCAGGGACTGACTTGACATAGCTACATCTTTTCAGCACAAAAAATGACAGTAATATTTGAGATAAATCTTGACTGACTTAGGATGGTTAGATCCAACTTACCCGGCAGGGAACACTGCAGATGAGTGTTTCACTCTTGGCACGTTCTTCACCAGGTTGACTGCAGATAGTAAGCTTGGCAGGTATGTCCCCAGAACAACATAGGCAGGAATGTGGCCCTCTGGCCCAAACAACAAAGCAATACAAAACCCACAGCTTCCAGAAAAGCCATATGCAAGAGAAAGCTCAAAGGGAATAAGCACATGGAGAAGAAACACAGTTTTAAAGGGATGCAGGTATATGTACCAGTGGCTGCAAAATGAGAAGCAGCTTTTAAAATAGGAGAAGACTTGGAGACAAAGAAAGGCTGAGAAGGTTGCAATAACGTACAACAGTGAACAAACAACCTAATGAATAAAGACTGCAAGACCAAAAGATTGCAAGACCAATATTACCCCTACCCTGTCTTTGTCTTTAAACAATTCCTACGTTGAAAACGAGGACATCCAGGAGTTTACGATATTTATTCTTCTAAACCAGCATTAAAAAAAAAAAAAACAACAAAACCTCAAGATATAAGCACTGACCTATAATTCCTATGTACTTTATACAATACTAAAAATAAGCAATGATTTCCCTTCTTTAGTTCACACTCCATCAAGTATCTTAGGGTGTTTTATCATTGTTAACTACATTTTAGATCTGTCAAGGCAAAGATATCTATTCCTACATATGAAGGCAAGAAATTACACAGCACTACAGGATTGCTTATATTTAAAATGTGTAATGGAGCAGACTTGCTAATCAGGCAAGTATTAATACTCCTAAATTTACATGGTAGGAATTTAAATGAAGAACATGAAAGGCAGAATCAGCACAATTCTAATTACTACATTCAACTTGTAGCAATACATTATCCCAAGTTAGTGTAAGTGGAGCAGTACCAACCCCATTACCTATCTCCACCTTGCACTTCCCATCGTAAATCCTTTGCAGTCAGGTATTTACAGCTCCCCAGAGTCTTTAATTAGGGTGTGGCAAACAGAAGTCAAGCAACAGGAGATAGAAACCAAGGGAAAACTGAGATAGAAGCAGCCACATGGGCATTACAGAGGGTCAGGATGCCTCGTAACCACGAGAAGGTAACACATCCTCTGACCAAACCTGAAATTGTGACTCGTAGCTCAGAGTCTTCAATTACACCGTCATTCCTCACGGGCTTTTTCTCAAGCAGGGCTATTTTCTATAACATTTCAGGTTTGAGAGGTTGACTTAGCAACATAAATAAGCCTCAAAAACTACTTGGAGAAAGATTTAGGTGACATTTCTGTATTTGATTTTATATATCTTAAGGGGAAAAAAAAAATCAAGCAGTAGCACAGAAGCTTAATAACTCTCCATCACACACACACACTCCTAAATCTCCAGCATGGTGGCAGGGACAGAAACCTTTTGAAGTATTGCGCTAATTGCATTACGCTGCTAACAGAGGACATCTATTTTGCTAAAGCAGCAATGTGACAATTAGCCATGTATAAAGTGCAGTGGCCAGAGGTCTGACTCATGCCTTTTTCCCCTGTTCAGGGAGGATTTTTCTTCTTGCTTCCAAGGAGAGTTGAATGATGGGGACATGCACTGCAAGATGCCAATATGAAGAGAACAGGGGACTGAGGGTTACACGCTGCGTGTGGCAAGAAATTCCCTTCACAATCGTTCTTACAGCCAGGACTGTGCCCCAATAAGCGCTGTTAATCTGCCCTCTCTCAGTCTCTGTGCTCGTTCTTTGTTGCTTTTCTGCCAGTTCCCCGAGGGAGGGGGGGACACGCCTAATCAATGCCCCTCCACGTTTATCCGAGTCTCCTCTGGAAGAAAGCCCTGGGACAATGCTGCTTATGGCTTTGCCATTCAGCGCCTGCCTTCAGGAAATAACTTCCAGCACCTATAGCAACTCTGCTAGTGTGACTTTCAAGATGGCAAGGACACTCAGCAGCTTTCAGCATTTGACAATTACTTATGGATCAAAGGGTAAGTTGGGTGGCAGCCATTGATACTGTATAACAAATTAATATGCAAGAGATTAGCAGCTAATACTGGCAAAGCAAATGCAGTCCTTCAGACACAAGTTTCTCAGTGGATTGCACATGAAGTAACTGCAGTACATGGACACATCCCTGAACTTAAGCAAGCAAAAACAAAAAAAAAAAAAAAAAAAAAGAAAAAACTGACCAAATTTTTATTTATTGTTCCAATTATTATGTTATTGCTTGTGCATTACAGTAGCAATGTCCAGGAAGGTCCTTTTTCCCAAAAATGTTCCATGAGTGTTGAGTTAAAAGGGATTGAGAAATACCACTTGAGGTCAAAACTGTTGCTCCTCCTATAAATATTATGCTGCAAGAAATTTTATTGCTTGCACTAATACTGCTGAGAGAGGCCTCAGAGTTTCTCATATAAACCAGGAAAGCCATCTTCTACCACAGGAAACAGTATGCATCATCCTAAACATTCATCACTTTTACATATCATCCCTGTCAGCTCCTCTGCAGCCTCTGGTTTCGTGCAACAGCTGGAGTGAGGATTTATGGCAGAGAGTGGGGATGTCGAACATGCATGGGACAGCACAAGGTTGCGGTTCTGAACCTGGGGACAGAGGAGAAAAGAGGTGCCCTCAGAGGCTGAAGAACTATTGTACAATTGGAGAAAAGTAGGGAGCAGGAAAAGCAACTTCTTCCAGGCTTATTTGCTTCAGGGAAGATTTTTCTTCAGAACATCTTATAAACCATTTCACCAACTGGAAAATCCACTCAGCTTGCAGAGATTCTCAGGATATGTACTTGAAAGATCAGCTACCCCTCCTCAAAACCTCTGGGAAGCCTTCAAACGCGTTTCTCAGATCCTGTCCTTTTGCCTCAGGTATTTGCCCTCACTTCCATTTTTCTTGCTTTTCACACCACTCCTTCCTGTCAGAACAGCCACATGCACGAAGTAGCTCTCCGCTGCTCTAAGAGACTGTTAACATTTACACAGCAGTGCTGGAACAACAGGGACAAGCACATAAAAGGGCAGTTGAGTATTTCTGGGCAGTTTCTACATCAGTGATCTCACCCTTTCCATTTGCTGTGAGTTTCCAGAAATAGGCACAGCTCGCATGGCGCTTGTTTGGGGTGGGTAGCCAGGGGTCTCCCCTCGGCTCAAACTTCAGTCACGGGGACCTCTCCAAAGTGAAGATATCCTGCAGATTTACAACCAGTTTCAGCTGGATCAGCTCCCAGAAAACACAAGTTAGAAAAAAATCCATTAATAAATAGGAAGAACGAGATCTCTTCACTGACCTATGAGCCTCACAGGCTTTGTTGCTAAGGAACATGTCCTTCTCTCTCCTATTAAATATTTATAAAAACAGTAGGATAATTTCTTATGCTATTGCACTTGGTATTTCCTGTCCACCTGCACGAGGAGATCACACTAACTGCTTTGTTCTTTCAGAAACCAGGAGACAAAACAGCATGAGAGTTTTATATTTGCATATTGTGACTCCAGAAACTGTACAATTAGCAGATGCAAAACAAGGCCAGAGAATGGTGTTTGTCCACATTTCACAGACGGTTTTCTCCACTTGTCTGTATAAAAAAAAAATGCCTGCAGCAATGTGAAGGCCAAACTTTTTTCCCTACTAGTCCTTCCTTACCCTGTTAAATACATGCATCACACATACCCGTCCTCACCGATTTTAATAACATGTTCCAGGCTGAAGAGAATGTTATTAATTCTGTCACAAGCAAATTTCTCCAGCACAGCAGACATTACTCCTCAAATATGCCCTGTCTGATCTGTTCTAAGGTAAAATCTTCTAAGCAATGTGGTCACACTTGTATGACACATTTGCAACTGCTTTTAATGAATTCATGTTTTACTCCCAGAGATCTTCGTGGCGTTCAGTTTATGGATGCAAAAGAGAGAACTGCATGACCAAACGAGAACTGGAATCACAGATGGATAGTGCAAACACTGGATTTTGAAAAAATTGCCTTATATTCAGGAAAATCTCATCTACAATTGGAAACAACAATGAAACTGTTTTTATAAACAGAATTAACTTATAACTGTTCAAAGCAATGGTCTAAAAAGTTTTAAAAGAACTGAAAAGCTTTTTATCCTGTTTTCAAAAACAGGTTTTCATTTTTTAACTCAAGCTTTCAAAAACTCTGTACTTCAACCGGCCGTTGAACAAGAGCATGGAAATGGTAGATCACAAGGCTGAAATAGCAAGAAATAAATACTTGTCAGCTGTGCACTGTACCAAAGTTTTACGTCCCCCTTACTGCAGGTCCCAGTATAATTGCATTAAAGCAAGCAGTACTTGTTGCACATGTAGGGATGTAGCATCCCAGCATATTTTAATTTCAAGCTAACTGAATGAGTCCACAGGTCAGTTTCAATTTCTTTTTCAAGTTCAGTGAAAGGTGGACAGCAATATCCAAGAACAAAGATGGGTTTTGCCATGGTAAAGCTCAGTTCATACCTTAGTGTGCATAAAGTCTTTAATTATGTGACACGTGTTATCCACAGCACTGTGCCTGGCAGCTCCTGCTCTGTGAACAATTTCCGATTACAGAAAGCTTTGTGTGTTGTCTCAGGCTTCATCTCTCTGATGCTGAATTCTGATGCTGTCATGAAAAGACAGAGAATAGCAAGAAAATCTTCTGGCCAAGCCAACAGAAAAAGTGCTTTTGAGAGCTGGCTTCTCACCCTGAATGCCTTTGTACTGCTGGGCAAGTCACAGTCCCTACCCTTCAGATGCAGCCGACTGCCAGTTATCCATTCACTTAATTGATGTCTGTCTTCAGACAACAAAGCTCAGGTCTGGAGAAGCACAATGTACTCACAGCTTGCAGCCACTGCAGTTGTGCTTTGAATACAAATATTTAATTTTATCTTATTTTAATATTTTGATGCACAAATGTGAACACATGCTAAAGCTGCTGAAAGACTCAAGTCCTAAGCTTATCCAATGAAGTACACAAGGCTGTTTGTCAATGTTGGCATAGAGGCTACGAGGAACGTTTCCCCATTAGCAAAATGAGGGTGATGGTAACTGGAGCTGTAAAGATTTAGTTGTTATCTTTTACGCAGCATTCAGACCATATGATGGGGATGCCACAGGAAATGGTATGGATACATTAGTCATGCAGCATTTGGTTCTGTGCAAATTTTGGTGACGCGATTAAGTCTGAATATACCCAGTGGGCGATAACGGTGTAGAGAAATTGAGGGCAACCTTTGCCATTAACAACGTCCATCCTGCCAATGGGGATCCTGTAAATAACACAGTGTGTGATCAAACAGCAATGAAATTTTAGCATGCCTCATAATGCAAGTCTACAAAGAGACTAACTTAAAACCATGAACAGTCTTAAATACAGAATTTCCTAAAGCCTGAAAATGCCACTACATGCACATAACAAAGCAGGTATTCATAACATAACGTGCAATCAAACAGGTGTCACTGGGAAGCGACACAGGTTGCTACAGACAGAGAGACATGAGAAAAGTTTGAACAATAACAATAGATTACGCTCCTTGTGACCTACCCTTAACATGGAAATCATCTTTCCAACGTCTGCACTTACAGTGTCACCCACTAAAGGAGCCAGTGCTCAACACACCTTTCAGAAAGAGAAGGATGGAAAGATAAGTCCTCTAGCTTTGTTCACTAAGCACTTCGGGTTGATCTGTTGAGACATTTTCTGCTGTTCAGATTCATGGATTACAGAGCTTTCTTTGATCAAATGACAGTGTTGTTCAAGGAGAATCATTTTGGTCAGCTCTGTGTTAAGCATCTTGTCAAACACATTATAAAGATAAGAGGCAAGTAATTTTCAGTCCTAACTGACTCCCCTACTGCAGAAGCTCACCTGCAAAGCTGGATAAAAACCAACAACAAGCTAAAATTGATGAACAATAGCCAGAATTATTCTATTCAATATTTTCTGTTTTGGTTTGGTTTGGGGTTTTTTGGGGTGTTTGGTGGTGATTTTTTTAATTATAACAAAGTTTTCTCTTGGCAGTACTTAATAGCAAGGAAAGGAGAGAGGCAGGGTAAATGGAACAAACGTTCTGCTTCTGAGCCTTGTGGATGCAATTCCCACATTTCAAATTGTATAATTACTTTGTTTTTCCAACATCTGGGCCTGGTCTAATGCCACTATCTCACCTAGAGAAAATGAGGGTTAATGAGAGACACACAGTAATTTATTTGGGAACTTCCCCATTGCACTGCATTCCCTTATGTGGGAGAGACTGTAAGTACGGAGAAAATTATGGACCTCTTATCTTGATCAGAGGGCAGAAGAGCATGGTCACGGTGAATAATATCCAGGTACCTAGTAATCAAGAAACCCCACAGATACTGTGTTTTACCAAAATGTCCAAGAAATCTATTAAGGACATTGTATTGTAGCATTTGAATCTCATCCTCAACCAGTCTCATACTGATGGCAAACGAGCATGTAATGAACTCCAGCGTATCCTGGTGAAACTGGTTCGTTTAAAGCTAGGTCTTGCTAAGCTAGTGACAGCAATGCAGGCACAGCCCTTTCAAAGAGACCTTTGCTGCCCTCTGCCTGGTTCCTCGGAGGATGCACTGGTGAAATATTAAAATTAGATAATGTCGCGCTCCAGAATTCACACTGGATCTATGCTGAATTAACCAGCACTCTCTCTAGCAGCCGTTGATGTTCTTCTTGAGCAGGCTGAAGACTGCACAGAGACAGCTTTCCTTAACAACAGCGACAGACCAAATACATGCATTAGGACTAGACATCTGAATGGCGAACTCCCGCAAAGATGTGTCCTTTCCTGCCATGGCTCAGGCCAATGCCACAATAGTGTCAGAAAGCGACAAGCCTGAAATCCTGTGCATCTCTGCCTGCGGGTCCCATAATTCAATAGCAGTCTTAAAACATGTAACGTCATTTAAAAGTGCAGTGATGGTCTGCATTTCTCTGTGATGTTGATTACCGTCCATGAGTGCTGAAGCTACCGATAGCCTCAGTATTAGTGGAGGGTGGTGGCTGTGATATTTGTGCCTGCCTAAAACTACTCAAAAGTAGGCTAAGGGAAGCTGCCTGCCTTATATGACAAACTAGAATCATCCATAGCTTACAGTTGTCAATCCAAGATGAATTTACAAAGCAGAGCCTATGCTCATGTGACTGGAATAAACTTTTTTACAGTATTCAAAAAAGTTATTTCAAAAAGAGGATCATACAAAACAGTCCAAAATGTTTCATTTTCTCTGTAATGCTCCTTAAAATGCATTCCTTGTAGAATATCGTCATATCACCAGCTGACCCCAGAATATACTCGTATTATTAGCTCGTCCCCTGTCTCATCTGCTGTATCTCATAAACTATTCAGGGAAAGGGCTGCAATTTTATTATTGTTATTCCTTTAACATTAGAATCTCACACTGCAGGACAGCAAATATATAGTTCCTGGAGTGTTGGCTAAAAATACCACAGGCTGAGATTTCTTTGCAGATACTAGGACAAGTTCATAAGCTTTTCGCTAAGAAAAAAAGATATGCCATACTCAGCTGAAATATTATTTCACATTAATCCAGTTCATTGGGATTTTTTTAGGCTGATGATCTCAATGGATAAATACAGTTTCAAATAACCCCTCTCAGAAATTTCTTAATGAAATGAAAACTTTCTATTTTTCCCACTAACTCTTTTATTCAAGAAAATCTAAAGAATATGTTTTAGCTCAGGACATCAAACTTGAGTTCGAATACTCTGGCTTTTAGAGGCATTTTCAGTCACTGCAAAACTAAAATGTATTGTTCTGCTGCAACTTACTGCTCTGTGGGAACCATAATGATCAAGAAAAAAATCCCAGAGAAACTGCCCAGAGAAAACTGTCAATCCAGGAAGAAAGGAAGGAGGGAAGAACGAGGGATGTTGGAATAGAATCACCCTCACCTCTCCAGCTATCTGACATTGGAACTGTTAAGGAGATGTATCCATGTTATGACAGCCTTTGTGCTTTCACAAAGGTAATAAATCCAAATAAAATGGTCCTGCCTTTACGTTTCTGTGAACCATTGGGAATACCTGTTTCTCACTTTGCTGCAGGCATCAGTTTGGGATCTGATAGCATCAAGAAACTAGACCTTACCCAGGCTTGGTGTTTATAGTAACTATCAAGGTCCTTGAGTAAATAGTGAATAGTACTAGATGCAGGACAGAATCCCATTCAGTCTATCTTTCCAGTTTGACGTGGTACTATTCATACATATTTCCTGAGTTTTCCATGAAGTTTTACAAAGCTTCAGATACCCCACATTTCCCTAGAGTTTCTGAGACTGTGTCAAAGCCACATTAAAGAGCAATAAATTACATTAACTGCTTCTCTCCTGAAAACAGACCTCTAGCTACGTCATTAAACAAAACTAAGTAACTTTGACATTATTTGGTGAGTACTGTCTCTTTCTGTTTTCCTCCCAGTGCTTACAATTTGATTATTTTTCCAGGATATTCTGAGAAGTGCAATCAGGCTGACTGATTTATAACACTGCAACTTCTCTTACCTCCTGAAGACAAGCAAATGTTTGACGTTTTCCCATCCTCCACAGGTTCTCATAGATAATTGCTAATAGCTTTGAGGTTGATACTGTTCCCTAAGTGCCCTGGGATGAATCAGCCCAGCCAATTTGAAAACATCACATTTATCTAGTTACTTTCTAACTTGTTCTTCCTAATCTAGACAGAAATCTTCCATGAACATCAGTGGTGTTAAATGTATTGGCTTCTGGATCACCCTTGCCATTTTGACTGACAACCAAAGCCAAAAAAGGCATTAAATTGTGCATCCACCAGAGAGCCTTCCTGATGTGCTGCAGTTTTAAGAAATCGGCACTTTCCTTGGTCCTCATTATACTACTGAAATACAGAATTGTTATTCTTTATTACTTATATTTGCTTTGTGTATAAACTTTAAGGATACACGGAACAAATCTGCCAGGTAACACACCTAGAAGTTCTGGATCTTGACATTTTCATCTCATCTCAATAGTCACTGGCAAACTCTTCAAGGAATGAGACAGTGCAGAAGCATTCACTTTAGGCTGTGCTCCTGACATGGTGCAGACACTGGAATATGTTTGTTAAGGCTCAAGAAACAAGGGCAAGAATTGTGTCCTTACTAATGTGGGAATTTGTATTCAATAACTCCACCTTACTCTATTTCTTGCCCTTCTCTTATTCTTTTATAGGGGCCACATTTCTCTCCCTGTTAAAGGGGAGTACTTCTCACAGGTGGGAAAGGTCCACTTTTTTCCTGCAGATGCAGCACAGTGCAGGGTAGAAACATCTACGCTGGCTTTGCAAGAGTTAACTTCGACATCAGAAAGACACTGCAGAAAGGCAAAATCCTGCCTGGGCTAATTGCTCCACTGAAAACCAGGGCAAGCTCCCTGCACGGCTGGGTTGGCCTGTTTCTGCTCCCTGAGCAAGGTCATTTACAGCCAGTTCAAAAGTCTTGGTGCTGAATGCACATCCTAATGTCCGAATACAGCTGTGCAACCACTCTGCCTTCTCCTCAACAGGACAGTTGATATAAGTGCTTGAATTTTCTTTTTTCCCCAGTGTGCTCTCTCCTCCCGCCAAAGTGATGAATTTTATGTGTTCCTCCTGTTCCACTGCAGTCACACCTTCCCACACTCCAAATCATGACATTTATGATCACATTTTGTAGTTGATACAGAAGGAAGCTGACACTGGTCCATTGTAAGTTCAGAAAGCAAACAGCTAGACAAGAAATAATTTGAGCTACTAAAGATTTGCTCAGTCTTCACATCTCCTTGCTGCTTTATCTGTCTAGCTGATACTGGAAAAATTTAAATTCTCACTAACTCTAAGGCTTTCTTCCTGGAACTGCTTTGTTTTTCTTACCTTTCTCCTTTCCTTAGAAGAATTCTTTTTTATTATTACAAGGTAAGAAAAAAAGGACTGCTAGGTGAAGGTATATTTTAAAAGATCTCTGCACTAAGCGGTGATCTACTTTTCTTAACCTCTTACCTCTGAGAAAATGTTTTCTCCTCTGTTGAGTAAAGATCTGTGAACATGAAAACATTTTACATGTTAATTTCAGGAAAATCATGTTTTAACAAAGTTAAAACTTGCACAGAAAACCTTTTATTTCCACCTGATTTTGGAAAAAAACAAGTTGACCTACATGTGTTGTTTTACTTGTAATTTATAATTATGTATATAATTATTATAGCTTTCTCTACCCAAATGCCCTTAGGGCAAAGACAAAATTAAATTTTTTCTCTCTTTTTTTTTTTTTTTAATATTTTGGCCTCAATTTTATACATAAGGAGATTAAACATCTCACACCTGCTAACATAAGCTACTCCAGAGACAAAGAGTTGTGAAGCCACCTTCACCAGATAACTCCTCTGGGTTCAGTGTCCTTGCAGAATTCAGTGGAAAGGGAGATAGATGAGCAGAGCGGTATTGGAAGACTCTGAGCCTCTCCAAGAGCTACGTGAACCCAAAATCTTCAACTTTGCCTCTCTGCATTTTCTATATTTTCCTTCCTAGCCAGATCTTCCACTGTATGGTTGAACAGTTGCATGGTGCTGCTCTGGGGAGTCACAGGGGAAGAGCTCAGCAACGAGGGGAGGATGGGGTGATGAAGGACAAAGCAAAGAGTTCCATATCTGATCAAACTCGTATGCTGAAGCCTGACCATCTTCCCATGTTTGTAAACAAAACTGAACTTCCAGTTTGTTTCCAGGAAAATAAAGTGTGGCCTAACCAAGTCAGTGAGTCCCCCTCCCTGCAAGTCTATCCTCCTTGACTGGTCGCCCAGGCCAGCTCCCAATCATTCTTCAATGTTCTATCTACAAGGATTTAAATTTTGAAGTGTGATCTAAAAGGTACGAGACAGAGACTGACCTACACACTGATGTGATAATCCAGGAGAACAGCATCCTTTAAATGGGGCCCCATGCCAAGAAATCAGGCACCAAAGTACAATCAGCTTTACAGGCTAAAAGCAACTAACCTCAGCCATCACAGAGAAAGGCAACGATGTGGGAGCAACAAACCGAGCTGTGCACTGACACTAGCAGGCTGGTTAGCATTCATGATACAGAGGACAGAAAGGGCGTCAGTCCCTCTCGCCTGTCCCAAAAATGGAGCCCAATCAAGCCATGAGAAATAATGTAGAAGCAATAAACAAGAGAAGAGGGATGAAGGATATGGTGGAGGTCTCCAAGACACCCCTTAAGACCAGCAGCCCTGGAGTGACATGGCTCAGCAGCCTGATGGAGGAGGCACCACGCAGCCGAGGCTGAGAGAGTTGGCATGGGACATGGGAGTGGGAGCTGGGCTCCTCTCAAAGCTGCTCTCAGCTTTGTTGGCCTTCTGTGGCAACATCAGCCAGGCTTTAAAAGGTGTTTAAAAGCTCAAAAAGACCAGGCTTTATTAGAACATGAGCTAAAGTTAATTGCTTTTAAAATAGGTCAGGCAAGAATAGAAATGCAAAGGCTCTGAAAAGCATACCTCCCCCATCTCCCTGCTGTGAGCCTCCCGCTGATGGCCTGCTGCCACACCTCGTATGCTGGGCTCTCCTCTCCCGGGCATCTGTGCACAACGGATTAAAAATCACCAACGAGCAGTTTCTGTCACAGGTAGACATTAGCACAACCATGCGCGAATAACCCACGTATGACATACAGTTTTCCTCTGAAGCGCCCTGTGTGTCCGCTCTTGAGCATCCGGACAGGTGGTGTTTATGGCCGTTGTTTTGGGTTGTGTCGTTCCCATGGGTTCAGGCAACTCAACTTGCTCCGGCTGCATACGGGCCTTCCTGGGCAAGCTTCTGCCTCAGGCCTATTTATGAGCTTCCCTTTTGGAAGGATATCTGGGGAAGCGTGTGGCCATCAGGAGTGACAGCATCACATAGCAATGACATTAATGCTTGCAATTCTACTGATGTTTCCAGCTTCACTTTTAAGAGGCAATGACAGCTCCAGTGTCCCCAAATCACAGCGTTTTCTGCTTTGCCTTATCTATCCGTGCACACATGCAAATCCACAGAGACTTTGACATCGGTTTTTAACAGGGCACACAGTTTTCAGTCAAATAAAATGTCAGGATGTGATCTTCCATGTTTCACTAGTGCTATTCTGCCATTGTCTAGACTGTGCTTTTGCCAAGAAAGGTTGGACCAGATGATCCTTGAGGTCCCTTCCAACCTGGTATTCTATGATTCTATGATTTAATTTAATAACAGCTAAATATCAAGTGCTTACTATTTTGATGCTGTGTTCCATCAGCTATTGAATTAGAAATAATGAGACAGGTCTACATTTGTGATTCATGGTAAACTGCCTAAACTATTCTCAATCACACAGCGGACAACATCTAGTGATAACTGATTTAACAGACGACTGTTTAGCTGTCCTATGCTCTCTCACAGAAATAGGAATATTAACGAAGGACAAGTTCACTTACACTTTACAAGTCTTTTCCAGACAATATAAATAAATGTATATTCACCACAGGAACCAATTTTATCTTTTCTGCTATTATAGACTCTTTCATTGAATTTGACTGCTATTTTGTGTATATGACAAGCCTTTGTAGCTTCAGGTATACTGCTGAACTTCTGAGGTGATGAAAAAGTATCTCTGGTGTTTTCCATGTATATTTTTCAATTTACCATCAGCTCTAATTACAGCAGGCTCCTCACCCAAACTGCCCCTTGGAGGAGCTCCTTGCACCTGCTCTAGCAACCACCCAGTGCTGATCCTGACAGGAGTCAACCCCACAGGAGTAAACAGTTGCTCTGTTAGAAAGGACTTTCCAAAAATTAACTTGGCAGAATTTTAAAATATTAGAAATATCTGCCCTAAAAGAAATCCTCTCTCTGTATCTTCACTCTTCACCAAGTTTCAGCCTGCACCTTTTCTCTGCTGGACTCGGACCAAATATCCTCTGGCAGATTTAAAGATGCCTTATACATATCCTGCTGCATCAAATCTAGAAATTCTCAGTGAACTGTAAGTTATCCATAAATAAAACCAGTTGCTAATTTTTCCTTCATATCTTTTATTGGTGACCATCAACAAAAAGTTGACTGAAATGTTATGAGTGATGACAGTAATATAAAGAGGCAGAATTTTCCAGGTATGTTTTTCCAAACTCCATTGCTTTTGAAAACAGGATGACTCAGAGATAATGAATTAATTTTTGAAGTCTGCCAGTCAATTTTGTCATTTGCTCACCAGCGTACCCGATTTAAATCTGCCAGGCCAGACAGCAACTGCATGATGCCTTTATGGCTGAGAATGATGGTGTGTTCCAGATCACAAGAACTTTTACCAAAAAAAAGAAAGATCACCTTCAAGAGCAGGTAACAGGGTCTGAACAAAATTACCTGCTGTAGACAAAAGGTGCCTTTTGGAGCAGAAATTCATATCCAAGACAAAAAGTCTTATATGGTCTCAAGATATACATTCACAAAAGTAAGATTGCTTAATAGATGGTCTGTGACATATTGCAGATGTCCACCCTAGCGTGGAATGGCACAAACCCTGTACGGGTGGGGCTGCAGCGTACCCCCGAAAATGGGCTCTGTGTTGATCTTCGTCACTCCCTCAGGGAGCCGGAAGGTGAATGCCCGCAGCAGGCTGGCAAAGAAAATAAAGAGCTCAGTCCTCGCTAGATGCTCCCCCAAACACACACGGTGCCCTGCAGAAGTAAGAGGGGAAGGACAGTGAGTAAATTACCCTGACCTCAAAAGCAATGGTATTCATCCTCACACAAAGCAAAGGTATTTTTGCTGAGTCCAGAATTTCTTTAGGACTTAATGCAATCAATGACACAAAACTTCGTGTAATTCTTCCTTTAAAGAATCCTATCTGCAGCTATAGATAACTGTGCACCCCTTCTGCTCTGAGTTTTGCTTCAATTACTTCAAAAACCTCATCTTCATTTGACTGACAACTTTAAAGGAATTCGTTCAATCATGTAAATGAAGAATAAGCATTTGCTCTTCCTGGGAGATGTCGTGCTTCAGTTTTGTATGCATAAAGCATCAGCACAGTTGCTTGCAAGTACTTTCAAAATGTATGTCTGGTGTTGAAATGTATGCCCCAAATCAATAACCATAATCATAGCAGAGAATTTCCTTCCAAAAATAGGGCAAGTTAGATGTATACATTTGTCAGGACATCTCTGATTTTCCATGTTATTATTTGTTCAACAGAACAAATGTTTAGAGTTGGATTGGGAAACGTTACTGAAAATAATCATGTTGATTTTATCACTGTTCCACAAAGAGGTTTAAAATAAATGACCAATAGGTTGTTAATAGACGTCTTAATTCTACAGTCCCAATCCAAACCATTAACGTTTGTGCTGTCAGTCCATTTACCTATTGAGAATGGTAAAAAGGCTTCTTGGCGCACAAAGTTTCCGTCCTTATCCAAGAAGTGACCAGGGTTGAACTGTCGAGGTGTTTCCCACTGCTCTTGGTCATACAAAGGCGAAGCAATATTTGGAAGAACTATGTTGCCCTGAAAGGAGAAAAACACTAACTCAGTTCTGGCTGTCAATCCTTCCCCAGCAGTCAGAACCGGCTAGGTGAGACCAGTGTTAGTTTGCTTTCAGAGTTCAGTGTTGTGTGCTGGTAGGTTCGTTTCTGCAGTAGGAACTGTGAGGAACATGAAGTCTTTTTGTTTCAGAATGTCAGTCCAAGCCTGACAGTGGAAGTGGCCGTGCCAATGGCACCTAACAACTTTATTTGTACTAAACACATTTTCACTTCTAACATTAGAAGTTTCTGTGAGTTAGTCTCTTTGATGGAAGCTAGTTGCAAACCTTCATGCTTTTCCCTGGATCTTTTACAGGCTTTCTGCAGGCAAAAATTCAGTCAGAAACCTTTCCAATGCCTTATCAGCACAAATCAATCACAGTATCCTTCAGTATCAATCTCTAAGGTTTTGTCTTCATTGGTTTGTAGAAACACTTGCTAAAATCCCCTCTTCCATCCAGGGGCATCTTTCACTACTGGCAACCGTCTCCCAAGAGCTGTGTCACTCAACTCAGCCTGGCAGATGGTTTCTTGTCCTTGTCCCCATTCAGGCTATGACCCAGAGGTATCCAGCCTCACTGCTGTTGAGGAGAAGACCCTGCACCAATAGATTTTAATCCACACCTTGCTCTACTGGTGCAGGAAAGGTCTGTAGCAACTGAGAAACTGTGTCTGTACCTTTTTGAGGGGAAAGCCGAGCAATGTAGTGTTCCTCACACACACTCTGGGCAGGCCAACTGAGATAATATTGCTGAAGCGCTGAACCTCATGAACCACAGCACTTGTGTAAGGCAGTTTTCTCCGATCCTCATAGCAGATTAACTGGGAAGGACCCAGAACAGCATCCAGCTCCTTCTGCACTTTCTCTGTGGAGAAATATTCACCATTTCGGGTGGAAAAATATATCAAGTATTTTCACTAATTCCATTTTCAAAGACACTTCCCATTTAGAACTATGAGGACAGCAACAAAATTAATGTAAAAATGTAAGTAACTTTTATAAAGAAAATAAAAGTAGCGTGGTGTTCCAACAGCTTAAACATACGAGAGCTCTACTTCTGGCTCTGAAGTTATTTGATTGTAGATTAAGAAAAGACAATCGTTGCTCAAAAATTTAAAACTCTTTAAGAGTTGCCTTACTAACACTTAAATGCAAGAGATAACTAATTTATCTTTGTGTTTTCTTTTGGCTAGGTGCCTCAGGCACGTACAGCCAGTTAGAACCACTAAGCTCACACCTCTCTGGAGTTTAGGCCAGGTGAATCTGGGCCTTAAAAGCCTAATTCCTATTAAAAGAAAATGGTTCTTATGTAGGACGTCTGTTAAGTGAAGCAATGCCAACTAGAACAATGTCCAAATACCTTTAAAAAAAACTGGATCTGCTTCTTGGCGCCTGCCTTTTGATCAATAGCATGATTTAAATTACTTATTGCACAGTAGTGCTGGGAGCATTAACAAAAGTAGAAAATTTTTTTTATAAACTTCAAGAGAGGCAGTACACACATAATAAAAATGCCTTAGATTTTTAACAGATGATCCTATCTTTTCCAGGCCCTTTGAAGCAACACTAACGTGCAGGGAAGCCCATTCTGCATTGATCAGTTTGTGTTCATTCACATCAAGCCTGCTCAGTGACTGCCAGCATCCTTCGCAAAACTATGTTAGGTAGACCCTGACAACAGAGATTTAAGCACCTTACAGAATTTAAAATGTATATCCAGAAGAATTTTTAAGTAAAGTAAATTTCCTTCTATGAAGAACTAGCTTGCAAAATCAAGCACGGCTGCTTCAGGATCCAGTATAGTTTGAAGTGATCAGTCACTGCATAAGTATTAATATGCATCTCTGTTTCAGTAGTTCAGAGAACAAGGAGAGCTTGTTGGCTTTTTAGACAAAAGGCCAAACTTTTCCATATGGTACGTAATGGAACTGCATAATATTGTCATTGGGTGTCAACACAGGCAAAATTATGAATGGGTTCAAAAAGAAGCCACCAATTAAATGAGGACAGATACACTGGTGTCAGTTCATTATGAGAGTCTAGATGCAATGTATGACTCAAGAAGCCCGCGAAGGATCATTCTGCACACGCCCTGCTTTCCCAAGTATGTGCAAGGTATTACATTTAGACAAATAAAATTATTTAGGTGAGTCAGCGCTTTCATAACCTTAATGACATTATGTGATAATAACCATGCAATAACACGAGATTAAGTAGATCTTCTTGTCTGACAGCTACAAGCTGAGCAATTTTTTCTTGTCTTCATCTCTTTCCTCCATTTAAAATCCTGTTCTTCTCCGGGTATTTGCACATATTCTGCTATCTAACAATGAGATTTATGTTATCCAGCATAAGAGATCATCCTTTCTTTGGTTTTCATTCAGTCCTCTATGAAAGTGATTGATGGTTATTTAAAAGCTAGACTTAAAAATAAACTTCTTAAATATACATAGACATAACAGATGAGCCATCAAATTCCCCTCCCAACTGGAATAATTTCTGTTGCAAGAAACTCAAATACATCACAGAGTTAATTTAATCACAGATTAAATAGACACCCTGATACCTTGGGATCATAAATGGACTGATGGACAAAAATAAAGTCAAAGTTGCCAATTGACCTTTAGGTGATTATCATTACTACTACTCTGACCTACAGAGCACAAAGAAGGGCAGGACTCCTTGTAGCCCCCATCACTGATACTCAGCCAATACAAAGCAGAATTGAAGTAAGTTTCCAAAGAGTGACATCCCTACTATCACACATCAGTTTCTGGTTAATTATTTTCAGCCATCAGTCGTGTTTACAACTAAGACAGAACCCAGCTCAGTTTCCTGAAGTACCATCAGCACCTCACCAATGGCTGCAGCAGTGGCCACTGTTCCTTCAAGGATTATGCGTGCAAATCCTCTGGCTTCCCAAACAGCAACTCCAGTCCTCTTACTCCATTGACTACCCTAACACAATCTTCATTTACCCAAAGACCTCGACCCCTCCATCTCAATCAGCCACAACCTCCTATACATACGCATACTTCCCAAACTGTTGACTCTTTCTGGGAACTGTCTTATGCTTGTGACTGCTGTAAGAGCTTGTAAGAGATAAACTGGATCTACCAACACTGCCCAGCGCAGATCTACCAGTACAAAAAGGTCCATGTACCACTATATACCAGTATCTAGGAATAATCTCCGATCCATAAAAACGTTATGCCTTGGCTGTTCTATTGCATGAGAGATATTTGTGACGTGCTTATCCACTCACCTTGGACGTCTGGATTTGCCACCATATAGAGCAGGCCCCAGTTCAAAGTGGTGCTTGTTGTCTCTGATCCACCCAAGAAAAGGTCATTTATAGAATAAACCATGTTATCTTCATTGTACTTAGACCTGGGTTCATCTTTGGACTGCAAATTATAAGATAAAGTAGAGGTTTATACGTGAAAGTTAGAAAAATCAGAATAGCTTTGAATGTGATTTTATCACTGGTTCCAAGCTGTAGTGTGTTCTGCCTATAGCACAACACAGGGAGACTGATAAGGAATATTAGACACCAAAGATGATTATCAATACAAAAAGCTAACGTTTCACAAATGGACAAGGCACGTTTACTCCGCTCTTAATCATGAAGCTAAATCACATGTTCTCCACAGAAAAGGATTGTTGGCTTAATTGTGCAAATAGTGGTACATTTAGAATGTTTCATAAGTAAACCTTCCTCTGAAGATGTGTACCAGCATGTCATTCTTCATGCCTCAAGTCATATTCCATCACTTAGCTTTTCTACCAAGCAATACAGTGACCAGGGCTGGGTGAGAACACTGGCCTGTCAAAACTTCTTAACCTGTGGTATTCAGACGACTTCTCCACTACAAGGCCACAATGACTTACATACAGCTGCTCTGGGGTTTTATAGTTTTCAGTTAGAAGTGTGAGGACATGTATGTGTATGCTGAAATCATGAAAAAATATTGTTATGGTTTGGGGGAATTAATTGTCTAAATTTAGGGAGGTTATGCTCAGGGGTCTTGAACCTTTCTTTTGCCTGTGGAACAACTGGAAAGTGGGAAGGACATTTTTCCCTGTTGTAATATCATCTAATTTTTTATATTGCCCCTGCATATCTATTACAGACAGTTCAATTTTTTTAATAAACAAACTTGGATGATTTCCACCCAGCAGAGTCCCAGAAGAGCTCGCTGAAACAATTTCTAGTCCACTGATGTTCAAGTCTCATAAATCTTAGAACAGCAGTGAAAGACTTTAGAAGCAGTTAAATGCTTTGGAAGACCAGATGTGTTAATATTGTGCCAGTATCAAAAAATTTAAAACAAGAGGATCCAAGGAACTAGAAGCCAGCTAGGCTAGCATCCACCCTGGACATAAAAATACAGTAGCTGATATAGGAATCAATTAATAAAGAATTACCAGCTAGAAATACAAATTAATGCTATTTACTATATAGAAAACTGATCTTGGCAAGGACATCTGATTTGACTCTTAGATAGAATTACCAGCTTGGACAATAACGACAATTTAACAGTTGCAATATACTTGGAGTTCCACAAAATAGTTGCTTTTGTTGCCCACAATAATAAAAAAGCCAAGCACTACGAAGTATTTGTAATACACATGGTAAAAGACTAAAGAGCTGACTGACAGAAATAGCTAACAGACATTCTTCCCTGGATGCATGTCTCTGTAGCGTGATTGAGCACAGCAGCAGAGCCAACTCAAGGGAGTACACAAGGCAGGCAGTGGTCCAGGACAGCAGACCCATTTCGGCTGTGCCAGGAGACGCAGGATGGGTGCCTACAGCCTGACAAGGTTGCAGTGCTCTCTGTTGCTGCAACCAGCACATGACCACGGCAGAAGGGGCACTGGCTGTCCCTGCTGGGAAGCACTGCCGCCCCGGAGCAGCAGTCATTACCCACTTCTCCAGGGGCTGCAAGACTAGATACCCCCCACCCTGGACACCTTGTTTGGCTCTCTGAGCCACTCTTGCCTTGTCACCCCCAGTAACACCAGTCCTCCCCTTTCTCCTTTTTCGTCCTATCACCAAGCAGAACAGGAGGAGGAATATGGCTTACTGCAGTGGAGGAGAAAGGAAGAGTGATTAAGTGGAGGTAGAAGGAGTCACAGAGGGGAAGGGCAGCTGCTAGTCCAGGGATTAGGGATCCAGTTCCCAAGAGATTCAGGCAAAGAAAAAGTGATCCTGGTAAGGTCTAGCAAAGGGAGAGGTATGTGTCCCCACTCACAGCTTATGCAAGCCTCCTACAGCCTTTCAAAACCTTATGGATTCCCACCTACCTCTACTATGCCTGCCTGCCCAAAATGCCCTTATTTGTCCCAGCTCCCTCTGTCTGCTCGAAACTTCACTGACCCTGGCACTCTCCTCTTCTCCAGCCTTGTCTGAAACTCCGCTGACTCCTAGATTATTTCCCCACAAAATGCTCTCAAAATCCAACTGTCCTCTTGCAGCAACCTCTCTTGACAAACCCTTTACCAGCCAAATATCCTATCCAGAACATCCCACTCTGTCTCCCCAAGAGCTTCCCAGTTCTCTTGTGGTCCACTTTGAAATTCAGTATTCTTTCCTGGAGGCCTTAAATAATTTTGTAACTTGTGCCAATGAGAAAAAAATGCAGTGTATTAACCTGCCCTTTAATGAAAGGATTGCAAGTTGCTGTGGCATAACAATAATTAGAAAGGATTTAGCAAGTCCCTGGTTACTGGATTCACATTAGGATGTCTATGAAAAGTAAGAAATTGTGATAGAAGG
This sequence comes from Gymnogyps californianus, assembly GCF_018139145.2. Lineage (NCBI taxonomy): Eukaryota > Metazoa > Chordata > Aves > Accipitriformes > Cathartidae > Gymnogyps > Gymnogyps californianus. The sequence goes on from NC_059480.1 coordinate 18,731,261, forward strand.
GCTCAGACCGGATGATTTAATGGTCAATTTCACCTTATTCCCCATGAATGTATGATCAAGCAGAACAAATACTTACTTTTTCAATGTGAGCCAGGTAAAAGTCAATGAAATCCTGCAGTTCGTCTGGTATCCCACGCTCCATGTGCATTCTGATCTCTCTCCTTGTAAAAGAGCTCAGGACATCATAGCAAGACAATGTCTTCTTATGAGGACCAGGGAGACGGCACATCAACCAGGGGAAGATTTCATACAGCTGTAGGAGTGACACGCAAGAGGTACCACAACGTCTTAGCACTAGAAAATGCATTTTAGGCCTACTAAAAAAAGAAGGTAATATTCATGTTAGCATGTGGGTTTGGCATAATTAGTGAAATATTCTGACAAAGACTATGCTTATGTTTTCCAGTTGTTAAACAGTACACTATATAATTTCTAGCTATATTGATGGTAAGATTCAGAGTTCCACAGGCTTTCAGGTCAACCACAAGCCAAGTCAGAATGATTATAATTAGAATGAACTGTATTCATTTATTCAATTATTCAATTAATGTATTCGATCACAATGAACTGTATTCAGACATTTAAAAAGTGAGATCCTGCCCTCCAGTGGAGAATACCAGGAAGGAAGAAGCAAAGCTGTTGCAAACTGTCCTCACCAGGATGTGCAAAAGCAGTTGATACAACCCAAAGCAAGGGCCAGCTACCAGCGGCTGGTATACAAACTCGGTAATCCCCTAAAGCACTCTCTGCTAATCGAGCTCTCAAGGGTCCTCAATAAAACTTGAAACATCTGAAATCCAGAAAAGCTGAGAAACAGCTACCTGACAACTTTGAGTGCTTTCCTCTAGAAAAGAAGAAGGGGTTAGCTGACACACCAGATTAATTTTATCATTCTCTCTTATTGTTTGGGAAGATCTGGCCTAAGAATAGGTGCTTTCTACCTATCCTGATGGCTAGAAATTTCATTGTGATTTTCAGCCTACATTTATGCCTGGGTAATTTGTATGCATTGTTCTTGTATCTGCAGTGTATTTGCTTTTAATAGTTCTTTTCCTGCTTGAAACATAATCCCATGATTTATTTATCAGCTGAAGTTCTATCCTTCCTCAGTCTTCATTTTGCTGAGCTCTTCTCGTACTCTCCTAATTATAGCACAGAAAGCACGTTATTAGGTGTTCACTGAAGTCTGGCTGAATTAGACTATACTTCTGTCTTTTTGGAAAATCAGTTCTTATTGTCAGACATCCAACTATCAATTAATCATTGCCTTATCACAGAAAGGTAGTAGTCCAGCCCTTGGTAAATTCAGATAGAACTTCATATCCTTTTTGTTTAGTTCCATCTCCGTTTTTTTATTTTTTCTTTCAAAATCTGTTCAGAAGCCTTACATACAACTGTGGTCTGACTAATTGTATATGGTTGCCCAGATTACATGCATTCCTACTCTCAAATGCATGCACTTTCCAGCTACTATGGCACCCAAACTGTAAGTGGAATTTAGCTGTCAACGTTCAAGACAGGAACTGAGCCCGTCCACCTTCCTGGCTACCAGTCCTGCCAAAACTCCTCCTCCATTTCTGGAGGGGCCCAATCCACAGCATTCTCCCGTTCAGTGCCGGACAGCATGGAATCCAGTTAAGAAATGGGGATGAGGACACAGCAATGTCCACTTTCTATGTAATAGAATAAATGAATGAATAAAGCTGCCTCCAAATTTGAACAGACGCTCTGTGGCTCTAATCAGTTCATGGAAGGTTTCATCCTCTCTGGAGAAGCGATGTCCAAAAACGACAGCACAAATTACATTTGAGATGGAATGAACAAGAAGGAAAGAAGGATCCAGGGGTTTCCCTGCAACCATAATAATAAATGTCACTGCTAATGTCTCCTATCTGCTCTAGTGAAATGAGAGAATATTATAGGTTACCCAAAGAACTTTCAAGAGAGCATTGCATTTCACAGAGAAGCAGCAATCGTCTTACAAAATTGTAGTAGCAAAATGATTCTTCACAACTATGGTGCAATCTCATAATCCCAGGAATGTGTGGAACCCTAAAGAAACGCCAGATGTGTAAAATATTTTGTAATACAACAGAGCAAATTTAGAGGTAAGAAAAAAAAATTCTATGCAAATTTTCTGTCTGGCAAATTTAAAATAGGTCTCAAGCATGGGAATGACTGAGAACACTGTGGTCAAAGGGAATCTGAGGGGAGAACCGCAAGAAGAGAGGCAGCCTTATTCAGCAAGGACATAAATACATGCAAGGCTACTATATTTTGTCTGACTTTGCTAGAGATGTACAACCTCCAGTAAGATAAAATGTCATAAACTCCTTTCAACCAATGGTGTCAACTATATAATAACTAATTTTAAAGCAATTACTTGAAAATCTAATCCCAAGAAAACTGTTTTGTGACTCCAGAATAAATGACTATAAACAACTATATTTATGTATGTATCGATGCAACTGTCCAACACCCAATGCACGATTCTGATTAGCAACTTATTGTTCTGGGCTTTTTTTTCCTGCACAGGTAGTCACATCTCAGTCTCTCCTAGTTCTTAAACCATGGGATTGGGCTAGATTTAATTACTTTTAATTGATACAATGCTAGCCACAGCATGTCCTGATTTACTGTGCCTTTGCATAATGATCAGTATTGGGAAATCCAACTCACGTGCTCCTAACTGGGTTGATCAGGGTAAAATGTTGTAATGAAGACAAGATTCCAGTCACTGCTTTAAAGAGTGCATGCAAATGACATTACAAGACTTAATTCATCAGCACTGATAATGTGTCTGTATCTTTATGCCCCAGCACCATATATGAGCCAGCAACATGCCCTTGAAACAAAGGTGGCCAACATCATCCTGGGCTGCATTAGGAAAGGCATTGCCAGCAGGTCAAGGGAGGTGATCCTTCCCCTCTCATCAGCACTGGAGAGACCCATCTGGAGTGCTGGGTCCAGTTCTGGGCTCCCCAGTACAAGAGAGACATCAACATACTGGAACAAGTTGAGCAAAGAGCCACAAGGACAATTAAGGGATTGGAGCATTTGACGTAAGAGGGGCTGAAAGAGCTGGGACTGTTTAGTCTGGAGAAGGGAAGGCTCAGGGAAGTATCTTAAATGTGTATAAATACCTGATGGAGGGGAATAAAGAACATGGAGCTAGACTTTTCTCAGTGGTATCAAGTGAGGCAATGGACAAAAATTGAAATACATTAAATTCTGCCTAAACATAAGAAACTTTTTTACTGTAGGGCTGATTGAACACTGGAACAAGTTACCCAGAGAGGTGGTGAAGTCTCCATTCTTGCAGATATTTAAAATCCAGCCGGACTCAGCCCTAAGAAACCTGCTCTGATTGACCCTTCTTTGAGAAGGGGTTAGACTAGACCATCTTCAGAGACCCTTTTCACTTTAAGCATTCTGTGATATAAATAATAAATAAGCTCCAGTTTTGCTTCCCAGTTTTAGTAGTTTTGTAAATAACTTTGAACAAGAATAGTCTCCCACTGGGTTTGAAAACACAGGACTGGGGTCTTTGCATTTTCAGTCCATTCCACATAGACACTGTAAGACCCTGCACACTCTCTTGTGGAACAAAAGCTGCCCTTAATTTCAGAACAGGACAGAGAAGTTCATACACAAAAGACATCAGACTAATGACAAAAATGAATCAGTATTTATTGCAGAGATACCTTTGATATTTGCAAAGAAGTCTACCAGGCAGCGGGCCTCTTCTTGAACTCGGTGCTCCAGACCTCTTTTCCCCAGACCAAGGTTGCATAGAGTCCTCAGTGCAAACCTCCTCTGCTGCTTCCAGGTGTGACCAGTTGCCAACATAATCCCTGCATCCATTCAAGGAAGAACTCTTTATCATGCTAATATTTATTACAGACAAAGACTACATTAAAAGATTCACTAAACCACAGAATATAATGAAACTATTGCATTTCCTATGAACACAAAGACACAAAGGAACAGCTGTGGCATGTAAGCCTGTGGGCAGGGCTAAAATGGACAAACTCAACTGGGTAATAAGATGACTTGCAGGATTAAGCTTGATCCAAGACAACCAGTTATCTCAAAGTTTGACAGCTGCTTCTCTAGACATTCTCTGAAGTGCTTGCCTCTCGCTCTTTTCTATGCTTGGAGCTCACCTGACCAGGGTAATGATTCTCACGAAGGGAAAAGGGGAAAGAGTTCTGACTGTCCACAGTCAGGGAGAAAAGTTCCTGTTCACAGGGCAGAAAAGTTCAATACTTGGGCTTTGTGACAAATATCTTCAGAAGAAATAAACACCATATACTAGCAGGATATTTAATGTAGTATAAGAATCACCAATGACTGAAACAAATTCAAATTAGAACTATTTAATGAATTAGTTTTCCTTAAAAAAAGCCGAGGTCTCAAATAAAATAAAGATTGTTTCATAATGCATGTGTTCATGAAAATCAGGAGTTTGGGAATTTCCAGTATGGTTGGGGAGTATGAAACCTACAGCAAGGTTGAAACAGCAGTGCACTGAACCTCTAGATGCAACTGTGAGAGTAAGAAAATATGCACTAAAGGAAGGGAATTGGAAGAAGATCCCACCACCAAGCTCACTCTTCAATTGAAAATGTAATGGTGGGAGGCAGCAAGTCCAGGACAAGGAAGTCTGCTGTTCCTCCACTTCTCTGTAGCACAACCTACCACTGCCTCATCTCATCACCTCTGAATCTGCTCCAGTGAACATTTCACACAAGACATTATGAATCTTTTTTCTTTTGTGGTCTTCTCCTCCTCCTCCTATCCAAAGGCTATTTCACCCCTCCCTACTTTGCAGTTCACCTGGTAGTCATTCCTCATAGACAAACCCTGCTACTGTGGTACCTTTGGAAGTGCTACAAGCTACAAAAGAGCTGCAATTTGTCAAGATGATGTTTCTGTGCAATATTTATGGCAAGAAATTCTCACCTTTTCCTTTGGCCATTGCTCTGAAGAAAGGAGACACTAGCCTCCCAGAAACATCTTCAGGGTGCATGGTCATACCATCCTTAACTGCTTGATATCCATTCAGTATGATCACTGGGGCCCATCCAAACCACAAGGTGAATATGTTGCCATGAATTTTTGCCAGCTATAGATGGGAGAGAAGCCAGGAAAGCACAGATGAAATCCCACACACTGCAAACAAACAGAGGAAGAACCTGTTTTTACACTGATTACAGGGCCAGCCCTAAGGTGGAACGATGTTCTCCATCTTTCCCACAAGATTACAATTATCTGTGAGAAAGCATGAATGTCTTTTCCAGCATTCACTGTTGGAAACAACTGAATATTCCAGCTTTTCAGAGCCACAGATTTATGCCAAGAAACATTAGGTAGCTTTTAGTACTGCATATAAGCCAAGGCTCAGTTCACAATGATTCATGTGATAAAGGGTATTTTCTATACATTAATTTCTTTCAAGAGGGTTTCTATCATTTCTACTGGTAAAGTGGCGCAAAGGGAAAACAGAAATGTCAGAGGAGTAACTAGCTTGTAGAGACTGGACTGGTTACTTTCTTCTTTCCCCCCAACCATTTGCATATTTAGGTACCAGAACTTGAGTAAGACCATTCTGTCTCACAGTGTCCTTACTTCCTGTCTGAACCTGCCATTTGGTCGGAATAACTGGTGTGCCTTGTCCAAATCAGTGACAGAAGTCACTGGAGCTGTCTATACTGAGAATCTGAAAGCACTGCGAGAACAAACAGAATGAAACAGAGATGGCTTTGTGCGCAGAAGTACTCCTCAAAAAACAACTAACAAAAGGGTCGTGGGGTTTTTTTAGATCCTGTCAATACAAACAAGCATATACACACATAGTGCATCTTAAGTATCTATTTACTGCTCAAGCTAGAGTGTGCCAGTGCTCAGAAAGCTAAAAATCTATGCTGTGAAAGTAATTTTTTTAAAAGAGTATTTCTTTTCCTTAACTACAAATCTGATATATTATCCCTAAAGGTATTTAATCCTAAAGGATATCAATTTTCATATGAGTTTGTCAAATTGAGTGTTAAGGGGTGATGGAAGTATATCAAGTTTCACATGAATTTGTCAAATTCAGTGTTAAAAGGTCATGGGTTTAAGCATCAGAATGATTTTCACACATTCAGAACTTCCAATACCAGTTCTCTTAGCTTGGCAAACTACTTTAGGCTGCAATAACTTTGTCTTATTTTGCCAACCAAACCAGCAGTTGCAAACTGAACCAAGTGCAATATCACAGTGGCCAGTTAACAACTACAGTATGTTACCAATGTAGTTCTGGGAGAGGATGTTTTCACATAGCAAACAACATGAGAAATGGGAAATTACAAAGACTTTTAAACAATTAGGCATATCTGAAAAGAAATACCTTCATGAGAACATCACGATTAAACTGAAAGTTCAGCTGTATCAAGGTCCCAAAAATTGGGAGAGCAATTGGTCCAGAAGGAAGCCGTCTCCGTACTCGTTGCAACTTTAAAAACTACGTAATTAGAAGAAATACAGCCACAGCTGTAAGAACTTGACTTATTGTCAACATTTTAACTGCTGCTTTTACCAGCTTGTCTTTACTGAAAATAGTCTATTGAAGCTATTAAGGCTGGTCGCTCAACCATTTTTTTCGTAAGAGTTTAAATTTCATGTAATAACTATTCCCCGCCCCTAACACTCCCTCTTTATTATCAGCCACTCCCTTTTTGTCCCACTCATTACATTCTAATGCTCAAGCGTATTTAATAGATGCATACCCCTCTCCCTCTTCTCATTCAGATTACATTTATCAAATATGGATCACAGGATTTGTAGGAACGGTGTCTTAAAAGAATAGGGCCAAGATTTTCCACACATATCCAGACGTAAATTGTCCATCTAATTTTCTGAAACAATTGTGGGTGCTCCTACAAATACTTCATGAATGCTTTTAGAAAAGCAATAGCCATACACACAAATTAAGCATGCAAATGCAAGTGGATATTAAATCTTGGAGTTTTTAAAATGTTTTGTATATATTTCTTGTATACACATATCCAGTAATGGCAAGGCTGATAAAAGTTAAAAGCCCACATTTATCTTAAGATAGATATTCGAGTATCTAATGCTTAATACAAAAAGCAAAATTTGTTAGGCTTTCAAATTTAATTGAAAACATAACTGGTTTAATATATAAGCTCACTTTTTTTTCTCTAGCCTATTTGCAATATCTAACTTCACTGAGGGTTTTGCCTGCTTCTGAATTTCCCTTTTCAATCTTGACATAAAGGTGGATACCCTAAAGGATATTTTGAGCAATCATCAGAAAGCTTGCCAGAGAAATAAAGCATATGCATATAGAAAGTACATCTAGTATGAAACACACAGATAAAAAAAAAAAAAAAAAAAAAAGGAAAAACCTACTAGGAATCTTGATCTACAACCAGAACTAAGGGCCTCAGCAAGAACTAGTCATGACATGCATGTGCCATACGTGGTAACTTGAGAATAAACACAGTCTGTAGCCGAGGCTCTTTGCCAAGCCTCAACACACGCAGGAGCTATAAACCTAGCATCGAGGGAGTTTACACGCCTGCAATCAGACCATGAAAACCAAGTGAGAGGGATTCTGGGCACCACATTACAATGACAATTCTAGCCCTGTGTTACAGATCTAGATTGAAATGCTAACGGATAAATGCTTCCCTGTGAAAAACACCCATTCCCTGAAAGCAAAATACTCGTAAAAGAAATATGCTTTCACTAATCTTCTGAAAACCTGCCAAGACAACTTGTGCATCAGCTTGCTTCTTTCAAGTGCCCTGTCTTTGAGACAGAAACCTTTCACAGGATTTGTGGCTCTGGGACATGAAACACCCTTATCCAGACAGAACAGCCTGGAGTTTGCCAGCCCACAGTTTCCAGACCTCCAAGTCAATTAGCCTCCAACCACTGCCCTTCTTAACCACTAAAGCATAACTGATTAATGTGTATTAACCAAGAAAGGGATGTTTCTGTGTTTCTACAGAAGCTTTGTTTGTTTAAAATAAAAAGCTTATTTTCCAAGGCACTTGTTTCTACTTTAACTCTCTCCTTCAATAGTGGGGGGGAAAAAGAATCTCTTTAAAAAGGAATTCTGATAAGTTTTACCTGCTCTGTATCCAGTGTAATTTTATGAAATCTACTTAAAATTCACCACTTTATCAGAATTTTTCATTTGGAATCAATGTTGTACCCTCCCTGGCCTTTTAGATATTCAAAGGTTTTCCATCTAAATTATTTTTCTCAACAGGAAAAGTCATTTTTGTCCAGTGATCTTTTCCATGGGGAAGTGAAGAAGTTAAGGCCTTGGGCCTTCACCGCCTCCAGGGCTGCAGCCTCACAACAGGACCTCTTTCTTTCTTTCTTTAGCCTTGCAGCCTTGAGTTTTCACGTTATCAGTTATTTCTCACAAATCCAGGTATTCAAATACCATTGGTCCCTTCAACCTCTTGTCAGATTCACCCACATCCTTTGTCATAGTCTTAACACCAGCCTGAAGCTCTTCCTTTCTCATTCCTTTGCCATCATTTCTGCTAACAAGTTCCTCTGATATGGGGATCCATGTCTCCTCTCACGGTCTGACCACTTCAGGAGGCTTTAAAACCTTTTTCCTGGTGGTGTTTTCCTGAGGGAGGAATATTCCCTGTCTTTTCCAGACTTTGGCCCTCTGCTTCCCTCCATGATGCCAAGGCCCTGCCCTGGCAGCAGTCATGTCCTCCTTCCCCATCTAAAATGGGGGCACACCACAGGGGCAGGAGCAGCCAGGAAAAAATGAAAGGGCAGGAAATGGAGCCGAACAGAAAGTAGATCGGCACTTGCAGTCACCACTGTGCTGGAGAAGGGAGTGGGCATGAGGAGGCACCCCCAAGCCCCAGCCCTCCTCCATTCCATGTGAGGCGGCCATTGTGGGAAGCTGCTCTGTAAGGAGGCGCGCGGTTCCCTCTTAACGGCTGGGTGACACAGTTGCATAAACCATTCCCCTGCGAGCCAGCAGCCTGCCTTCCCCTCAGGTTGTCTCCAGGCACCGCTCCAGGTGCTTTTTTCCCAGATCTTTCTGCAACGTTTGCCTGTGACAGCTCCATTGCTTCCCTGCTGCCCACTCAAGATGGCAGCCACAGCCTTCTCTCCAGGCTGGCTGGCTCCTAAAAAGAATGGCTTCCCTACCACAGCATGAGGCAGCCAGTGGCATCGCATCACGCAGCCCCTCTGCCTTCCTCCTTCACACTGGTCAAAGACCAGATTTCTCTCTGGACTCAGCTGGACTTTCTCTGTATCTCCTCTTTATCCAGCACCGCCTCTCTCTTCCTGAGGAACCACATTAAATTCCCATCTTTCTCTCCACCAGGTAACAATCTAGGACTTAAATAGAATATATATGTTTAAACATTATATTTCTATGGCAGGCAACAAAGATTCAGTTTAAATTCCAATATCCATCTTAGATCTCCAGTTTCTCCAGGGCCATCTTTGTTTCTGCCAGATTTTCAAGTGTGAAACTCTGAAACATTGGGGTCCTCTTAATTTTTCCCAGATATTTCTCTAGGATGGCACAGCTCCTTGGACCATGTGTATTAAACACAAAAAAATCATCACTAGGGATGAGTTAAAGTAGTAAATTTTTTTCAAGTCTTTTAGCAGAATCCAGACGTTGCAGCATGCAGCCAAAACCCTCCCAACATGACAGGTTTCCTAAATGATGAAGCAACAGCTGCAGGGACTCAATCTAACACCAGGGACGTGGCAGGTCCTGGGAGCATGGGTTGAGATTCAGAAAACCAAGAAACAAGGATTGAGTAATTTTTGTGTCATGTGCAGAAACGGTGACGATGCTGATTACATTCTCCAGTACTAAACACATTTTCACAACAAAACGAATGCAGTTGACGAGGCTATTAGCAATGACCTACCAGAGAGAGGAAGGGAGAAGCTGGCACTTACCCACTTGGTCTTTTTTTCTTAAGCTTTCTGACAACCATGCCTTTTTCAAAATGGTGTTTTCTTACTGCTGTTAGTGACAATAAAGCCTCAGGCTGCTTTCTTCAACAATGACATTATTCCCCTGTATCTTCTGCTTGTGGAGGTGAAGTGTCTGCAATCCATACTGTCATTATCAGCTTTTTATCTTAATGCATACAAAGCAATGCTGTTAGGGAAAATAACTATGGCTACTCTGCATGTAATTTAAGAAACTGTATAGAATAGGGAAAGACAAACTACTGCATAGTGTAGGAAAGGGAGTAAAAACAGAGGATACAAGAGAGAATCAGAAAGAAGATGGAAGACACTAGAATGAGGAACATCTGCCAAATATATATTACAACAGATGGGAGTGAGATGAGAAGAATAGGTGGAGAGATTTCAGTGAGGAAAGCATAAGAAGCAACAGCAGACAGCATAGGCCTAGAAGATATCTAAAGACAAACTTACAGGAGATGGATGACATTGTATGAGGGAGAAAGTGAATGGAGGAATGTGCAGGGGAGTTGAAAACACAAGTGTAAGAAAGCACATTAAATAGAAAGGGGATGAACCAGCAAGCGACTACATTAGGAGACAGGACAGGGTAAAGATGCATTCTCCCTCTCTTAACAGTCTTTTTGTGCATCAGTTCAGAGTTGAGCTCTCTACCAAATTCAAAGCAATTGGCTAAAGCTCCCTCCGAATGCAAACAGTAAAGAGATCTTATATATTATTATTATATGAGCCAACTTCATATGTGTTTGGGAATTATCCTAAGGTACTTCAGCCCTACCTGGATTCACTACAGCATACACAAAGTGTGTGTGGTCCTCTGAAAGCTTATTTCACACCAGCCTTTGTGGCAAAGAGTGAAGCCAAACGCAGCCAAACTGGGAGAAAAATTGAAAGCAGGAAGGCAGACCAAGCAAGAGAACACTTGAAGTGGATTTTGGAGACGAGATAGAAGCAAGGAAAGGAGAGTAGAGTGATCTGTGGGGAATAGAATGGCCAGTACCTTCTCACATGTCTGCTCCACACCAGTCTTGCACCTTTTTTTTGCTTGGTGGAGACTCCATCCCCTCCCAGTCCAGGTAAGGCAGGGTAGCTAGAAAACTCACATTACTTACAGGAAGAGCTGAGTGTGTAGTCACCTTGAGCTGTTAGTCTCTCTCTGCTCTGTGCTCTTGTACAAATAGCATCAGTTCCTGAAGGCAGAAAGACGAAGCCACCATGTTTTTTGTAGTAAGTTCAGTTGGCTGCTCTCTCCTTCAGCAGGCACCAGAAAACACAGCGAGGGAAGTGGCACTGAAAGGGAGTGCCCCAGGAAAACCAAGATTGTTGTTCAGATTATTTCTTTCCTGGATTTGCCTCTTAGCTCTAGAAAAGGGATGAAGAGAGCTGGAATAGTGGTATTTCACACTCTCCTCCCTAAGGAGGCATTTCACCCTCTCCTCTCCTTTCTAAAAGGGGAGCAGAGTTTCCTTTGGAGCCACTATATGCGGCTTGCATAGCAAGCACGTTCACAGCTGAATTTCATGCTCTGAAATGTTTGCATTTAATCTGGCACGTGTAGTTTTCCCTAGAAATTATGAACAGACACTTGCCACGGATATAAGAGTACGCAGATATGTTTTTATCTCATATTAGGTGACATGATAAACATGCCAGTTTATCTAGGAATATTTTGTAATCTGCTCAGATCCTTAAGGCTCAAATGTCCAAGGCATATTAAAAAGAATCTGAAAAGAAAATCTCATTAATTCTCAAATAACCCCTAATAACTTGTCTAGAGGCTGGGCTCAAAGTTGTGCTTTTAGCCACTTGTAACAGTCCTTCTAGAACAGTGGGGGTGACCTTATTCTCTCTACTAATTTGTGAAACTGAATGACATCTTCTGGTGGAAGAATAGTCAAGGGACAGCCTTGACTCAAGAACAAAAATGAAGAGCAAAGAAAATTAGGATAAATGAGAAAATGAGGTAGGCTGGGAAGATGGTACAGACTGTAAAGGCAACGGAACACTTTGGAGCGGTGAGACAAACACGGGGAAGAAGAGGAGGCAGAGGTTCTGGAGGGAATCAGAGTGTTGCACAGGTGGGAAAAAACTCATTTGTTGACACTTGATAGCTTCAAACCTTACGTGTTTTTGAGCTCAATAGACGCTTTAACCAGTGGTGCAGCTGGAGCTAGCCTGGAATATGGTTCTCTCACACTGGAAAAGGAAGATGACTGTGGGTTGTTTTAGATCTGAGGCAAGGGATTCATCTTACTTTATTTGATGGAAAATGTATTTATGAGGTTGCCGAGGCTCCATTTTCTTCATAATTACTAAATGCAGCCAGCAGCAGCATTTCTTTGGTGCTATCTACCAGCTATTCTTTAGGATTAGTGGTTTTTAACTGTGGTGCTAAAGGTAAGGAACTGCTGCTGTCATTGGCTCTCCTCCTGCTATCCATGTGGATACAACTGAAGCACCTCCTTACCAGTGTGGAGCTACTGCCAGGGGGATGTTTGCAGTGCCAGCATGGAGGGGACTTCACACCAATCACCTACCTGTCTGGACATGCTGCCGTCCAGCCCACAGCAGTGAAAAGGGTTGAACCATCCCATAAAGGTAATCATGGAGGGGAAGAAACTGGCAACCCAGGTTTCATCCTCTATGCAGATTACTGATTTCACACATCTCTGCCTGTTAGACTGGGGTGCTTTAAAACACAAGGTAGCCAGAGGTACCTGAAACAAATACAGCTGATAATGACTTCAGTCCCACAGATGGCACTCTCAGCTAGTCAGTGTATAAAAATAATCCTTCGTATGTTGGCATACAGTGTCCACTTTGTACTTCATACAGGAAGAACGTACTCCCAATGCCGTCAAAAAAATCCCTTGTTAACTGTCAGTAACCAAACTAGCAAAATGTTAAATATCCACTTTTGCCAAGTCCTTAAGCACCATGCTCATAAAGGGCTTCAAGAATTCTTCAATAGTGCCAAATCTTCTGTTGGCCATGATATGCTAATTTATGCTGACTGATGTGAAGTCAGCTAACTGTGATAAAGAATACCGAAAGAATAAGTGAAACTGAATAAATTATTGGAGGATCTGGAGCAAACAACACCAGAAGACTACCTGTCATGAAAAAGACATGTTCTCATGTTGCTGTCAACCAGTGGGCTCATAAAAAAGAACAATTTATCAACACCTTGTGTCTGCTCCCTGTTGGCATTTGTCTTCCAGTCCTTGCTCCTTGCCTGTATTATGAAAACCTCTCCACACCTGGCTGATGAAGCCACTCCTATTTTCATCTGAAGGTCTGAACTGTCTTGCCAGGTGTCAATGATAGAGTTGTATACAACAAGCTTGCACAACAACAAACTTGATCAGTCTAAGGGAATGTTATCTCAGATCATATTATCTGCCTCCAGAAAGCTTCCTCCAAGAGCTTCTTTTAACTCCTGCACCCACTAACATCCTGAGACAGATTGAAAGACCTCTAAGCCTATCTCCACAAATACAACTGTGGCTTATGAGAAAGAATGCACAAATCTTTAATCATGAGACTTCTAATTTATAGACTTTGCTTCAAGTTCTTTCTCTGTAAATCATCTTTGCAGTTAGCAATAAATAAGGCCCAATTCTAATTCTTCCCTTAATGTCTTTATTTGTTACGCATCAGGAGAAATTTACCAAGATTTTCCAAACAGCAAACAAGAATGAAAGATTAACTCTTTGTAGGTACAAGCCTCACAATGCAACTATCTGAAAAGCATCTTTCAGGGTAGTGATTAACCAAATCAAGAGGAAAGCAAAAATCTTAAGACATGCAAAAAGGAATTCACATGCAGAAACAATCTTGCAGAGTAAGTATTCCCTGAATCTGTGGGGCACCATTTCCTACCGAGGAATGGCACAGAGCTGGTAGGGAGGTGGCTTCATTGTGCTCCCAAAAACAAGCTTTATATTGACTTCTTTCACTCCTTCTGGCAGGGTGAACGTGAATACCTGTATAGGGTGGAAAAGAGAATAAAGAGCTCCATCCTTGCCAACAGCTCCCCCATGCATACACAGTGCCCTGTGAAAAGACAGAAAAGGCAATCAGCCAAAGGATTTCTATCACACCTCCCTTTCTAACCTGCTTGTTTTTTTGTTTGTTTGCTTGTTTTCTGCAGACTTTGTCCTTTTCCCTTAGCTGACTTTGTCATTTAATGATTCAGAACTGAAAGGCTGCTTGTATTTCCACCGAAAGTTTTAATCTGTATTTACAACAGATGGCAAGACATTATAGAAATGATCACCAGGGTTGCATAGTTTACATTTACAGTCTTCCTAGCACTATGCATTTTGCTGCTACTATTTTGATAACTGGATCTCTCCTCCAAGAGAAAGTGGATATGTCTTCCAAGAGAAACTTTTCTATGTGTCATTCCTTCTCTTCCAATCTTTTCCACATACAATTGGACTTCTCTCTTCCTGGAGATCTTTAAAACAGTGGAATGTGTTTATATACCTATTTGTAGATGCCTTCCCAGATATGTTGGGGAATGAATGGATCTTAAGTTGTTATCATAGGGAGTAAATAAATCCTGTTCAGTGCACATACCTATTGAAAACAGTAAGAATGCTTCTCTGTTTACAAAGTTTCCATCTTTATCCCGAAAGTGGCCTGGGTTGAACTGATCAGGTGTCTCCCATTTTCCAGGATCAGACAGAACAGAGTCAATATTTGATAAAATTATGGTGTTCTGAAAAAACAAGCAGTGGCTTCAGTTCTGTCTTATTGTTCATATTCATCGGATAAGCAAATAATGACAAGCAAAAGAATTTAAAGTCCTAATTTCAAGTCTCATTTTTTTAAAAAATGAGATCAAGCTTTAAAACATTTCTTAAGAAGTTTAAACTTTCAGGAATGTTGCGACTTCCTTTCCTTTATTGCTTGCTGCCAATAAGTTCAATAAAATAAATGGTTAGGATTTTATACTGTTCATATTGTTAAAATGTGTTGCTTTTATTTTTCCTATTGTCACTAAGTATTTTTATTACTTATTAAGCTTTTGAGTTACAGAATATCATGAATATCAGTTTAATTTTTCCCTTTGTTACTTGATTTCTGCAACGCTAGTGTTGCTTTGAGCAGATCCAGAAAAAAGGAATGAAAATGAAACTACATGAAAAGCAGTGATGGGAGAATATTCAGAGACAAGCCCGAACGTACCTTTCAGTTACAAACTTGAAAATACTTTAGTTTCATTATAACATTTGCAAGATACTGCATTTAAAATCTTGTGAT
The DNA here is from genome assembly GCF_018139145.2 of Gymnogyps californianus. Taxonomy (NCBI): domain Eukaryota; kingdom Metazoa; phylum Chordata; class Aves; order Accipitriformes; family Cathartidae; genus Gymnogyps; species Gymnogyps californianus. The sequence goes on from NC_059480.1 coordinate 18,746,540, forward strand.
ATGAAAAAAATTTCAAATTTGCAAGTTTTTCAGTTAAACCTTTTTTCCATTTTTGAATGGCCTCTCTTCACCCGCTGATAAGCCGTTTTGACAAGGGACAGATCTGAGATTGCTGGAAATTAATGTGTTTATTTCCAGTCACCGTTCACAAGTTTTCTGTCAACAGAAATAATGATCTAAGAACCTACTAATATTGACGACAAAGTGCACATTTCCTTGCAAAAGGCCAGCCTTAGAGACAGTCATAGCTTAGGGGCACTGCTGGAACCGATAGGACGCAAGGGTTCATGTCCCCAGTCAGGAAAATCCTCAAAAACCTTTCTAAATTAATCTAATGTACCAAAGACCTACTGATATCAGCAGTTCTCAATCACAGCTGTTTTTCAACTAAATGAGCAATTAAATAAAAAGAAACTAAAAAAGGACAGTGTTTTGGGACTCACTAGCTGAGGTGCCTTCTGTTGTTAAAAAGTTATGTTAAATCAGTTTTAAAAATGGTTACAAGTGTAGCAGACATCAGATATTCAAATATGCAGCATATTTGTACCTTTAGAACAGGAAATCCCAGCAGCTGTGTGTCCTTCACGCGCTGTCTGGGAAGTGCAATTAAGATTACATTACTGTATCGCAGGATCTCATGAATTACAGCATTTGTATAGGGCAACTTTTTTCTGTCCTCATAGCAAATTACATGGGAATGACCCAGAACAGCATCCAGTTCCTTCTGGACTTTTCCTAAGGAGGAATATTCAGCTTTACATATACACCAAACAATCTATAAACTCTATACTCATAATTTTTCCTATTGCTTTTTACAGTAATCATAACATCCAACAAGATGAAAAAGATATTTTATAAAATAAGAATGCCTTCAAATTCCCATACACATGACCTGAATAGAATTTGACACTGAAGTTGTTTATAGGTTGCATACTTAAGTAATACTTTAAAAATAATGGTAGCAGACAAAGTCCTTTTATAAGAATATTTAGGTTCCTGTTACATTTACTGCTCTGAGGTAATTTATAAAAAGACTTTTATTAATGTTTATTTTTAGAGGCAGGGAATCAACTGGAAAATGAAATATTAATCGTGTATTAAGAGACCAGTTTAGTAACTGATCAAGGATTGTTCTTCACTCAGAACCACATAGAGTTTGCTTGTCATCTACAGATGGCCTAATTGCTATCCTGTAATTACCTGCCTTGGAAAGCACTTACACAAATTAATTTTTCTCAAGGGCCTTTTTTTTTTTTTTTTAAACTTACAATCTGAGCTGAAATGGTAATTTCTGATTAATTTCTGAGCTGAAATGGTCTAATTAATACTGCAGCCTTTATCATTGCAATTAGATTGACCCTATGCGTCAGGAAGCTTAAGATTGTTTTAATAGATCCTGAAAGAGTGAAAGATCGTGTTGTGAAAATTCAGGATGTGCAACCCAGTCTCAAATTTTAGGTCTTCTGAAGAGCTGTTAGGTACCAACAATGGGAGATTCTTTCTCCTTACCACTTCCACCATTTTCTTCTTGCCAGCTTCCTGCTGTGCCTGGTACCCAGCTTAGACTCTCAAATACGAGGCCTTTGAAGTGATTTGTATACCTTTTAATCCTTTCTATCCTGCACACTCTGACGCCTCCTTTTCACTTATTTTACTCTGCCAACCTATATCTTTCTTCTGTGAATATCATTATTAAAAGCATACAGTTTCAAGCTACTCACCCCAATCTTTTTTTTTTATATCTATTTGTATGTAAGTATCTATGTTGGAAGTTTTAAGCTTCATGGAATAGCCACACATATTAGCAACCTCCCACTGTATTGAAATTATGTCTGCTGCAAAGAAGCCAGGAGCACGTCAAAGGGTAGCAGTCATGGGTTGAAAAGAATGACCTGAAGACTCCACCTTGTCCTCAGTGGAAGTCTAATCGTTATTGTCAGTGGAGGGCAATGGTGCAATTTGTCTCATCTGAGACTAGATTCCTCCATCTGATCAGATGAATCACACCCTGCATTCTGTATAGGTCTCTTAAAAACGAAACCTAAAATGACTGGCTTCTGTGTTAGAAAGGATACAGCAAGAAACAGACACATGCAGTTCACCTGATTCATACCCTAATAATTAGTTCCTCTACTGTTCTTGAAGAAGCTTTACTACTATTTGAACAGGTATAATTTCTAAAAAGTTGCAGAAATGTTTGGGTGTGCTTACCTTGAATATCAGGCTAAACCACCATCTAGAGCAATGCCCAACGTAAAGTGGTGGCTGTAGTTTCTGTACCTGCCAGAAAGAGGTCAAAAATAGCCTGGATCAAGTTTTCTTCATCGTAAGTAGCATCAGCACCTCCTTTTGTCTGCAGATATGAATTGGAAAGATCAAGTTATGGCACACAAAAAGTAGTAAACCACCTTGCATCACAGGAATATTTACTGATACTATTCAAAATGAAAAAAAAAAAGTTAAAGGGCTAGACAATAAAACCTTCTGAATAATATGAAGACATTTTCTAATATTCTCCAGTATATTTGTCAATTTATCTTATCCACACACACATTTTGCTCTTCAGCCATGACAAAGTTACTAATTGTACACGCTTTCTACTCCTGCTGCAAATCCCATCATAACAGTCATTTCTAGTTGTACCTTAACCATATGCAGATCTGTTATTATTGTGGTTATAGATAATCTACCTGTAAATCTACTTACATTATTACTTCATCCTCCTGCCGTCCCTTAGTGTCAGCTTTTTTAAATTCATCTACCTATAAGCTTTTCTATGGAGAAATTGTATACTTCTAAATTTATATTAGATATCATTATAATCAAAGGAGCACTTAAAATCCCTTGTTGTTAGTGGAGCGTAAGAAGAGTTCAGAGATACTCACTTTCTCTATCTCATCCAAATAGTAACCAATAAAATCGTGACTTTCATCTGGTTTTCCTTTTTCTTCGTGGCTTTCAAGTTCCTTTGCTAATAGAGTGTTCAGAAAATTTATGCTGGACATAGCCTGTTTAAATGGTGCTAGGAAATGGGTTGTAAGCCAGGGAAATATTTCATATACCTATAAAAGAGATATTTTAGATATGTGGTATTACTGACATTAGCAAACTAAATTTGAATCCTAATACAGGCTTGTGGGTAGTGGAAAAAGCAAATGAAAGACTGATGACTGCATCTTCACTATTACATTGAAGGGATAGTGCCTATCCCATGATTCATTAAAGCCTTTCTTAATCCCATTTTTCCCTGGAGCAGAATTTCTCTTAGTTTTATGCTATAAATTTTCCACTGTGATGTACAAAGAATAAATGAAGTCCCTCTGTACCCCAATTCGTTGCTAGGCTGAACTTCAGTAGCACAGACCTCATGTAAAACATGCCCCTGTTCTCAGTTTATCCAACGTACGTATCATTTCTATCTCATCACTAAAAAAACAGATCCAGGCTGACTTCCTTGACACATCTGCTAACTGAAAATAGAAATATCCAGACCCAGGTTTATTTTCTTACTGTAGGATACCGAATGCATGGGGATTTTACTCAGATATGCCTTCTCATAGATAAGAAGCAAACATATCTCATCTATGTGATATGCAAAACAACTTGATGAAGCAGAAATACTGAGCCATGTAGATTCCCTACTGTTTATTCATTGTTCTAAACCTATTTCTTGCACTTATACCATTATAAAACTAAAAGAAACAAAACACTTTTTACGTTAATACCATTCCTCTACTTCATTTCCCTTTCTTTTGTCCCCTTTTACAGATTGCACCATGCCCTTCCAGTTTACAGAATTACTGCAGCTTAAATTATGCATTAGATCATAACTCTTGGGCTCACCTATTTAAATGGCAGATGCATTACAAAAATTTATCTTCCCACAAACCTATTCAGATTCCTGGCTTGTATTTCTTCTTGGTCCTACTGCATAATTTTGCTTAAAACTACCTGTCCACTTGCCAGGAAAATAGATTAGTACAGACCATCATTAAAGGATTGTACATCACTGTGAAAGCACTGTGGAGAGCAGGACAGAATGAAATATTGGACTAGAATGTTTTTGTTAGCTGTGGACACACTATTATGAGTTTTTAAGAACAGCTTATACAAATACCTACTGAGAGCACTTTGGAAACAGCTGATCCTGTGTTTACCCTGATTAGAAGATAGCTTAGGAATCGTTCCATTTGCATCTTGTGGGAGAAAAAAAATCATAAGTAGTTTTGGGTTTTTGTTTTGTTGGTGGTGGTTTGTTTTGGTTTTTTTTTTTAACCGAAAGTATCAAATTAGTCCTCAAATTCTCTGAGACCTTGATTACAGCAGTTTCCAGCTAGTAAGAGATGGTGGAAAATCATACAAGATACAAAGCCGGGTGAGTTCCAGCAAGTTCTGCAGAAGCAGCTGCTTGTACATTGGTAAATTAACTTCTTGACTATATACAGTATTGTGGTTCCCATTCATAAATGATTAATGATAAAACTGCCCTTGTTTGAGGCAATCTGTTCCACTGTTTTTGCAGCTGCAGTCACAGCTTCACACAGAAGCAAGACAGCAATTTTTTCTGTCCAGTGGACCAGATGTGAAGTTAGGAGCTGCTGTCTTGAATGGAGACAAATATCACCCAGCAGCTAATGGAGAGTGATTTCCAGCGTGTATTAGTGAATTCTCGTAAGGACATGCAGAGGTGGTACAGGTGTTGCTGCCAAAAGACTATAGGGAAAAGCTACCATTAAGCAATTTTGTGATATGTTACCTTTACGCAAAACAGTTGCTCTACTTAAGTTTCAATGAAGTTAGCTAACAGTAGTGAAGGAAGTAGTAAAGACCCATATTACTCTTGACATTTGTTGACAGTCATATGATTTCACATAGTAAAGAAAGCCACTTTGTCAGACAGAATTTAAGATAAGCCTATTTCAGAGCTTTTCAGATATTTTTACCTATATTTTACTACTGAGTTTCAGTTATAGTTTCAAACACCGGAGTTATACAGGTAGCGCTTTTGCAAGAAAGTCCTTTGTACACATCCCAAACATGTAGCAAGCCTATATGTTTCCATCCCTGTCCACCCAACATGGGAAATTTCTGTACTACGATGAAGCATAAGCAATTGAAACAAGTTTGAACTAGGCATCTGGAAGTACTGTTCTGATGCGTACTCCAGCAATTCCAGGTGCACTAGTATTTATTTTTGTTACAAAAGTAACAAGCATGTTGCCTTTTTCATTGTCTATCTATATAAAGTAAACAAACAAACAAAAAAAATCATTTTCCTCTCAAAAAGAGAGATGCTGTTCCCAAATGCTGTTATAGTATGAATGGATTCAATCAAGCGGTGAAAATTTTCATCATCTTTAGAGAAGCAATGTCCAAAAATCACAGAACAAATCACATTTGATACAGTATGAACAGGCATAGTGGGGTCCAGAGGTTTCCTGTAAACACAGTGAACAGCATTCACCATCAGCACTTACTGCTCCTGCTTTTCCCACTGAAAGGAGAGCTGATAATGTTTTATAAACACTTCTGACGTTAATTAGATAGCTGGATGGCAAATTGCGATTTATTGGTAAAAGGCATGAGCAAAAAGTAACTTCAGACATCTAAAAACCACTGTTGGTTAAAAAAAGGCAAGACTGTTGGTGGAAATGGAATTAGCAGTAGTAGCAGTAGTTATAAAAATACTCAGATTTCACAGAACCTTGGCATCAGTAGATCTCATGTTTGGCAATAACTAGGGTACAAAAAAAGGTCAGCTGAGACACTGTATGAATAAACAGCTGAATTGAAAAGACAACCACTTTCTATTCTTTGCTCATATCCTTTACATCTGAATAATAGAATAATTGAGCATACCTATAGATTCACCCCATTATTCAGCAGCACAATCTGAACAAACTTCCTCTCTTACCAAGGAGGCTACCACCAGCCGTGTGAGATGAGCTTTTTCCACTGCGCTTGCCAGAGCACAGCCAGAGTTGTGCAGCCTTGGTCAAAGCTTTTAATATTTCCTGCCTTGTTTTTCTTTTCTGCAGAGGGATATGGTGTGTTGTGACACTTACTTTGTTACTGTTTGCTGTTACCCTGATTCTGTGACCACGAGTAATGTAAAACTTACTAAGAAGTAGTAACACTAACAGACAGGGACCATGGAGTCTCAGTTCTAAGTTCATACTGTGTGGTTTCACATGTAGCACTTCTGCAAGGAAATGTCTCATGCAGATCATATGATACAGACCTTTGAGACCCAGCTCTGCATGTACACTTTAAATCCATTTTTGTAATCAAATAGTTTCAGAAGCTACAGGTGACCCATTCTTCAGCAAAATCACCCATTGCACAGACTGACCTGCATACTGAGTCACATACTGTTTGTTTTCTGTAAGTATTCCACCAGGTGACAGGCCTCCTCTTGTAGTTGATACTCCTGGTCTTTTTTCCCTACTCCCATTTTCCTCATTGTTGCAGATCCAAAACGCCTCTGTTGCTTCCGGAGACGACCATTAGAGAACATAACACCTAGGATCATAATGAACTAATTTTGTTAATGCTTTATAAATTAATGAATTGACACAGTTAATACATCAAAGAAGCTTCTCTTTCATTCTAATTTTTTCAAATTTTTGGCAGCAGTCCGGCAGCATTCCTCTTTCCTCTCCTGTCGTCTTCTAGTTTAGCCATCTCTCTCCTGTATAGAAACTCTTACAATAGCTATATTCTGCCATTATTGTTCCGACAGAATCAAAAAAAGCAATGTTTCATAAAAACTCATGAAAATATTAACATTTTTTCCATTGTAAATTAAGGACTTCAAGGCTCTAAATCAGTTTCCAAAACCAGGGTTAGAACACACGAAAAGAATTTGTGGAAATAATAATTACCATTTCCATGAGTCAAAATGTGAAAGGTACCGCTTGTTGGCCTTCCAGCAACATCTTCAGCACGGACAGTCAGACCTTCCTTCACTGCCTGAAACCCTTGCAGGACAACTATAGGAATGTTTGAAACCCATAAGGTGAAGACATTACCATGAATTTTGGCCATCTGTAGAACAAAGCAGCATCAGAACAACATGGGTGAGAGTCAGTACATTTAAATCAAACAAAATGAACCAGATCTTTTCCCATGGCAGATGCCCCAGAGATGACTGACCTTGAGAAGGGAGCATCAAATCTATTCTTACATATAATATAGCTTGAAGCCAGGTTTCTGTCTAAAGTCTCATTTACTGAAGATCAAGATGTTCCTAAAATATCAGACAGCCGATATTGCCAAAGTCTGTGATGTTATTTATCGCATGTCTTACAATTCAAACTCATTGCAGATGAATTCTTACATGTTTGTAAGAAGAAAAGATTAGCTCATGAGTTTTACGTGAACCATCTACAGATTCCCCTTTGTGTATTAAGTGTAGCAAAAGCAGCTGAGGAGGTAAAGCAGGAATCACCCTCTCCTTTCTAGCTCAGCTGTGATAGCCTTGTCTCCACAATGCCATGCACACAGACATCACTAGAAGTAGGCAGGACAGTCCTTTCCCTGGCTGGAGGATCAGGAGCTGGAAAAGTAAAAGGCTGAGGGAAGCGCAAGAGTGCATAGATCAAAGTAGCAAGTCTGCGGGGTAGAGTAGGCTGGGAAGAGTGGGGAGTTGCCAAAACATCCCAAGAACTGCAGGACTAGAGGAGTACAAAGTTTTGTACTGGGAGCAAGCAAGAGGGAACAGCTATGCACGTTGAGCAAAAATTTATACGCATGTGCTTGCACATTTGTGTTTAATTTCATTTTTGGAAGGACTAATTCATGGCTTTTGAAATCTTGGGATGAGCAATACTACTCTTCAGGTTTGGGAGGTCAGAAATAGAAGAAAACACAACAGACATGCACTGGCTAAAATTTTATGTTGTGGAGTCATACTACTTCGCCTTGAAATATGTAACTTGGGAGAAGAGAACTGGCAGGACAGGGAAGAACCAGGGAAAAGGAAGGTTGAGAACAAAGAGTGAAAGTAAGCTATTACTCATATATTTAGATGTTAAATATTCGATATATATATATGAGGAATATAAAGCACTAGGATGCAAATTCTAGAAGTGCTGTGCATTACAACTGGACTTAGAAAAGAGTTTGAGCGTAGGCACACAATGAATTAGTTCAGCTACTTAAAAGCTCAATCAGGCTCAGCAGACTGAAGTCTCTTGTGAAAATCTGACCAAATTGCATGTCAGAAAAAAAATTAGTCTAAGATCTTTTGAAAAATCTGTTGAATAAGTATAAATAAATTCATCCTTTCTATACTGGAAACCCATATGCACTCAGTAGCTATTTCATGGGATATTTAGAAACTGCCAGTGCAACAACATTCAAAACACAGACATGCAAAAGACTGCACAGAATTAAAGACTCTGCTTTAAAATTTATCTTTTTCCTATGTGTAAGACAGGAATATTATCATCAGTATTGTTTTGTTCATATGCACATAAGGTTTTAATGACATGTTTCATAGTAAGCTGGAAATTTTCATACCAAGAAACAGATATTTTAGTGATCCCCACCTATTTTCACATTTATACAATTTAGAATAAATCCCTCCCTAGCATTCAAAATAAGACTATGTTAAACACTCGCATATACTTTTCAATCAGGTTATGAGTCCATTAATTAATTGCCTGAAAATACATACTTTTTTAAGCATCTCATGATGAATTTGGAAGTTCATCTGCAGCAGATTTCCAAAGAAGGGGTATGGAGTTGGTCCAGGAGGAAATCGTCTTCTCATCCATTGCAATTTCAGAAACTGCATAAACAGCAGAGACACGAGAAAAAATACCAACACCACACTTACTGTTAACATTTCACTTCTGATTTACAAGGCTACATTGTCTCTGAAAAACTGCTATGTAGACAGAGGATGGGTCCACTTTATCTTGCTTTGCTGGTACCTCCCTGAAAAGAGAAAAAGATGTTGAAGCTTCTGTGCCTCTCAGTCCTCCCCTCTTTATCACTTTACTTTACTTCCCCATCCCAGAGAATGAAGTGTTCTTATTTTTATGCATATATGACATCATTCCATTATATTGCAGCTACAAATCTGACCATCTTCAAATGTGGGTTAATTATATGCTCCCTTGTGCTATGATGGTTGCTGTGACAAAAATCCCCACCCCCAGTACTGGTTTCATAAAAAGCCTCTTGCAAGAACAGAGAAATAAAAAAAAATTCCTGAGGGTTGGCTACACAGTGGGATTACTGAAAAGTTCAGGCTCATCAGTAGCCATCACATACATCAACTGCATGCACTACTCCTTCACTCACCACATATTATTACTTGATTCTGATGTTCTCTGCTATTCCTTTAACATTTTATTTTTCCTCATGGTTTAAATTGTAAGCTCTTTAGGAGGTGGCCAGACCCTTTAATTTTGTACATGTTGAGTACATGAAGACACATTAAAACCACAAATTAAACACAACACAGTTTCCACCCCGGATTCCTTCCTATCCTTACTGCATAACTCTACTTGTGTTTGCCCTGTTAATTCACCAACAAGAGAATCCACTTTTGCAGATAGATTTAAGATGTACTAATATTAATAAATTTAATAATAATATTTTTACATATATTACCTTAGCACACAGGGAAAAAAAAAAAATCATTCTCTTTTATTCTGATACAAAGAGTATCACCTTTTCACCTCAACAATACTGGTGTTTCCATTAGAGAAAAGTTCAGCATCCCAAGCACATCGCCTTTGCTGAGAAATTCTAATAAAGATTATTAATATGATATTAATATAATAGTTGAATTATGTCAAACCCAAAGCACTGCAGGTCCAGTTCATATTCATAGTCAGAATTTTTAGCAGCATTTAATGTGTATTAAATAATGTAATAACTATAATAATATATATAATAATTATATTGCATAATAGTGCAAATAATGTGCTCAATAATCAAATAATTTGCATATTAAATAAGTCATTTTCTCACATAGTAAAGGTAGCTGTTCCCAAAAGCCACTATACAATTGTATGCTTCAATCAGCTGGCGGAAGGTTTCATCCTCTAGGGAGAAACGATGTCCAGAAACCACAGCACAGATCACATTAGAGACAGCACGAACAATGGGGAAGGAAGGGTCGACAGCTCTTCCTGCAGAGATAAGCATTCATCTCCAAAGCACTTTATCTCCTTTGCTATTTTGGAAGCAAGATCACAATGACATTTTATAATAGATGTCCTCTATGCTATTTAGACTGTTACCCTGAAACACTCAAAATTCACAGGCAAATGTAAAAAAAGATAAACTTCATTCAAAAATGAGGACAGGAAGGCCTCAAATCTTTAGCTCCCAGCCTTGTTTTTTTGTTTGCCTTTTTTCTTTTTCTTTTGTTTGTTTTTTTTTTTTTTTAAATCTTGATCTTGGTGTTGATACCAAAATACACATTGCTGAGGTCTGACTGTACAAACAGTTTTGATTGCACTCTAAATCTAAGATGTGCTCCAAACCTGTTCTTTTCTGGAGCAAAAATAGTTAGTCTTTACCCTTAGAGTCACGCAGACTATGTACTATGTCAAAAGCCCAAATGCAGTTCCCAAGCACCTTGTCAATAGCGTACCATCTTTGTCCCTGAAGAACTCAACCAGATAATGGGCCTCGGTTTGTATCCCCCGGTCCATTCCTTTATTCCCCATTCCCAGTTTTCGGAGAGCTCCAATTCCAAAATATCTCTGATGTTTCCAGATGAGACCATTTGAGACCAGGATACCTTCACCCATCAAGAATCAATTTTATGTCATGTTAATGTTCACATAAGAGTAAATGACATACACGCTCAGAGTCATCTTCTCATCATGCTGCCGCTCAAAGAAGAGAGTCACATCAAGGCAGTGTTCTTTTAATTGTATTTTGTTAGAGACAGAGAAACCACCTTGGTTAATACATTCCCACCCTTGCAAAAAGCCCACTCAAATCTCAGGACTCACACACCTGCCTTCCAAAATTAGTCCTATTCTTTCTGAAGCATCCAAGAACAGTGGTCCTTACTCAAAACTCCACCCAGCAACCTGCTACAAGTTGCAAAGACAGTGTGGGTTGGTCTTGCCTTCTATTTGCCCATGCTTTAGGCAGAAAATGAATCTAAACCCTTATTCACATAGAAAGGCTTATAGCCCAGCTCATGCAATCTCTTACAAGATCTCATTTATTATCCTGTACAATCTTCTAATACAATTAATACTTACTTGTAAGCTATGTTTGCCAACATCCCCATATGGACATGGTGTTCTTGCAGATGTTGCCACATGTCAAGTCTGCAGGAGTGGCAAAGACAGCTTTCCTCAACAAACAGTAAGTTCAGGTTTCTACCGCCTGGAAATATGATGGTATCTCGCGCCAAGCTACGCATAGCCAACAGAGATTTCTGCAGAGCTCATTGGGGAGGTCTGGGCGTTTCCTATGCTTGCGCTTCTTAAACTCACGCAAACCTTCTGGAGATCATCGCATCTCCCTGTTGGTAGTGCTTCAAAAAGAAAAACTCTTTAACGGCTAGAGTTGATAACTGGTTCTGAGCATGTGTTGTCTGTCCTACACAGCCTCTGGCTTTTAGGGGATCCTGCTTTTACCAGGCTGTTTACACCAGATATCAAGCTCTCGTCCTGGTCCAGGTCCCTCCTAGAAAGACAATGAAGCCAGGGCAAGAACCACCTAGGAAGAACCAGAGTAGGAAGAGCAGGCTTTAGCCAATCTCCAAACAGCTTCCTAGGACCAGAGGTCTCACTGTGGGTCAGGAAGGAATCCCAGGCCCCTGTGCTGTGAGTCTGTGTTCTAGCAGACAGCCCAGCATAAACCATTTAATCCACATGGCAGGGAATCACTTCCCTCCACCAGTCTAGCCTACGCTTCCCCTGGGAAAGCCAGCTTGTTCCCTGAGACAGCTGCTTGACCACAGTCTGGAATAACTCTCCCCTGTTCCTTCTGTTGTCCTGGGAGCCTGCGCTAGCAGAAAAGGAGCCAGCCCAACAGGCAGGTATTTGTGTTGCAGAAAGTTGCCAACTTGCAGCTGTGCTGCAGCTGTTTGTTAAAGCCATCCCTGCTACAAATTGCCAGTGCTAGGGCAGCTTGTCACAGCCCAGCTACTTTACTCCACATCACCCAGATAAAAGGTGGCAATAAAGACCCTTCCAAATGGACTGAAATGGCCCCAGACTTAATCATCTCTATTCCTTAAAGATGTTTTTCTCTACTTACATTAGCTAGTATTATAAATTAAAGCTTTCCAGATTGTAGTCCACGTGCAACAAAGCCTGACTGAGGATAAAGGCATCTGCTCTATATCCTCTGGATAAGAGACTGGTGGAAACAAATTCAATCATTTCTGTTTTAAACGCAGCACCCTCTTTATTCTCCATCCACCATAATTCAGCAGTGTCTGCTGTAAATGATAGCACAATAAGAAGCTCTGAACAAGGACATGTTGCACCTACAGTCTGGCTAATACATTTAAAGCTCCAGTGACTTTCCTGTGCCTTCGGACTTCCCAAAAGGCTAGACCTTGTTCAACAGCTCTGTACATGCTTTCCTTACAGCAGCCTTTGCTGTAAACAAAGAACTGGGAGCATAAAGAATTACTTCAGCCTCAGCTTGCAGAGGAGGCTGCAAGCTCCAGATTATTTCAAATCAGGACACACACTTAGACAACACTACAAATGGACAAGCAAGACCTAGCTAGGTACAAATATTGCTGCTCTGATGAGATTCTGAAATACATGTGTGACAGTGGGACTTTGGAAACAACTTAGAGTAGTACTACAGAATTATGTCATTCACCCTGAGCAGACAGAATGGGTGAAGTGGGAACTAAGGGCTTGTCAGTAAGGAAAACATGAGAGGAAACAAAGAAAGTCAAGGATGAAGTCCTTCCACAGATACGAACATATTACCCTTTCCATTTGCCATTCTGTTGAAGACATAGGTCTGTAGTCACCCAGAAACATCCTCCGAGTTGGTGGTGAGACCGTCCTTCACTGCTTGGAATCCATACAGCACCACCATAGGTTTGTGTCCCAGCCACAGGGTACAGATGTTGCCATAGATTTTTGCCAGCTGTAGGTTAGATCAATGCCAAAAAAATACCCATGGGAGAAACATCAACCAAACTGCACACATGATGGGCTGCTCTCTTCCAGCATGACATTACTCAGGGGCTCAGGAAGTGAAAAGGGATGGTGGTTTTGTTTTGCAGTGAGAGTGCGTACCAGAGTAAGGTTCTGGGGTCTCTCTGGGAACCCACTGTTCACAGCAATGTGAATAGTAAAAGAATAGATGCTCTTCCCCTTTTTAAAACTTGGCTTGTGTTGCCTTTGCAAAATTAACAATTAGGAAGATGCCCCTGACTGAGTGTTTACAGATCCATATTAGGTTTCACATGAAACTTCACCTGCCCATTCTTGATTACATTTTTCAACTCCATATTTCATTTCCTCAGCCAAGAACTAGAACTTCTTGAAATTACATATTCCAGGTGTAACTCTCCTTCTAGTACTGCAGATTTCAAGTTTCAATAGCAGGACCTCTTCCCCTCTTTTACAGAAGTACTGTCAACTGAGATGCAGATTTGGGAACCAAGAGCAAGGAAGCATTGTAATCTGAGTTTTCACAGCAAACAATACAGATGAACTGCAAATGGCACAGTGAAGAATCAAACGTAGCTAGCACTGTTGACAAAAAACATAACAGATCCCATATGCAAAGAAACACCAAGTTCATCATACCTCAGGAGACACCACTGAACTTTCTCTGGAAAGATTCTGAAGATTCTGGTGGAATCAAAATCTTCTTCCACCCACCAAAGGCCTGGCTGCACCCCTGATCCGTGCTTTTCTGAGCTCCTCAGGTCTACACACCAGAGCTCACCCATGGCTGGCCTGCAAGCACAGTGCACCTGGAAGAAGTTAGGCAAGTGCCTCTCACAGCTCCCTACACTGCAGGGGATACTCAGGGAAGTGGACTGAGAAGGGCTACTTCAGACCCAGCACGGCTGGACCATGGATCGATGTGCCTCAAGCACTGTTTTCTCTTTTCCTCCAGCTCCCTACCATGATGGGTCTAAGACTAAACTCCAGTGCAATAAGGGAGCTAAGGAAATTACAGGATTTTACAAAGTTTGTTGTCAAGTTGTAATAATTCAGAGATGCACATTAATTCCTAAATTTCCTCCAGTTCCCTCTAACTAGCACAGACATTTCACACGGCAAACTTCTTACCTGCCTGTAACGGCAAGCAAAGGTGGCACACAGCACATGAAGCTGGTTTCCCCACAGCAGCTTACTCCCACATCCTAGCAAATGCTAGTAGGTCAAAGAATCTCCCTCTGGTCTAACCCCAGAAGCCCCTGGCATTTTATTTCCTCAGCTGGGGCCCCTCTTCCGAACTCAGGGTAGATTTTTCTAACATACTTCTATGTCACCTAACTGCTAGAGACCACAGCCTAAAGGACAGACAGGTCAAGAAGGAGACTTTCAGCCTGGACATTGTTAGATCCCAGGAGCTGCCTTTTAACGCAGCTTGCAGCAGCTTGCTGCCTAGCAGCCCAACACACTCCACCTCACCTGCATATGTGTAGAGCAGCATTTCCCAACAGTGGCTGCTCAGCAACTGGCAAGTATAAGGAGGAGCAAGTTTCAGATGTTCTAGGAGAACACTGGCAGTCCTGAGGGGACGTTGCAGTGTGCTACCTCACGGCGTCTGTAACAATTCCAGGAGAACAAGTGCTCTTACTTATTCTCATTTTACAGGTGGAAAAATCCTGGTGGTGGGAGAGGAAGGATAGCATTGCCAAAGATACAGGTCTTCAGAACAACACGGGCGTGGGTTCAACAACCTGATGGGCAGCAGTTTACCTTGTGCCCATAACTCCATCTGCAGCAGGAGTCCTGGCAAGGTAATCATACCGAACTCCTCTGCGAACACCATGGCCTTTGCTTTTGTTCTGCCCAAGTTCTGCTAAAAGCAGTAGACTGTCTCCTCCCACAAAGTACAGGAGGACAGGGAGCACAGGCCAACACTTTTCAGGGATCACCATACTCCTAGATAAAAGAGCTCCGTTGCTTGTTTGGAAGCACTGACTGACAGCTCCACTGGCTACTTTTCATATCAGGTCTAGAGCTGGATGCCTCCTTCAGCAGCCAAGGTTTTCAAACTCCCTGTTGGGACTGAGTTCATATCCACTATGAGGCTTTACACATTAGAGTTTCTGCCTTCCCTCAGTAGCAGGACTCCTGCTCAGCCAGAATTAATGCCAGAGTCTGTAATTCTTTGCTTTAGTTGTAATTCACAGCACCTGAAGGAGCACATACAAAGACCTCCTCAACACAAGAAATTACAAACAGGAGCAGTTCTTAGAAGATTTCTTGAGTGAAGCCAGTAGAATAGGCTGTTCAGGATGTTGGTACCAAGCTGCCTCGTGAAGAACGGCACAGACCTTATAGGGATGGGCCTGCACAGTGCTCCTCAGAAGATACTGTGTGTTGGCTTCTTCAACTTCATCAGGCAGGGTGAATCTAAATGCCTGCAAAAGGCTGCAGAAGATGAAGAGCTTCATGCATGCCAACTGTTCACCCAAAAATATAGAGAGCCCTGCAGAAAGGACCTGAAAGGGCAATTATTGATCTTAATGGCTGTCCTCCACCACACTCCCTGCTGTCTTGCCCTGCACTTTCTCTGAGGCTGTTGCTCCTCATCAGAGCAGAGATGTCCCTGAGGGCGGGCAGTCACTCTCTCTCAAGATTTGCTGTTTAAACAAAGCTCAACCCATCCTTGCAACTCCACTTGCAAAATCCATTGGTGTTACTTACTAGCTGGCAGAAAGGACATCAGGCACATTTTGAAACATGGTTTCACATTTTATTCCCTCATCCAAGTTCTTCAGTAGCATTCAAGGTACCTATCTCAACCCCTGTTGAGAAGGGTAAGCAGACTTCTCTGGAGAAAAAAATTTCCTTCCTCATGCAGGAATTGACTGGGGTTGGACTCCAGAGGTTTCTTCCAGTGCTCAGGAATCAGTGAGGACAGTATAGATTCGCAATAACCATACTGTCCTGCAAGAAAGGAGGAGTTGGTCCTAGGCTGTCTCTTAACCTCTCTCCCTGGCAAAGTCATCTACACAAAGAGACACAGAAAAAAACTCAGGTTTTATTTACTGCACTGAGCAGAAGGCCATATACTGTATTGGCATAGCTGCTTTTTCTTGAACGTTCCTTCTCCTCTTTGATTAGTAAACAAGACTGATGATCCCTTCCTGGTTTGCAAGCAGCACTGCAACTAAGGAACATGCTGGGTTTTTCCTTTCATCCTGAATTGCTGCTGGTCAGGTATCACAGGCAATCTTGATACAAGATTTATAATGCAAAAGGGATATACAATCAACAGCTTCATAAAAGTGTTCAGATGTGTTCTACGCACCCAGACATACACAATGACTGTATTTGACAGTGTTCATTGCAACATCTGGAAGAATTTAAAAAGAAACACTTTGTCTGAAATCACTCGCAACTTTCTAATAACTTCTCAGTTCTGATCAGGTTTCCATTTCTGTAAACACAGCTAAGACCGCATACTTTGGCCCTGTAGTTCAGTCCATCGCAGTTTTAGTTGCATAACAGCTGGACATTTCCTATGCCCGCGCTTTCATACGGAGGGCGTTATTTTCCTCATCCCGCATTTCTGTCCAGGTATGGCAGCCGATTTTTTTTTTTTTTTTTAATCTGAAGGATTCATGTACACATTTAGTGCTGCCAGCTTCTTCCTAAAAACCCAAGCAGAAAGAGAAAATTGAAAACAGAATTACTTCTTCATGACATGTTTTCATAGTCAGTCTTTAGTTCAATCAAGAAACGAGACAAGCAGCCAGTATCATGAAAATTTTTCTTTCCAGGTTTTCCAAAATATTTTAAAGCACAACTTCCTTTAAAAAAAACAAAACCAAAAAACACACCCCACCCCACTCCCCCCCCCGCAAACCCCCAACTAATTCTGACAGAATTAATTTCTGCATCAAGGACATCAGGTTTGACCTATGCCTCTACTTAAATTCCAGTGGATTGCCCTCCCTGTGAGCAGGGCAAGAGGGCTGCTTTTTCATTTGCCACTTGCCATATTTTGCTATTGCAGATTCAGCAACTATAAGTATTTTTTACTAAATAATTGGGTACAGTAAGTGAGAATTCTTAAGAGTTGTGTGTGTTTTTTTGCTTCAACCTCCCCATGCAACAAGGTGACCGATACAGTGGTGCCACCTCAGAGTAAATTCAGATGCAACATCACACAGTACACTGCCTCATGCATTCAGCAATGCAACAGGGACCATTTGGTTAGCCTGCATTTCCATAGTACCTACCCGTAGGTAAGCACCATTGGCATGGCTATATAGAAGTAAAGGGTAGCAATTCAGCTTACTATAATGTGGTTTATCCCTTCCTAATGGGTAAGGTTTTCATGAGATGCCATCAGGGAGGGAAGAATGCCATTATTTCTCCCTGCTTTTACAGTCTCTTAAAAATTGATTCTCAGGTCTACAGTACTCAGCACAAAACTTTTTTTAGCTAGTTATAGCAGTCCGTCATTTCAGCTAAAGGTAATAATTTCACATGCACCTCGTTGTATGGAGAATGTCATAGGCTGCATTAAACCTCACCTGCCTGAGGTTTCCAAAGATAGGACATGAAGTCAGCTCCCCAGGAAAGCATCTATGCACCCACGGCAATTTCAGGAGATGTGCAGTGAGGAGACACATGACCAGGAACAAGAGCCTCAGTGACAGAGCAGATCACTTCTGCTTTACAACAGAGGTCTGACTAGGGAAGCAACAGCTGTGGGTGTACCAGCTGAAGCTACTTTATTCTGCTCTGAAGCATTTACTTCTGAAATAGTTCTTGTCATATCCAGAATTGACAAGTATCTCATCGTCTTCCCTTTTGACCTCCTTTTACCCTTCCAGACTACTAGGAAAGTTTATTCACTGGAGCTTATTCAACAAGCTTTTCTCTCCCAACATGCTATGACAGTAAGAACCATGGCTGCAATTAAAGGACAAACAGTTTTCCTTCAGATAATTCAGGAGATAAATTTGTGAGGTGGAGCCACGTAGGCTGAGCAAATTTCTTAAAAACTAATTGCAAGCACAGGGAAGAAGAATTCCACATTTAGAGCTGTACGGGTCAGGAAACAAATGGAATAGTCACTAGTGTAATACAGTGATAGAAGACAGGCAGGCCTTCCTCAGATACTGAAATATTCCACGTGCAAACTGCACACCCAATACTGTGCTGCAACTTCTACTTAGCTTACCATATCCAGTTGTTTCAATGTCATATTTTCTTCCACTCCCAGAGGTCTTTTCACTACATATTCTCTGCATTTTTAAAATTACCATGGTCTTTGTAGCAAAACCTAATTTTAACAAAGTGTCTGCAGAGTCCTATACCTGCAGAGGCCTGACCCATGGCAGAAGCCAGTAGATGCTCTTGTTAAAATAACAGCTGAAGGTGGTCATTCATACAGAAAGCTCAGCTGGTCAACTGTCCCCACAAACACCAGATTTACATGTGCAAAACAGTAACTGCCTCAACAGCCAAGCACAGATTCTCTGAGTTTAAACATTTTGCAGATTTTCCCATGCTCTCTGTCTCCCTGCTACTAAAGTCTACAGGTAATAACCTCTTTCCCCTGTGAAAGAAAGGGACTGAATCTCTCCTTAATAGTTAGAGGAAACAAAGCACCTGCTTTGAAACACATACTTCAGCACATGTTAATGATCCAAATAAATCCATAAAAATCACAAGGCACTTTTATCAGTACTCTGCAGTTCTGAGTCTCTTTAAGGGTGTTTTCTCCAAGTTCAACTTGGAGATCCTTCTGGGTTTTATCACAGATAAATGTCACCATCCCTTTATTCGCTATACATTCAGAGAAACCAAGGAGAAGTCAAACTTCAGATTTTTAAAGTTCTACATCCTTTTCTAACAGGGAGTGAACTAGTCGCCAAGTGAAAACATTATTGATAACAACTTGACTGGAGAATATAACAACACTTAACCCATCCAGGTACAACTGCTTACGTTTTTTGATGAGTCTGATATATTGACTCATGTTTAAGTTTGTGATCTGCTACAAAACCTAGATCCTTATCTGCACAGCTTCTGCTTAGACTTTCTTCCTTCACTATATAATTAGAAATAATCCACAGTATACAATTACATTACCCCTAGCCTTACTGAACAGCAGATGAGTTTTTCAGGTCATTTTTTCAGTTCATACTGCTTGTTTTCATGTCAGCTGTAAACGTATAAGCACACTCTTCCATCTATCAAACAAGTTATTGATGAAACTATTCAATATTACAGGATCCCTGATTGCAAAACTTCATTTGATACATTAATCTTACCAGTGAGCTTCAAGCTTCAAATTTGCTGAGAAAATTAGGTGCAAGAACGAACATAAACTAAACCCCTGCAAAGTACGTAAAAACAGATATAAATGTAATTGTTGAGACTGTAATAGCTAGCAGCTCAAGGACTGATGAGAAAAAGAACTGACAATAAAAGAGTAAAACCTAAAAAGCAGAGAACTGGAAGACAGCAACTCAGCAACACTGAGAATCAGCTAGATCCAAGGCGTGTCAGGGGCTCACATTCCCCCATTTGATGGCTATCTGGTGGGCAGAGACTCATAAAGTGTCTCAAGAGCAGTGGCAAGCATTAATGCTTAGCCCAATAGCATGTTAACCACAGCTAGCTACTATATTAGCCAATAGATAATTCTTTTATAGTTTTAAATCATGTATATTCTGCTCGCAGAGTCTCTCTGTGTATGGTAAAAGATACCTGCACAAATGTGATCCAGTGAGGGTAGGTTGCAATGCAAGTGGTCATAAAAGGAGAAAAAAAAAAAAAAATCACTAAGATTTTGAATTTGTTTCATTTTTCTAAGTTTTGAAATAGGATATTTGCAAGATAGTTGTTTCAACCAATTTCAAATTTTCAATATTTAACTTTTTCATTTTCTTTTCACATCAGAGGGAGGATCAATATTCAAATATTTCACATTTTCCCCCAGGCTTGTTGTTTACTAGGTTTCTACTCTGCACCTTTTTCAGCATTTCTGCAGCTATTGTTTACCGTATGTTACATCCAGTAACAGAACAAAAGAAAGGTGGGAGAAAAATAACATTAAGCACAAAACATGTTTAAAAAAAAAAAAAAAAAGCCCACACACTATACTGGGCGTTTCCTTTCAATTACATCTAGATGAGCTCCCTCTATCAAAAGGAATACATACAATTACTACCTTCTCTGAATGTCCTCCGACAATGTAGACCTGTGTCAGCTGCTGTTTAGCTGTTGGGCACTGCCACACAGTTGAAAATGGATTATATCTGTTCCAATCCTGGGCAATCAGAAACTCTTCAATATTTCCACCTGGGTTGCTTCCTGAATAAGAACGTGAATGGTACGAGCATTGTTACCTTCTTTCCAGTCTCAAATGCACAAATAGCTGAACATTTCTCAGCTAGCACTGTAGAACTCAGGGTTACTGTTTCCCTTTCAGGAAGAAACAGAACTCTAATACTTATTTCAGCAAGTCTTATCTCAAATTTTCTGTTCTGTCCATGACTTCTGACATTCCAAGTGCACCATCTAGGCTACTAGATACTGCTCTGAAAAACTGTCAAAAAGAATGCTGAAGCTGCAAATACTCAAACATTAGGAAATGCCAGAAATAAGACTGTCTGCACAACATTAATTACTTCTTCCTGACACTTCAGTGAGAAGAGTAACACAACTGACTTGATGTACTATGATTTTGCCTATGAAATTCTTGTCTCTCATCAATTCCTCTGCAGCTGACTGGAGGGCGCTGCCAAGATCATACAGCACTTCACAGAACAGCGACACTGAAAAGGCACTAGACTTTTGTAGCTCCTACACCATTAGGATATACAGTGCCACAGCATCTGTGTAAGGTATGCATTGCTTTCACCTAAGTAGCACCACGTGACAAAAAAAACAAAACAAAAAGCAACAGAAAAACAAAATATGAGGCATGTTTACAACAGCCACTTTCCTCCCTAGTAGCTACAGCTCTAGCTTTTACTAACCTGGCTTTCACTGCATGTCAGTGATGCACACTGTCTCAGCCTGCTACACCCTCAGAAACATGCCTGAAAATGAATAAATTAATTACAATCCTGTGTTGAGAAAACCTTGGTAAATCTCTCTAAGATTACATATACCATCTGGTTTTACTTTGGGATGACTAGGTACCTTATTACTAGCAGGAAGAGTTAAAATGATGGATGTTACAATTCATTCTAATGCAGAAGTGATAGTATTTAAATGAACTCAGTTAATGTGCACAAATTGTGAATTAAGGACCAAAATACAAATAAAGTAATGGTGAGATCAAGCAGGTATAGGCAGGTGTTTACAGAGAAGCTTTTTGCAAGCAGGTTGTTTTGGGGAAGATCAGTTTTCCTTGTTCCAATATCTTCATTGTATGTGAGCAGCACCTCTCCATGCAAGCCTTGCTCATTCTTATCTGACAAATACTATTGCAAGAGCTCACTGGCAGAGAAGACAGAGATGTTTAGTCAGCTCAGAAAACCTGCTTTTCTAATGAAGGTTTCAGGCCATAGGAGTGGGAAGCAAAAGCAGGGGACAGGCAAAGAACAGAACAGAAACAGTCATAGCTGCCATCTACATCTTGGCTTTCATTAGTCAATCTTAAAGCTCTTTTGAAAAGTGAACGTCAGGGTTGATTAGGCCCAGAAAGATAAAGCAAGTTCCCGAGAGTCACAGACAAGCTATGAACAGATCTAGGAACAGAATTTAAAGTTCCCAAGTCCCATTCCAGTACTTTGTCTATGCAACCTAAACAGCTCATCAGTCTTCAGGTCCCAACAACACAGATGATAGTAGGAGGCAAAAATCTATCTTGTTTATTTATAATGCATGTAAGCAAAGTTCTCTTTTCCTGAACTGAACAGAAACACAGAATGGGAGCTTGCTTTGCTCACATTTTCCAGTCCTGTGTTCACTCTAGTTCTGTGCTCTAAGCAACACTCTCCCTCTCTCAGTGCTTGCCTGGACATACTGTCTCTGTGTAATTCTCTTCCCACAGAGAAATTCTGACGCCACCGACCAATTAACAGCTCCTGTTATGAAGCTCTTGAAGCACCGCGGGGTGCAGGGGAGGAAGGAACAGCTAAGTTGAGAAATCCAAATTAGTGTCTCCACTGAAAAAAAAACCCCACCTGCTTAGCAATTGTCTGCTCTATTTAGCTTGACATCAGGCCAGGCAGCAAGCACACACTACCATGCCAAGCAATACATGCATAGCATGGAACCAGTCAGTGTTCTCTAATACACACTGAGCCTGTCTCTGCAACAGAAAAAAACCCAAGCCCTGGTATTTATGGCATAGCAGGTGACACACACCCTGGGCAGAGGTGTACCAGGAATCCTTTCCACCCCCAGCATGCCACATTCATCATTTGTTTGCTTCACACCTTTCTGAAGATGCTGTGCTTTCCCTGTCCTCTGCAGTTGTTGCATTTGCTTCCCACTCCTATGGCCTGAAACCTTCATTACAGAAGCAGATTTCCTCATCTGTTCAAAACAACCAAACTTAACATCTGTCGTCTTGACTGGTGAGCTCTTGCAATAGTATTTGTGTCAGAGGAGAGCGAGCAAGATTTATGTGAAGAGCTACTGCTCACATATACTGACAATATTAAAATAAGGAATATTGAATTCTTCTAAAACAGCTTCCTTGCTTTTCCCCTTCCTTGTAAACTTCAGCTTAAGACTTTCTAAAATAGTTTTGCCTCACCATACTTCAGCATGCCCACAGCTCTCCTAGCAGTAAGAAAACACTGCCCACAGTGTCCAAAAGGCCAGGCTCAGACTAAGCCTTTTGTTGGGCCCAGCCTTACTCAGCAGGACCCAGATTTACCCTGCAGAAAGGTCTAGGAGAGCAGACGACAGGCAGAAGGAAAGGGTCACTGCAGAAGTAGCAAGACCACTCACATGAGATACACCGCAACACTGCGATGCAAAGTATGCAGCAAAGAGAGGGGACCTTGCTTGTAACGGAGTAGCCCCATATGTTGGAGAAGGCTTTATGGCAAATTCACTAATCATGGTAATGAGAACACAGATTTATGACTGAATAATTTAATCCAAATGGAGTACAATGCCAGACCTATACAGAAAAGATGTAGCATTAGACCCGTCACTGAGCTGCCCCACGGCTGAAGCAAGACGGCAACACTTACTACAACACTGATCAGAGGGGCTGCAAGGGCAACAAACGTCACAGAAACGGAGACTTCAACACCACCTCGCAGGCTGGGCAGACACCACGCCATGCTGCAATGCACAGACTCAGTCTTTAGAAACTGCCAGTGACTGCTTCAAGAAGCAACCGCTTAGGGACCTCAAGGCAAAGCTGCTGCTCATTCAGGATGGTGGGCACCAAGCATTTGCCATACAGAAGTGTCCTAGTGTATTTATTTTTATAATAATGCTTTCAGTTTCTGATTGCTCTAGGCACAGCCACCTATGAGTTCCACAAAACATTAAGCTAGAAAACAACAGGGTTACAGAGCATAAATTAATATCAATGACATGCTCACCAAGCCTGACCGCTCAGACTTAAAAAAATATTTAATAAAATAAATTAAAAAAAAAAGTGGACTGGAGGGACAAGGAGAGTATTTTGTGATTTTAAATCTGTCAGTGTAGAAGCTCACTAGAATTTGAATATTTCACACTAGGCTTTTTTCTTTTTCTTTTCTTTTTTAAGTTTCATCATAATCACCATTATTAATAGATAATTTCAAGGCTCAACTCATCTTAATTCTGGTAATTTTGAAGTGTATAAATCATACTCTCATTGATGGCATGTGTGCATCAACAGCTTTCAGTGGTCTTTCACTGTCGCAAAACTTGCGAACTTGGCAAATGATTCCGTGCACAAACAATAAGAAATAGAATAGTGCTCACTGCCTTTTAACCAGACAGGACTGGCTGGACAAAAAAAGGGGGGGGGGGGGGCCAGGGGGCAGAAACCATACAAAGAAATGAAGTTCTGATGCACACAAGCAGCAAGTCAAGTTAGTTAGATAATTTCATCAGGTAACTCATTTTGAAATCTCAAATAGCATCAAAACCTGAAAAATTGGGTGGATAAATGACTGCTCAATAGCATAACTCAGTAACACTGCAATTTTTGGCAAACGTAAAGAGTTATCCTGGAACTATCAGAATTGGCTGATAAAACCATAAAAGGTATTTAATTTCGAATTGCTTCTCTTAGTTTTTTAGCTATTTAAGTCTTCAAGTGTAAGATTCATAGAACCATGCTGCTGAAAATGATGCTCCTTAACCTTTTCTGTTTCCACTTCTCTGCCCAAAAAGCTAAACAAACAGATAAAAAAGGCACACATGCACGCTCCTTGCCCTCTGATGGCTTCTCCGCTTCCACACTTTCTGGAAAGCATATGCACGTGCAGCCCACTAAAGCAGAAGAGCTGCATGATACTGCACAGAGGAGTCAAGTGGTGGCTGCTCAGAAAAGTAAAGCAAGCAGATGCTGCAATGTTACTGCTTCTCTGCAGCCCCCTGAAACTGCCCTATATTTCATGTTTGAATCTGAAATTATTAAAATCCACTAAAGCAAAAAAAGACAAATGCTCATCTACACATTTTCAAGAGTGAACGATGCAAGATCGCATTTAACACGTTTTCTTTTATTAAACAAACAAACAAAAAATCAAACTCATTCAAAAACTAACTGAAATGAGTGTCTGTACCTGTAACTCTCAGATAGTTGCTTGAAGTTTAAAGGAAATCACAGGAGTTTTTAAGAAGCCCATGGATAGCATTAAACCTTTATATTTCATTATCATAATGTAGATTGAGTCCAATCAATAACCTTGATTTTGCTGAAAAGTTTTGAGCTGGAAACCGCAGACTGGAAAATTCAGCAAGCCTGCTCAGAGAAATTATGATAAAATTTTTAAAACAGGCAAGATGTACAATTGTATGGATTCCCTTAATCTCATACTTACTTGAAGATATATCATAACATTAACTGAGTTCTTGATTAAAGTGTTGAGATATAACATTAGCTGAGTTCTTGATCAAAGTGTTGAAAAATCCAATGTAATATATCAGCTAATAAAAAAAAAAAACCCTATACAAAGTAAGACTTCATACAGAGACCCACAGGGCACCAAATAATCCAGAGATAAAGCAAGCGGTTTTACAGTCACAGTATAAGGGATGTAAACTATGGTAGCTAAGGCTTACGTTCAGCTAAAAGAGGGTATTTAGGACCAAAGGCTGAAGCACCATACACACTAATATGACTGAACCTGGGAAGTCCCACATATGTTTGAGAGTCATACATCATCTTTCCTTTGCTTCCTAAATTCTGAAGGAGATGGTTCCTGACAATTTACTTCGCAGACAGAGGCACCCTAAGTCATCTCCAGGTTCACTCCTGCAACTTGCTTCGGCACTTCTAAATCAGCAAGATCTCCAATTTCTACATTGCCTAGGGGCCGAAAAAGCAAGGAGTAGAAGCAGCTTTAAGAGACAACAGATTTCGCCATCCCAACAGGAGTAGATAAAATGGGAGATGAGGTCTGAAATCCTGTCCCAAATGAATAATAATAAATAAAAATTATCTAAAAACAGAGACTGAAGAGATTACCTAAATCCATCATCTTATCCCAAAACACCAGAACCATGCCATTTCTATTTGCTTTCCAGTGGTGGAGATTCCCAAAACTTTCAAAGCAACCTACTGTAGTCCATAGATTACATCAAAGTCAGTGAATAACACATAAGAAAAGTAAGCCTCTTAAGTTAAAATTTGCTACACATTGGTACAAACCTCTCCTGGAAAGCTTATGGGGTCCACAAATCAATAAAGATTAAAAGTTTTGCCTCTTTCTTCAGTTTATTTGTTCTTTTTCACAGATAAAATAGAATCTGTGCATTTTTTCACCTCCAAAATTTGCACCAGGAAATTT
The DNA here is from genome assembly GCF_018139145.2 of Gymnogyps californianus. Taxonomy (NCBI): domain Eukaryota; kingdom Metazoa; phylum Chordata; class Aves; order Accipitriformes; family Cathartidae; genus Gymnogyps; species Gymnogyps californianus. Next base: position 18,772,635 of record NC_059480.1, read on the forward strand.
TAATCCTTATCCTAAAAAGATAAAATAAATAAAACAAAATTTAGAAAACACCATACAATCCACTGGACAGAACAATAATCTCTCAATTGTGTTCTGCGTAATATTGTAACTTAACCTAGAATATGACAAAATGGGTAAGTAGATATTGTCCTAATACTTAAATTACACTTTTTTTTTTTAAAGACATTAATTTAGCTTTATGCTGCATGAATTCAATTCTTTTTCATCTCAGAGACCATATCCTAACAGACAGGTATTGTGTAGATTCTTCTTCTTATATAAAAGAAACCACATAATGATTGTAGTATGTCAGAAAGGTAGTAAGTAATGCATCCTTGGTATTTTATGTTGAACTACAGCAAACTGCATGAGGTGTTACCATTATGCAAAACACTTGATATCCTTGGATAACTGTTCAATAATTAGCATTTAGACCCAGTATCAATACTAAGAAGGAAACAAAATTCTAAGTGAAAAGAGAGACAGATCACAATTACAGATCATAAAGGAGAGTAGGTGTGGCTTGGCTAACTGCAAAGGATCACGTATTTCAGTTTTCTAAGGACTTCGGCTTGGGAAAACTGTAGATTGTCAGAGAGAGAGGTGGCTAAAGCAGACTTCTATTCTTTAGAAAGAGTTTGACTTCAGTAGAAGCAAACTCATCTACACAACTCCAAATTTTCAGAAGAATTCATATGCAAAAAAAAAAACAAACCAAAACCACCCACAAAACAGTGAGAAGCTAAAATTTTGATAAGATGTTGGGGATTGCTGAGTTTTTTATAACTCTAGTAGTATGTCTCCTGATTTTGCAGTTCCTAAAGCTGCAATGGATGCGTACCCAGCTTCCTCCAGGACCAGTTCCCCTCCCCATCATTGGAAATTTGTGGCTGCTGGACTTCAAACTTCGTCGAGAAACTCTCACTAAGGTATTTATTTAACTCTGTAGTTGAAAATCAGTCTGAATCTATTTTAACTTAAATTGTACATTGCATAGGAAAAGTCTAAACTTGGAATTATTTTTTTTTTAAACCTCAAGCTTGATTATCAGCCAATTTCAAAGAATCCAAGGACTCTGCATTATTAAAAATATTTCTGAGTAATAAACACTGTAATTGCTTTACTCCTTGTTATTTTCTTTCTCTTTTGGATATAGTAACATCAATGTATAACATTATCACAAGCACTGTCAATAACATGATACTCCATTGACAGTTTCATTCTCTATTTCTGTGTTGATATCTAGCCCTGTAAACCACCTCTAGTAGAACTTCCTTTGCCTGACGGCAATGTCACTGGAACATCTCAAGGCCACGAGTGGTCCGATCTCCATTAGAAGACCAAACATATACTCTAAACTGACTCTTTTTTCCTTATTTGTACAGCAAAAAGATTTACTGTCTGCAGTAAACAGGTTATTACTAAAACAGAGCAGGAAAATTTGATTGCTGTTATGTTCACAGCATGATTCCTTTATAAACCAATTAAAACTATTAAAAAAAGTAAGGAACTTGCTTCAAACTATTTTAAGGAAAAATACAAGTATGATCTGAGGAAAGACAATAGAGAAAAATATGAAAAATCACATGGAAGCTATAGGAAAGAATGCAAAAACATTTCTTTGCTTTCTTCAGAAGTTAGAGGCAAGAAAATACAATAATTTTGGTTCATTAATAAAATAAACAGACTAGCTCTGGGATTTTGCCTGTATTCATTTGTTCTTTGATTCTGAGCTGACAGAGGAGACCTCTCTTTTCTCTTTCTGTGAAATTTTCAGAGGTGGTCTTCTGAGAGATGTCCTTCGTATCTATTCTATGAAGTATGATTATCTTCTGTTCCCAAAGCACGTTACAACAGAAGGCTAAATTTTTCTGAAACCTGTAATTCAATTCGATGTCACCAAACAGGTTTAGTTACAACTACAGAAAACTCTTAAAATTAGTATTTAAGTGTATGCATTCCCTGGTTTATATTTATTAATTTACTGTTATTAACTCTTCAGTTAACCAACATCTATGGAAATATCTACACATTGTGGATGGGACAGACACCTATGGTTGTACTAAATGGTTACAAAGCAGTAAAAGATGGCATCGTCACCCATTCAGAGGAAGTTTCCGGAAGACCTCTCACCCCATTCTACAGGGATATGATGGGTGAAAAAGGTACAAGATGTTACACAATACTGAAATATGAACAAGATGTGAAGAAGAAAGACTCTTTCCTATATACACACACATACATGAGTTAACTGCTGTACAAGCACATAACTGGGCTTACATAGCAAAAGGGTTCCATGCAGAGCTAACATATAAAGAAAAGGAAAAAACAAAAATTTCTCCTCTTACAAAGCATACTACTGACTTCTTTTCTTCCCAATAGATTCAAAGGAATATTTGCCTAGCAGAGTTGCCTTTCAGTTGTATCACTTCTAAGACAGAAGACTATTCATGTAGAAGACATCTATAGACAAAGCTGTTCTGTCCTTACCAAAACCCACTACCACTCAGTTTCCAGGGTCACATTTATAAGCAGCTATATAGCTGGGAGTCATAAAAGCCGAAGTTAGAGACCAAAAGTCAGTATCTGAAATCATGGTATCTTCTTTGTTAGTGAAATATAACCTAATCTAAATCGAATTTTGCCTCCTGCAGTGACAGAATTTCCCTTCCCAGCAATGAAATAAATGTTTCTGTGTTCCTCAGGTATTTTTCTGACAAGTGGGCGCACCTGGAAGCAACAGAGGCGCTTTGGCATGACAATTATAAGAAGCCTGGCACTTGGTAAGAACAATTTGGAGCATCAAATTCAAACTGAAGCCTGTCACCTTGTCGACATCTTTGCAAACACAAAAGGTAAATTCACTGGCAGAATAACACTTAGAGTTTTTCTGAAATATATTAGATTAGGGGAATAAAAGCTTCACAACACATTTTTACAAGTAATATAGATATTCTTCATATCAGCGGGACTTTTACTGGCTTCTTAATTGCATTCTTTGCAAAAAATGTTTTGTCTGCACAGCGGGCAATATAAAATTGTTTTTTAAAATAAAGATAGTAAAAAAATGTTTATTATCAACACAGTCTTAGGGACAGCTGGTAACAACTCTTACATTCAAGGAGTACAGAAAAACTCTATGTCCTTCTCCATAAAATACACAATTTGTGCCCTGCTGCAAGTTGTTCTAGGACAGCAGGCCTTTAGGATTTGGCAGAGAAAGAACCCTGACACAAGGAATGTATCATTCAGTGGTCCAACAAAACTTCTTTTTAAGGTTTGGATGAAATAGAAACCAATAGGATTTTAGCAAGATGCCAAAATAAAGCAATTAAATATAAATATTCTGAACAGCCAAATCCCTCACCCACATTGCGTTCCATATGGATGTGAAAACACAGAGAAGTTGCCTAAGGTCTCCCTCCAACTCTCTTGGACTAGACACAGCAAAATGGCCCGTCTCTCTTCTAAGAGCAAGATATTCACACATCTTTAAAATGCAAGATATGAACAAACCATCAACTCTGAGTCCCCATACAGCCCAAATCTTTACCTTCCATGCAATCCTTCCTCAATTCTAAACTCAATAATTGTATTTAGTCTTTCCAAGAAGGAACACTAGCATCGGACTGAAGTCAGAGATGCATAATCCACCATTTTGCATAGTAGTATAATTCAAAGGTTGTCCTAGCCATTGAAACGTGTACTTAATTTTTTCTGGATTTAACCTTTTTTAATGGGAGTTGTTTTCCACCCCATTATGCGAGTTTCACCTTTTCAGTCTGTGGGGAAAAATTTTCTCACTGTAGTCAATTCAGAAATATTCATAGTACCTTCTATGTTCACAGGCAAACCTTTCGACCCCCACACTTTCATTGTCCATGCTATTGCAAATATAATTTGTGCTGTTGTTTTTGGTCACCGCTTCTCCAGTGAGGATGAATCTTTCAGCAAACTTATCAAAGCTGTTTATTTTGTGATCTACTTTCAAGCTACTATCTGGGGCAGGGTAAGAATCTAATTTTCTTGTTCTTATTCCGTAAAGTGCATTTGCACTTCACAAATCAAAACAAACAAATTAAAAGTCAGTGACGATTATTCCCAAACATTTCCATACCATTGTGCAAGCCATTGTGCAGTAATAAATTAATACATACCTTGTATCTGTCAGTACTGCCTTATATTTCTTCTTTATGTCAGTAAATCATGTGTCCTAAAATTTAAATTCTAGATCACTGGTTGTCACAGATTTCCAAAATATATAATGTATTTCAAATGAGTAATCATTTGCAGAGTACTGTGTACGTTAAGATTCTTAAGTCTTAAAATGAAAGCGACTTTTAAAATTTAATTTTCGTTTAATCTTGAGAATACGGAAGTGCAGTTAATAAGAACTAAGCCTTCAAAGTCCTGTTCTTTTGAGAAGATATCTTGCTTCTCATATAATTCATATTACCAAGATCTGAGTTATTCTGAGCTTCCTCTAAGACACAGGTGACAATTTCATCACATCAAGAAGAATATTTTTCAGTTCTTGAAAGCCTAGCTATTGCTTATGTTGTGCAGATTTTGGCACACTGGCGTTCTATAGCACTATCAGGTTCTCCAACACTTTCCTACAGAGATGCCTTAAAAAAAATCAGAGTAAAAATCAAGGTTGAGAAAATCTGCTTGTGAGCCAGATTCAGCCCTCAATTACTCTGATTCACCCATTTTCAGAAGCCCCTGTTGCATTATTAGCTATGCATCCAAAAAGTAAAATATAATCATTCTCCTTCTCTCCTGTGACCCGATATCCACTATTACACGACGTTGACGTTTTGGTCAGCTGACAGGGATGCAGAAGTCTGCACTGGCCAACAGATTCCTAATCACAGGCCATAAATAAAACAAAGGTTCTGCCAGTAGTCCTAGAGACTGAAGTCCATTCACAAAACATACACAATACAAAGAAATGAAAATAATTACTTTTCCCCCTCAACAAATACACATGCCAGTTTCTCCTGGAGGAAAGCCTTCTAAGACTGAGAGATCAAGTCAGCTTCTATACCTTTTCAGTCTTCAACCAATCTATTAAGGATAGAAAGTGTGATTATTGAATATTGACAACTTGATCATAACAATTTAGACTGCTGCATATTACTAATAGCTCATTAACAAATATCAGACAAGTTTTCCTCAATGCCAGTTGACTTAGAGGGCAATGTAAAGGTTTCATAATCCCTCTTAGAAATGCAGAATAATTTACATTGGAAGGGACCTCTGTATGTCAGCTAATCCTACTCCATGCTCAAAGCAGGCCTAGTTAGATCAGGTTGTTTAGGGACTTGTCTGGTCAAGTCTTGAAGTCTCCAAGGATGGAGATTCCACACCGACTTTCTGGAAACCTGTTCCTAGTACTTAATCTCTCTCTGACTTGTGTCTATTGCCTCTCATCCTAATTAGGAGCTCATGTGTTGCAGTGACTTCACAGAGTTACCAGGAAATCAGAATTGGGTTCTCAATTTAAAAGAGCTCATGTTTCTTCCTTTGTGTTTAAAATCACAGATGTATGATGCTTTCCCATGGCTTATGCACCGTCTCCCAGGATCTCATCAGAAAGTGTTTGCATACAATGACTTCATGCACAATTTAGTTATGAAAGAGGTCCAGACTCATGAGAGACAGAACGCGGGTGATCCACAGGATCTCATTGACTTCTACCTAGCTCAAATAACAAAAGTACGTATCTGTTTATCACACTACCCCCTCCTTGGCCTCAATGCCTACTACAAATACTTGCTGTTCAAGTAACTGCTATGGAATTTTTATATGCATGCTTTATTTGTCTAGCACTGAAGATTTTTGTTTTGGTGGGCTGCTCACTGTTTTCATCAAACAATGACAATTTCTACGCAACAGATTAAATGTCTGAAATTATCCACTTCATAGTCTTCTTGTGAATATACCCTACAGACCAAAGATGACCCTACTTCTACGTTTACTAAAGACAATATGGTTCAGACTGTGGTTGATCTTTTGCTGGGAGGGACAGAAACAACAAGTACCACCCTTCTCTGGGCACTGCTCTATATGGTACAACACCCAGACATACAAGGTGAGCAAAAGCATTATCAGAGAGAACTGCATTCAACATTACATCATAATGAACATCAGTAAAGTGTAAGTATTAGCTCAATCACTTGCAATACATCAAAATACCCCTTACCAATGAATATGAATGGTGGTACATCAACAACTGAGATCTAGAAAATGAAAGTTAAATACATGAAACAAACATGTGCTTTCCCCACCAGCTCACTAAGAAGCAACACTAGCAGAAATTAGTAGTAGCCACTGTTTTATCTCACTAGAAGGGGATGGCAAAGACAGAATAACAAGCTAAAGACACTTCATATGCAACCTAGTCTCTTCCTAACCTTCAAAGTGGAAAAGCTTTAAAAAGATACCTGGTCTGATGTGTATTTATAAATATAACAGAAATTACAGCTGTAATTTCAAATTTTAATCCTTTTTTTGAAACACAGAACTGTATTATCCTCAGCACCAAGTGGGATGTGTCTAAAATAAGAGATCATCGTGTGCTTTGGGGATATGCACTTTCTTGATTGACTGAAACCAACACAGCAGTCAAACCACATGCCAATGCATTTCATAGCAACATGATTTCTTTTTTTTCCCCAGTCCTAGACCATACTTATATAGACATCTGCTTGAAAAAAGGGGAAAAAAGTTAAAATATTTTCATTTTTCTGCAGAAAAGGTTCAAAGAGAGATAGAGGCTGTTCTGGAACCCTCCCATCTCATCAGCTATGAAGACCGTAAAAAACTGCCCTATACAAATGCTGTGATTCATGAGGCTTTGCGGTACAGCAACATTACTTCTGTTGGGGTCCCTCGACAATGTGTGAGGAATACAACTTTGCTGGGGTTTCACATTAAAAAGGTACAGAGTATACCTCCGTGTTTCTTACAGCTTTGAGCCATTAATATTTAGTATTTATATGACATTAGCTGCTACAATTCCTAACTTTGCATAGGGAGCATGTGGTAGCATGTCACAGACGTGAAACAAAGCTGAGTGCTCTGAACCAGGGCTAAGTCTACATTAGCAGATGCAAAAGAAAGCTTGGGAAAAGGCTAACAGCACAAGTTGCAAACATAAGCAAAACTGAAGTCTTTCTTCCCACTAGTTAAATATAGATGATGTCTGGGCATCAAAGCAGAACATGTGTTTTAAGGAATGATGAAGAAATGAGGTTAATGACTGTCAAGCCAGCTAACTTTCACACATAAGGGAGCAGCCTGGAGCAACCTATAGTCATTCCTGACAAAACAAACACATACACACACAAAAAACACACACACACACTTAAAATTATGGCAGCTCACCACAGTGAGAGATCTGACAGTCACATTGGCATGATATAAATGTCCCAAATATATTAAGCATAAAATTGATGTGATGGAATTAAAAGATCCAGTGAAGAGTACAAAAAACAGAAAGGAAGGTGTTACGATTAGTCTGGCAAGTATGTAAAACAATCCAAGCTCCGCTCTAGCTTAGACATGAAGACACTTCAGTAGTCCTGAAGAAGATAACTTAGGCAAAGGCAAACATGTAATACGTTATGACAAACAGAAGATACAAGGGTTTGTTATGCCTGGATGTGCACAGGAAAAGACCGAGTTGAATCCAAACACTAGGCTGCAGGCACAGGATCACATATTATCTATTAGAGAGAAGGAAAGTCCAAAAAAAGAATCAATCATACATGGAAAATATAATCTCTGCTGCTTCTTGCAGGGCACACTTGTACTGCCAAACCTGCACTCCGTTGTGTATGACTCTGAGCACTGGGCGACCCCTTGGAAGTTCAACCCAAATCATTTCCTTGATTTGGACGGCAACTTTGTGAACAAAGAGGCATTCTTACCTTTCTCAGCAGGTAATGCCCTGACCTTTGGATATTCCTGTTTGTTGCTTCTTGCAGCAAGACTAAAAACACTATTTCTAAATTCTAAAATTTTAAAAACATATTTTTATAAAAAAGTATTTGACACAAAGATTTAAAGTCAGCTGTTCTACTGTAAGAGCCACAAATATTGTCTTGCATTTTATATTTTTCATACATTCAAACAGAGGATGAGTACGGCTAAGAGACATAACGCTATCTCCTTGGTGTATGTACGGTTACTACTATAAGGGTATCTGAGCTCCTTAGTCCCTAATGTATTAAATCCTGGTAACACTCTCAAATCAGAAAATCAATCTGTTCTCACCTTACAAACAGGAAACCCAAAGACAAAAGAAATATGATATGTCAAAATATACAGAGAAAATCTGTGATAAAGCAGGAAACCAAATCTCAGTCTCCCAAATTCTACAGTAATAGTCTAGCATCAGGTTCTCTTGTATCTCCAGAAAACTAGCAAAATCCAGTCTTTTCAGTAGAATATTATTAGGCAACCAAAAAAAAAATTTAACTTTTCAAAAGCATATTACAGTGTACAACTTACCTAACTTACAATGCCAAATGCAGCAATTCAAAGACATGGGAGAGGAAAAAAAGAAAAGGGAAAAGCAGTATAAATCATAACTCAGAGAGCTTCTCTAGACTACCAGTTTCTCCAATAAACAAGTTATGAAGAAAAGCAGCACAAAACAGGAAGCTGGCATTATTTAGTGAAAATTAAAATATAAAAATTAAACAATAAAAATACTTGGAAACAGCTGAGGGGTTTTTTATGTCACTGTGACATTGTACTATTATACATTTGTTGTAGATAAAAAGCAAATAGTATACTAAGTAACGTACAAAGCAGCCAGATTAAACATAGTAAATCCAGATTTTAAAACCATTTGCCCAAATTGCCTGTAAATCCTGAAGTCATATTTGCAAAACAGGTACTTAGCATCTTACCTCCTTTACTCACCAAATGTCCACTAGTTTACATGAATCAAGACAACTAATTTAGGCTACCTTTTCAACCCAGGCATGGGAAGTTTTCTTTTTTAACTTGCTTTGGTTGTTTTCTGTTTATATAATCTGAGTATTTATACATCCTGAATATGTATCTTCTTTTTTAGTCTGGAATATATAGATATCCTGAAATATACTGTGACAACAATATGCCAAAATGAGTCACTGAGTCTATGTATCACTGCACATGCCTACGTTTCATTCCCTTAGCTTACACATCTGCTCCTGGACAGTGTTAGAGATAGAGGGCTACAAGGACCCAGTATAGCCTTTTTAATTTCTGTTGAAGAAAGCCTGATTACATCCTTCTACTTAGCTTCCGAATTGCATCCCGCAAGGCTCCAGTCCTCCCTCCTCAACAGCCAAAGATAAGACGCTGAAGTATATGAAGCCTTTTAAAATCCGGCCTAACTGAGAAGCAATTCATGGTTCTCACAGAGCAAGAAGCAAAAATGGAAAGGGAGAATCTCATACATGCTCCAGGGGAAAAAAAAACAAACCAAAATCCCAAAAACCAAACCAAACAGTTGACATAATTAGAGATGTACAGTTTCTCAGTTAAATAAATGTTTCCCCCCACCTCCAAAGGCATCTTCTGCCCTTACAGAAGGAAACAGGAAATAGTTATCTTACATTAACAGAATTTATAGAGCTCAGTAGAATTTTGTTTGAAGTTCTTTTTCAGAACTTAGCTTTATACAACTAACTCTTTTTCCCTTTCTTCTGCAGGGCACCGTGTATGTCTGGGGGAACAGATGGCACGAGTTGAACTGTTCGTCTTCTTTACCAACCTCCTTCGGGCATTCACGTTCCAGCTCCCCGAGGGAGTAAAGGAAATCAATTTGGAGTACATTTTGGGTGCGATACTGCAGCCACATCCATATAAACTCTGTGCTATTCCACGCTAGTCTGCAACATACTACACTGCAGAGGGACTTCAACCAGTCAATAATTGCAGATACTTTAAAAACATGTATCACTATCGCAATTGTATTCAAATGTAGGTAGCTCAGTATAGCAAATTAATATCGAGTGTTTTTATTTAGGAGGTCTGACCTCATACAATTGTGCTTTTTTAAATTAGTAGTGTACTTGCCAAAGCTCATATAATCACATCTTAGGCATATACAAGTACACAATAATATGTTACCAAAAAAATGTATTTTCATACTCACGATAGCAATGAATTAGATGTAGGATTTTAGAGAAGTGATCTGTATCAAGCAGAGTTTCCTGCATATGTGCTCAGTCAGGTATCACACTCTTAAAATGGCACAACTGTTCTGATGCAGCAAGGATGCCTGAATCAAAAAAAAATTTCCTCCAGTACGCTCTTACTCCTCTCTGTTCACAGAAGGTCTTTTCTTACATCCTTTTGCAGAAGGCAGCAGAGTATGCACGCTTAGTGTTGACTCCTTTTGCTTTCACACTCCCAAAAAGCATTATATATTGCAGTATAAACTTCACACACACATAAATGATTGCAGAACAGGGCCTCTTATAATCATAGTCCATTTAGAAATCCTTACACCTTTTTTCTTTACTTCCTCAGTGTCTGATTCCTATTTTATCACAACTCTCGGATCCAGGTGCTTTCATGAACCTTTCCTTCTTCTGTTTAGAAACACTATTATAATTTCCTATTTGAAGGGAAAGGAACAGCCTTTCAAGAAATTAAGAAAATAAATGAAGATGCCAACATTTGTTAAAGCAGGCACAGCAGAGGTTTATTACTCACAGTGTTTTCTTTTGTTGTTTCATCATTCCACAACAGATGTGGAACGTTTTGACCACTTAAAATTCAGCCGCAAGCATCCCAGATGCTTTCAATTTTCAAAGTTCAACAGGAGCAAGCATAAATTATGGTAGGATGTAGTTAAAAGCAGAAGTAGAATATTACATATTTCTCAGACATAAAACTAATGGAAGACTTGATTCTCCTCTCAAATATTTCCAATTATTCCCTTCCATTTGGTGAAAACCCCAGGGCTCTAACACACTGTAAAGTTTGCTACTGCGGAACAAATGCAGATTTGACATCATTGACAGTTTTCACCTTTTTAATAGAAGACATTTTAAAACTTTCAACATTACTCCATTTTTATTGAGGAAAATATAACATCTAAAAAATCCTCCTTGAATAAGAAACACTTTCAAACATAAATTAAGAAAAATCTCTTAAACTTTGTATTTCTTACAGTGAGGGCAGATCTCGCATAAAACACATTCTTACAGATTTACAAAAGCAGTCTGACCTGATAGTTCATAAACAAAAGTTTTCAAGTCTTATCTTTTTCCTTTGTGGTGTTCATTAAAGAAAAACTCACCCAAAAAAAGAAAAAATCTTTCTTTTCAACCCACCATTTGCATGGTTCAATAAAGGGCCCATGATAAAGTGCTCAGCAGCATGACTGGCAGTGTAGGATACAAGCTTGGACTTTCTCTACTCCAGTGTATTTTGATGGTTCTTGAGGTATGTCCTACCTGAAAAAAGACTCCAGTTTCTTTCCTCTATGTTTACCCCTTTGGTCTCCTGAAGTTATTCTGTAAGCTTGAATTCCCGCCCCCCCAAATATTATTTCATTATGCACATACGTTTTCTGGTTTTCTTCCAAAACTGCAGCTTGGGTTAAAACATGCACATATTCTTCACTTGTATTTTTGAAGAACTGAGGTACATTATGATTTGCTGTACAATGCTGGTTCTAGAAAACACGGGAAGAACAAATATTCAGAGTGTACATGATTAAGGAGGTATTTTTACAAAGAAGTCGTCGTAGGCCTGACAGTTGGTACCAGTGAAAAACAGCTGGGCTAAGAGTATCTTCTTGTTATTCCATTTAAAACTGAAAACAGCAAGAGGTGAGGCATTCCTCGGCTTTCCGATGTTTCTTGAAATGACAGTGTGAGAATTCTAGATTACCTTTTCATCACAGTTGTAAATGAAATCTATAAGAAAATGAACAATGCAGGAAAAAAAGCTATTTCATGAGTTAACTTTTTTGTCAAGAAAGAGAAGAAATTCATAAGGAATTAAAGTAAATCAGAGAAAATAAAGATTTAGAAATTAAGGACAAAATGCAAGCTTTTCCTGTGAAACATCTTAAAAAACCTGAAACTCATAAATCCCATCACTTCCGTAATTAGAAAACACATACACCAACTTTTATAAAAATACACTGCCATCCAGCTCTGCTGTGATGCACCCCTTAGAAATCAATAACACAACTTCTCAGTAAGGCAGACTGCCTACATCCTTCAGAGGTTAAACCCCTGAAAACACTGAATGATTTAAAGTCCAGTCTTTAGAAATGCCTATGGTGTTGAAGATTAGATTCAGACATTAATTTCTGCCACTGATAAGGAAACTGTAACTGCCATTTCCAAATTCTTCTTTTTCAAGTCCTGAAGAATCTAAACTGTTTGTTCCCTTGACATCAGGGAGCACCCTTTGCCCAAGTCCAACTGTTTTCATGGAATTATATAAGAAATATCTTAGAACTTATTCCTTCTGTAATAATGGCCTTGCAATGTTCTGTTTCCAAAACAGCAGCAATAAAGGACTTCATTACTTACTTCAGCTCCTAAATACTAAAGTGACAAGCACCATGATGAAAGTACACACAGGTCTTTGCCCATTTTTGTGAAGCACACAAAATCCATACTGTTTGGTGTGATGTTAAGGACAAAATGTAATCATTGGTCAACATGACCTAGATTAAGAAAATTAGTAAACCAGTTCTAATCTTGGGTGAAGAGCTTTTCCTAAGATTTTTGTTTTGTTTTTATTAAAACTTCAAAGGGAAAGAGCCAAGTATCTAGACGGTCTTGCTCTCACCTAATAAGCAGAGTATTATCAAGGGCATGCTTTGATCCACCAACCAAACCAGGTATCTTTAAACAATTGTTAAAATAATACATTCAAAGTTCTCCTCTCCACCCAGTAAAAATACCATAAGTATTAGGTACTCAGCATTCACATCCAACTCTTCAATATTACATGCATATCTAAGCAAGCAAAACACAATACCAAAATATTAAATAGGTGGCATTAACTTGATCAGAACGGCTCACACACCAAGAAGGATTACAATGGTAGGATGCTACATGGGCTGGCTGTAAGGAAACAAATAAAAAACTAAACTCTAGTGTGGTGAAAGCTAATCTTTGGATTGCCTGTTTGCTTTTCTTCTCTTTTTGCTGTGTTTTCTTAAGTCTTTACAACATTATAATATCATTAGAATTTCTAAATCGCAATATGTCGGATCCCAAATTAATATCAAAGCCAATCAGATGGAGGAAGGATACAATATATAATTAAAGCTAGCAGATCTATGGTGACACCAACAATGAATACACCAAAATATATCCAAATGCATAAAGAGTGTTTACACTCTTGAAAGCAAATGTAAAAGTCAAGTAAAACCACCTACTCATCACTAATAGTCCAATTTCTCACAGACGTTACAGCAGAGGTAGGTACTGGGGAAAGACTTGAGGGAGTAAATAATAACTTTATAAAATAGTTATACAGAAGCTTCCGCATATCTGAGTGGTGTGAAAAGACAAATTTTGTTAGCTGCTAACAAATGCTACTTTTCTGGCTGAGAAACAAAAAAACCCCCAAAGATTAACTGCTTTACTGATTATCAGTTTGCAGCAGGTAAATGAGAAGATTCGAAGTGCAGTCCACTGGTACATGACTCTCAATATTAGTTAATACATAAGCCTCAATGATGTCTCTGCGACACCTTTACAACAACTGAAATTAAAAATGTATCACTTACTTCTTGCAATACTTGTCCAAGTGTCTCCCGGCTGTGAATGCGCTTCCTGTTGAAAACCAAAATCACACTTATTTCTGCACAAAGCATTGGGGGGATCTTGTAAACAACAATCATTTATCCCACTTCAAAAGGAGAAGATTGTTATGCTAGGCTTTGTTCCACATCCTTATGGAATATTGACGCAGTTTTATGGACTCTTAATGCAATCTTATGGAATCTACAAATTCTGATTCAGACCTGTTACTATTCTCATCAGGAGGAACTACCTGCAATAAGGCTTGCAACAGATTGCAGCTTCTCAAAAAACAACCCTGCTTATTAAAAGGCTTAGTAAAATTTCATCATAAATCCTAATATCTGGACATAGCTGACGCTCAGTTGCTGTAGTGCCATCTTCTCCAGCACTAGACATCATCATTATTCAGTAATTGATGCAAGATTACAAATACTTTCTTTTTACTCATTCTTCCAACATAGTCAAAGCAGTAAGCAGCGCTTGCAAACATAACAGCAATACAAAGACTTTAAAAAAAAAGATTATTTTCTATCAAAAGTGAGAAGACATGTCACTACATTTATTGTTTCCAAACATCCTGTAATGCATGCACTAAGAATACTAGAAATGCAAATAGGAGGCAACATATTTTTACCTGTCTATTTTGGTTGCTATGACCACTGTAAAATTGCCTTCTGTATTGGGCAAGTATGTAGAAGGTATAATTACGTAACTTCCCGCAGGAAGTCTGCAAAATTGGCTTACTTCCTGTGAATAGCAATGAGGTACACAGCTAACCAGTGGCTCCAAGTGCAGAAAGGAGGAAGTATGTGGTTTCCAGCTGCTGTCAGGCACCTGCACAAAAGAATGAAAACATGCCTACCTTTTCATATGTTTCAGGCCTCACAATGCTAAATTTCTGCTATACCATAGCATGGTATGTTCCATATCTATTCCACTCCAAATACTCACTCTTCTGTACAGAGCTATATGAGAGGGATGGGAAGGCTTCCAGAAAGCCCAGATGGCAGTATCAAGTACAGATAAATCATTCCTACCATGTTTGTAGACAGTTTATACAACCCATTACCCACATAGCTCAAAAGCTTTTTCTATTGTCTAACCTCACTCTTCCTCGCTGCAGCCTAATGCCCTTGTTTTTCACCTCACGGATATGGTGAACAGACTATGTCCTTCCTCTTTCTAGTGGCCTTTCCTGTACTAAAAGTTCATATTAGACTTCTCAGTCTCCTATAGGCATGAAAAAAGCCATTCTTTCAATCTTTCTTCACATATTGTATATTTGAAGCTGTATGATCACTCCTAATCCTCAACTCCAGACTCTCCATTTAAGCACACCTTTTTTGAAGCACGTTTTCTGAAAATAAAGCTAGCTTTCTCTGCAAAGTATCCACCTAACCAGAAGCTTCCCATCCTACACTTATGCAGCTGATCACTGGCACATACGTGTACAACCTGTATTTGTCCATATCAAATCACATCTTGTTTTGTTTCAGATCATCTGTTCAACGTATCAGTCCTTTTGAATTCTAATCTTGTCTGTGGATCCAACACCACTTGCCAACGGACAAGTAAATAATTATTAGAGATGGAGAAAGTAAGTTTTCATGATCAATTACCAAAAAGTCTGGTCTTCAACCACTAAGACACTGAGAATTCTTTGCAAATCCTCAAAGGAGTTCATAGTTTCTAAAACTAATTTAGAATGTTGGAAGGATTCAGTGGAATCAATTATCTGGTTACTATGCCACCTAGCATGTAGTTATTCCATATCTTTCACGGGCATTACTTCACAGGACCAGCCTGTGTTTCTCCTAGAAGCAGCACGTCCCTTGCCAAGTGCAAGGAGCACTGAACTGACAGGCTTACCTTCACACTTGGCAAATGAGGAATCAAACTGACCAGAAGTCTTACCTGGAAAATATGGAAACCTATTGGACGACACTTGCTATCTTGGCAGTGCTGACGGAGGGTAACTTTCACACTGCTTTTTCCTGGTCCTGCAGGAATGGAGAGGGGAAAGCAGGGATTGATATGGAAGGAGGGGAAGTTCCTGCTACCTCCAGCACTTTGCCCATTTTTCCAGCATCCATGCAGCTGCACTGTCTCCCATTCACCTGCTGGGAGTTCTTCACAGAGGGCGGCATCTGTGGGTGGTGGCTTTAGCTCACTATCAAATGTAAGAGAGAAAAGAAACTAAAATGTATAAAACCTGTATGATTTCACAAAATCTAGAGCACCAGCTCACAAAAATGAACTAGTATTACATAAACTTACATGAATACAATTCCTCCAAACTTTCAGCACAGAGAAAGAGAGAACTGTACAACTCTAAGTCCTTAGATAATTCACAGAACTCCAGAAGAACAACATAGCATATACAAACCATGCACTAAAACCAGATAAGATTTTTGTACATTCATGAAGTAATGCAGCTTACATATTTTTTCCTCAATACCCTTGTGCTGTTTGTCCCATTTGAAAGCAATACAACTGAGTGTCTTCTGGAGTACACATGAGCACCTCAGTAAGTCCAAAGCACACACTGCATTCTTTTCTCTATTCACTATGTCTTTAATCAGAGGAAACTACCATTTTACCTGCTGACTTGATCACTGTAATGTTAACCCTATTTTGATCCTAGCCCAGCACTGCTTTTCACAGCCATATGAAAAATCTAGTATTATCAATTGTGCAACATTTGAAGCCATATTTCAGCATAACTTGAAACATACCATGTGTTCTTATTTCCAATTTTCCAGTTGAGAATGCATAACAGCTGTTGCTGTTATGATATTCTGTGATTGTCCATTCTAGATACACATCCAGGCTGGCACCTCTGTTTCAGATGAGGAAGTGTTATACTTAACAGCAATACTACAAATTTTATCCCATCACTGAAAATGCAGCATGTTCTACAGACGAAATATGTCCAGAAACCAAATATATTGCCGGTAAGAAGTACACAACTTCCACCCATACAGCAAAATTAGCCTCAGTTTTGCAGACTTTTATTCGGTCTAAAACTTGATGCCACCTTGCTTCCAAATTCCGCAGAGTAAATGATTAATGCATGTTCTGGCTTTGTAGTGTGACTTTCCAGCTTCTTTCCAAGGAGATACAAGTTGATAGTATACTACCAGAATACAAAAAATTTGAACAGCTTTTAAATATGTTGCCAACAGTACGTTTTACCTCTGTATATAGCTTACCTGGCACAAGCTGTTAGACAACCTCAGATTTTTTTCAGGTTTATTGGAAGAAGGTACAACTTTGCTGACTCGACACACCTACTGATCACTGTGTCTTCTTAAGTATTTATTTCAAGGCTGTTGTCACCAATACAGAATTGCTCATGAATAATTGACTTTTAAGTGCTGAGATAGCTATGTAATCAGCTACAGTTAAAAAAGTTAAAAGTCATCAGAAGCTACTGGACTGACATTGCTGATATTTCCTGTTGTATAAGCAAGCATTTTTATACAGAAGGAAAAGATTGTTCCAAGTCCATTATAAAAGTCTATTTGGTGTCATAAGTTATGAGGAAAGATCAGCTAGAACACAATATGCAGTGATCCTTGCAAGAATTTTATCATAATGCTGGTAAACTTCTTGAGGCCTTCACAAGTAAGAAGTTCAGCTGTACTGTCAGTGTTGTATGCTTTCGTTCAAAAAACAATTCTTCGTTCAGCTAAAGACAACAGTGTAAACGCCAGTGCTATTTTCCACACCTGTCCTGAAAAGATGAGCTGTGAGTATTACACCGAGTCCACTGCTGATGAGCCATTTGCATTTGAAGCTGTACTGCTCACTAATAACAATGTTGCATGTCAGGCAATTTGCTAGTATGTGTTTTCCAGCACACAGGATAATATACTGCTCTCCTTTTCCCTCGCTGATCGCAATAGTAACAGTTGCTTTTAACTTCTGTGGTACATCTTCATTTTTCCATACATTAAGAAAGAACTTCCACACGTTGAGACACATGTTCTGCAGAAACCTATTCAGTTCTTTTACAAAATACACACTTTCTCAAAACACTAGTCTGCAGTTTAGAGTCAAGATGCTACTCATCTGACTACTTCTGACTGATATTTTAACAAGCGGTAGTAGCAGCTTCATGCAAAAACCAAGGAGATCAAACACTACTTACATGAATTCAAAGACAAAACAATGCTGTTACTTGGTACTCTGCACAATCCTTCAAAAACATTTTGAACATTTACACTTAGTGCTATACTTCATATATTTGTTTATGTCAACAACTGTAAGAAATTTTCTGTTTTAAACCTACCTGAGAGAGATCCTTCCCGTTGAAAACACACGAAGCAAGAAATTCCCTATTGCATCTTTCAGAAAAGTGCTGGGAACAACAAGATAAAACCCAGGCGAAAGGTCACAGCATACATGCACTTCTCTGTCATAGGAATGGCAGACGGTACCTACAACTGGAGGAGCAGAGAGGGTCTTTGGAAGGTTAAATCGTTTCTTCTCCACCTAGAATAGATGCATAATGATGCATGGTGTTTTAGGGAAAATGAGGAGTTTTTAATAAAACTAAAAATGATCAAATATTGTTTAAAACATTTTTAAACATGCATACATTCACAAAAGGAAACAAGTAAGGAGGAGAGTATTACCAGATAAGCTGAACATCAAAGAGGAGTAGGAAGAGTTAATATTCAGGAGGAGTAAATTTAGGAATAGTCATCAAATAATCAGCCTGAAATGTCAAGCGCTAGTTTGGAACAGTGCTAGAAGTTCTGCTACTTGGCACTCAGTGATAAGAAGAAAGTACTAGTCCACTAACAGTTTGTACAGACAGTAACTGCATTGTGAGATAAACAGGATCACTCTAACATAAATCAGAGATGTAAAATGCGTGAACAGTTGAATCATATCACTGCCGTAGGAAATGAATGATTTTACTCATATGTTTCAGTAATGCTTTAAAACTTCTATTTGCAAAAACAAAAATGTCACTCCCGTATTACCTTCCAGACGTGCAGTCCCACAGCCTGATAATTCTTCCCCTGTGTGCCTTCAGTCAAAGATAGATTTTCCTCTGCTAAGTGAGTCAGATTTTTAATTCTTCCGGCCCAGTCAGCACTGTATTTCCTGTGTTTCTGCAGCAGAGCAATGCACACCTCGCTCTTTTCACAGACTCTCAGCCAAAACTTAGGGTTGGTAGGGAAACTGCTGTTGTTACGGCAGCCACCTGCAGACCGGCCTCTCACCCAGGATCCAAAAAGATTCTGCGAGTGATACAGCACTTTCTCTAACAAAATAAGAAAAACATGGTGCGGATTTCAGACACCAGAGGCTACTTAATTTTATACAACAGATACATGGCAGAGATCCCGCAGCCCAAGAAAACATGCTGCCATGGCCCTGACACTTTCTCCAAGCATATATTCATGATCAACATCTTGAGAGGCATGAGAATGAATGTCACAACTGGTAATGGCAGATTGATGACATGATTTTTACAACAAGAAACTGTTCCTAGAAATCGGAAGTTTATCTCCCATCCAAAAAAAAAAAAAAAAAAAAAAATCACAAGGCTGTCTAGAACAACAGCCTTCTAGATAGAGAACACTAATCTCTCGACAAACTGGCAGGTAACTAGATCTCAGAGAAATATCACAGAGTCCTCTAAAGATCTTCAGTTTCCTCTTGTCCCTCTATTCTTCCCAGCAGAAACAGAAAAGGCCTATGGATCTAAAGGAGAGGGAAAGACTGAGAAAGAGAAATTATGGTCTAGTTGCATCCATTTGCAATTCAAATCAGTCTTTCCCATTGACGTAACATTATTTGTACAAGAAAGATGTTTTCTCATACCACACCTGTATAGAGGCTCTGAAGTTGTCCTTCCTCATTGACTGGAAAGCCCATGGTAATCTCATCAAATTCCCTGAAAAATTCCTCTTCATCAACCCAGAATTCTCCCTCTTGGATCTGAGAGAGCAGTTCTGAGGCGACTACTGGATCTAGCTGGCTCCATCCTTGACCACTGCACATAAGACAAAAGTTAACATTTAGTTCTTTGCCCAACAAAGTTCCATAACAATGTTCTATCAAATATCCTATGGAGCAGGACAATAAGAAGAGGTTTCTTCATTTTATTGTCAAATACTTGCATTGAATATTTCTGTATACACATTCCTTGTCAGTGAGAGGGATAATAGGAAGCATGAATCACAACATATCAAAGAAAACTTAGAAATAACCTAACACCAGATTGGATACAGCAGCATACTTCTAGGTGAAATAGCTACTTTGCTTACAACAGACAGTACAGTCCAAAGTGTGAGAGAAAAATCAAGGTTTTAACAGTTGTTAAAAATAGCAACGAAAAAGTAAAACAAGCTGCACAGTGACTGTTCTGAAAGAATTTTAATGCTGTACAGTGAACATCAAAAACCACTGTCTATATGAAGCAGCTCGTTATCCGATGAGTCTGCTGGCTAAGTCATGATAAACCAAGAATTTAAACACCTCATTATTCAGGGCCCATTAAAAGCTAGTACTTTCAACATTTTCGATTGTTTCACTAACAACAAAGAACAGTTCTGCACTTGAATAAAACAGGGCTCTAAGGCCACCCAATGAAATGCTATTCTCTTGCAACTACATGGCTAGTTACTGTTTGGCAAAGAAACTACAAGAGACCAAGTGTATAACCAAAACTCTGCCAAAAGCAAAAAACATCAACTTAAGTCTCAATTAATGTGATCAAGACATCTTTTCAAGTCAGGGGAAAAAACTCCATTTCTCTAAAACGTTTATTAACACAATCGTATTGTTACCATATTTTAATGCTGAAAGCTTGCTCCTTGGGTCAAGAATTGTATGTTCTTTTGTACAGTCTAAATATGCTAACACTTTCCAAAATAAGCTAGTAGGGTCTGCCCTTTCATTCTTGTCACTTTGCTATACGAACTGCTAAACATATTTCTGTGTTTCCTTTAAACAGATCTCTTCTTTATATCTACTCTTCTTTATATCAACTCGATTCCAGCTTCTCCTACTCATATTAATCTACAGAAATGGAGCACACAAGCAAAAAACATAATCATCTTTCCTTCTGCTATATTGTTTTATACATACTCCTTTGCTTGTCCTCCGCAACTGAGACAAGATCAAATGAGAAGAGCCGAGTAAAGCTGAGTGACTACTTAATAAGTCACAAACATCTTATGAGCGAAGATACTTAGATCAATTGCAGAACAACAAAAAAGCACCACGAAAATCAGAGACAGAAAATAAACCAACATCTTAAGTTTATCTCTACAAAAAGATATGATGCTTTGATAAACAAAAAAAATTTGGTATTAAAAAAAATTTAGATTACCAGAACTAATAGATCAAAATGACTAGCCTTAGAACCAATGAACTGTGTGAACTACTGAACTCTCTAAAAACCTGCATACAAACTGAAGTTTCCCTCCTCCGCTATAACCTATTAGCAATATATGCCTATCCAATACATAGATATGCTTTGTGCTTCAGGACTTTCACAAATGATTTTCCAAATGAAAATAAACGTACTCACCCCTCACACCATGGACCTCTCCAGCACCGCCTCCCCCAAGGATTTCTTATTCGTAGTAGGAAGATTTCCTTGCCTGACACTTCAGACAGATTCAACATGTCTATCACAATAAAGGCATGAAATTCTCCTAGTTCGCTTGCACCTGAATAAAAAAAACCAACCAACCAAACAAACATTTGAAAGTAAACAAGAGAACCTGCTCCATATTTTACAATGAATGACATTAAACTACCCTGTGAAAGAAGGCAATTTTGAGATAAAAGGAAATTGGTTTTAGATCAGTATAAAAACAGCATAAAAAAAGCAAAGAGTTCATTTTAGTTGTGACTATATAGAAATAAAATAAATGAAAATTTTAAAGCGTATTAACTCACTACTTGATCTCAAACATCTACAAATTCTTGGTGCTGAAATTCATTGGGGTTTTTAAGGTTGTTTTTTAAGTGCTTTTTCGGGGGGTGAGGGGTCTGCGTTTGTTTTTGAGAACTGACCATATTAGCATCTAATACAAAAAGCACTCCTCAAAGGCACCCTCCATCCTGAACTCAATAACATCCTTAAATCTTTATTTATCCAAGGTTATATAAAATTGCACCATGAAACTCCTATGGTACTAGAATCAGCACTATGCATTTGCTGGCTGCCTTGTGCTCTGACTCCTGTTAAATAGAGACATTTACTTTAAAAATGTCTAGAACTTTACTACTACCTTGTCTGGAATTGAGGACTGAGCAGCTTATTACACACTGTTCCTTCAGATTCATTAATCTCCTAAAGACTGCTTTCTCCAAAACCATGCCAGCCTTCTCTTTCTCCATGTTTCTTCCAGGGCCTTTCAGAGTCCATCTTTCAGCAACTCCTCCAGTCAGATCAACCAAAGCATCTGCCACCTGTCCTGCCCACAACTGTTCGTAAGATCCATGCACTCTATAAAAATAAAAAAACCAAGAAAAGTTTCTAGAAACAGCAGAACTAAAGAAACACGGTTCTTACGTACTTTCAACTCCACTCTATATCACAGTCATGACCGTACCCTACCTCATATCCCCAAGTAGGCAAGAGAAAGCACATACTATTTTATTTACACAGAATACAGCATCCAAAGAATATGTAAGCCATCAGACACTCCACTGTTTGATGGGAAGTTTATTACAATTCATTCCATCCTATATAGAAACTGCTCTAGTCTAGTACTAGTCATTTGTACCTTATTATCTGTGCACTACATGATCTTTTGTGATATACTAACAGCATTCTGTATAAATAAATAACATTTCTTCCTCTTCTTCAATTATTCTTTGTTCACTCTGCACAAACAACCAGAGTAGAACTTCCTTCAACAATTTAAGTAAATCAAGAGACTACCCTACCTGATGCAGCGGATGCAAAAGATAACAAAAGAAATCAAGACTGTAATAGAATAATAAGACAAGATACAATGATAAGATCTCTACAGAAAACAAAGAATATTACCTTTCAAACCTACAGAGAAGCTTTAACATGCCATTGCTGCTTCACAACTTCTGCTCAATGTATCCACAGTTGAATAAATTAGTTCATACTTAAAGTCTTTTTCTGCCCTCTGCTGGCAACCACACAATCTTTCGTCCAAGTTCTTTTGGACATTTGAGGTCTATCTTACCAGTGCACCTTGTCTCCAAATTGTTTTGTCCATCTGGACAGCATTTTGATGGATGTGTCATAAAATAGCTGCATTTTCAAATACAATAACAATATGGTTGTTTCTTCTCAAAATAATAAACTATCAAATTAAGCAAAAGAGCAGTGAAACTCATACAACCAGAGCCTCAACTAGTATAAACTTACGTAATGTTGTTGCTTTCCATGAAAATATTTGCATGCTTTCTGCTTCTCATTGAGCCCTCAGCTGCCCTCAAATGCTGCACTAGTAAAATATTTCCCTTTAATAAATTAGATGACCCATGGATAGTGACTTCATGAACATAATTTGAATCCTGATAATTCACTGCAGCTCTTACTTTTCATCATAATTCTCTCCCTAAGACTATCTTACCTCATATGCAACTAGAAAGGCACTTTACAGATCTACAGTTTAAAGAGTGACTTCTGCACAACCCAGCTAGCAGCCGTTGTAGTTTTTATTGAATAATACACAGATCTACGCCCAAAGCATTCAGATAAAATAAGTAAGCAGTAGGTATACAGGTACTGTACATCCCTTTACTTCCCTCAATAACAGTGTTCACATACTTTGCATAAGCTTTTTCCAATAGTGGAAGCCAAAACAAATCCTCTGTCTGACACTGGGAAAAGCAGAGTTTACCACCAAGGCAAGGCAAACGATCGTCAATGGTCACTTCCACCCAGTGTCCAAACTGCCAGACTCGACAAGTGAAACAGCCTTGATATGACTCATCTGTCCAGCTGGGCTGACCTGGAGGGATTACCTAGATGGCAAAAGCCAAAATCAAAGACAAATAATGACTTTTTTTTTGTAAACAAAACCAGTTTAAAATATGCTGAATATCAACCATTTGTAATAATCACAGAAAAAAATACCACAACAAAACCAGTAAAATTAAGCATAACAAAACTGATACTCATATAGAGGCTTGGGATTCAAGAACAATATACAAATGTAAATTAGGTGAAGAAAACTTCTGAAACATGAAACTTCTCTATACCTTATTCAGTAGGTATTTACTCTTCTGCAAAGCTACACAGGCACACAGGAACCAACAGTCTCCCAAAATTCCCTGTTTCACTTGCACATCCTGCAGATTGTTTGAAAATAACCGAGGAGTAGAACAAATGTCCTAAAATTAAAAGAAGGGGAGTTAAAGCCAAATCCTGCATGACATTCTAAGGAAGTCTGTGTTTCAGGGAATGGGAGGGCTCCAGAGACCTCTCACAAAATAAGGGAATTTTTACCTCTAGAACATTTCCTTTTCAGACACAGCCTAAGCAAGCAATAACAAATTACTGCCTTGTGGCTATTTCACAGGTACTTTATGTGAGGTAAATCTAGTTCCCACATGAATTTTAGTACACAAATGTCACCATCAGGTGCAACCTTAGCAGAGGCACCAATAAGTGAAAGACAACATAATTCATCAGCTCCTTGCTAGACACATGATCAACTGTGATAGAACTGATGCCATTCACATTGAACCGCACATCCCAAGTTACAAAAAACTCCAAATTAGCATAAGAGAAAAACCTTTCCTAGGGCAAATAAAAATAGATTACTTGGTAGCAAAAGAGGTAATTTCAAATGCAAAGTCCTGAACGCTTAATCAGATCTGAAAGTGAGTTTTTAAAATGGTTCTTCTCTCACCTGCAAACACTGCAAGAGATGGAAATTAACTGACCAGCCCTCAGTAGTAATCAAGGTGTAAGCTAAAAAAGCAGAAAGTTGCACACTGGGCTCCGTGAAGTCCTTTTTTTGCCAATTCTCTCTGATAACCAACAGCTCTATCACTGTTCTACAGCCATCCCCAGATGCAGGGCAGAAAAACAATACCACTAAAGACAACATGCTTTTTTTCTCCGTTACACTTTTATAGCCTTTTTTGCCCCCCCCCCCCCCCGCAAAGGCAGTATCATAAATACTTCAGTTTAAATGAATGTACTGCAGAAATGCACTCTAAACTTTTTAGCTCTCATATGGCTTGCTCTGAGAGCCAGCTGTAAGTTTAAAAGCAATACAAGTCATATGACAAGTTATAACCTTAAAAAAGTTTTCTTTCTTGTTATCAAAGAAATCAACAATAGCAAAAAATAAAGCAGTATCTTTCTGAAAAACTCTTAAATCCAGTTATTTGTTTTCAAGACAGTTATGCAATATATCAAAAAATTTGGGAATGACATAATGCTGTTTTTTAACTTGGTATGGGCATTATTTGCACAATGAAACATATTTATAATAAAATACCTGAATTTCTACTAGTGCCATGAAATTCAAAAGTTCTACAACAGGATTTAAATCAAACCTACAAACAAGCACCCAGACTTAAAAACTATAATTCATATATCGTTAACACTGACATACACTGGTTTTATCACTTCTGTATTTCTAAACAATAAAACCACCCAGAAGCAGTCATTCAATCCTAACTACCATTTACTACCTTAAAGTCCAGTTCTGCTAAAATCACAGTCTTTTATACCTTAAAACTCACCTTAGGTCTCAACCAAGATATCTCGCCTCTGAATTGGGCAAGCGGGGTACAATAATCAAAAAATATAGAGGTATCACTGGCTGGAAACGTGGGGTCTGTGTAAAGGTCTCTTTTCACGACTAATTGCTTTTTCTCTCCCAGCATTTTCAACACAATCCTAAGTAGCTTTGCCGGCTATTTCCACGACTTTATATTGCCAAGCACCAACCTACAATACAAGCGAGCATTACTCAGGAATTGTAACTGAGAAACAAATAAGCAAGACAGATTTATTTAGGAACAGAAAGCCTCTCACTCTTTCCACGGAGCACCTTGAACCACGCCATTGCTGGCTTCTTTCAGCAACTGATACCACCCTAGAGGTTCCCCGCTCTGCTGGAAAAGAGAAGGGGGGTCTCAGAGGAGACCTACACCCAGGAGCCCACTTAGACCCCTTCCGCGCCCCTCTACGCGCACCCTCCCCACAAGGCCCCCTCCACCAACACCCCCTTCCTCACAACCAGCCCCGACAAGGCCCCCTCCACACACACCTCCTCCTACCCACGAGCCCCCCCGCCCCGCAGACACCCTTCGCCACACACACATCCACCCACCCCAGCCATCTCCTCACCGCGGGGCACGCCCCGCCGCCATGCCTGGGGCGGCCGTTACCGCGGCAACGCCGGACACTCTCTCACCACCCCCTCAGCCTCTTGTCCAGCCCAGAGGTAACGGATTGGGCCACCGACCAATGAAGAGGCGGCAGGCGAGCACGTGATGCACGCACCACCAATCCGCCGCGGCCTGCGGAGCGGGGAAGGGACGGGTCCCAGCGTGCCCCGCGGCGGGAGGGCCCAGCCCGCGGCCGCAGTGGTCTCCGGCGGGAGTGGCGGCCGCCCGCACCCTGCGGGGAGCCAGGCCGGCGGGGGCCGCGAGTGCCCGGGCACCCCGGGATTCACGAGCCCCGGCGGTATTCCGTATATCAGGAATACCTGGAAGAAACTGGAAAGTCTCCTCATCAGAGCTGGAGGAGGAAAGCTTAACGGTCACCTGAACAGCTCTTAGAGGCTGAGGGAAACGAAGCCAAACTGTATTTTCGCGAAGGTTACGACAAATTGTTGACCCTCACAAAGTGGTTTCTCGAGATAATGGCAAAGATCTCAGATAGTTTATCACCAAATAATTGTCCAAGGGCTGAACTCACAAAGGAAATAACATCGCTTCTCGTACTTTGATAGCTACTACTGCCTAGTGAAATAGAAAAAATACATTCAAGAATACTGACTTGCTATAAACAAGAACAATGACAAAGGAAAGATGCAGAAATACAAGGCCCCTTGCAGGCCATCCTTCAGTAAACCACTGCTAGTTCCAAGGTTTTGGGGCCGGGTCAAGGCATGCTGAAGCAGGCTGCTTGCTTTTTTGCATTTGGGCCTTTTATGTTAGTGTTTCTCAAGAAATTCAAGTGTGGTCAAGTAAGCAGGCTGCTGAGCCAGCATGAGAGGACGTGATGTTTACCAAAAAAGCTGTTTTTCACACTCACCTATAATGATGGGTTTGAATCTAAGGGTTATGTCACCTGGTCCTTGGGTAGAGAGGTTGTCTTAACGAGAGAGATCCACAGAAAACACTGGTCTGATTCGTTTCTATCAGAAATGAATGCAGAAATCCTCCTCTCAAACCTCTGCCTTAGCAGAATGGCAATACTCACAGGTAACTGCAAGAGCTGTCCAACCACTGACTGATCCAGAAACACATTCTCTGCCCCTTGCTTACGCCCGTTGGACAGACACAAGGCTTCTCCCCTGCATACGGCGAATTTAATCAACAAACAAGACTGTTCACATTCGAGTTTTGACCCTTTCGGCAGCAAAGGAAACATTGCCGTCAGTAAGAATAAGGACCCCTCTTGTCTATGGCTCATGCAAGAGAGCTGCAGCTGCATGGGCTGCAAGTGAGCTGACACAGGAGAGGTCTGTTGGGGGAGGGAAAGGGAAAAAAAGGCCTCTGTCTCAGGAACAGTGAGGCTCTCATCTGTGCGATTTCACCCTTGCTGCTTTCTTTAGGAAACAGCGATCACAGATCACAACTGCATAAATTCCATGAAAGGACAGATTCTGGAAAGCAGTATGAATGTTGAGCTCTAACTGTAAATATAGTAGATCCAACCTGGAACAGTGAACTAGTGAAACATGTAACAGTATTTATTTATGATGCTTTAGAAGAAGGAAAGAGATGGACATTATCTTGGTCTCTAAGATATCTGACATGCTTTCCTCACCCCACTGCAAAGTTGGAAACGGGCAAATTCATCCATTAAGCAGCTCGTGATTTTTTTTTCTATTAACCCCAAACTCTTTGGAACAAAAGCAGCAGAGAATTTTCTCTGTTGCCTTTTGGCAATCCTGCTGGATTAAACTATCCCCGAAGACAGAAACACAGGTCTATGCAGACAGTAAGTCTTGAAGAGAGTATTTTAAGACAAAATAACACTTGCCTTTTTGTCAATCTGTTTCTCAGTGCATTTTACACAGGTGCTTCATATTTCATTGTAAAAGAGGAAGGCAGACACTGAGAGGCTGAGTCCAGTTGCTATGGAAATTTAAACAGTTAAAAGGGATTTGCATTCAGTTAAATAGCCAGCTCATTTCCACGTGAATGAAGACTATCCTTTGACAGACTAGTATCTGATATTTTCATGATCCTTTTCCAGGTTTTGGGTTTTATCAACCTCATGTTTGCTTTCGTCTCCAACTCCATGGTTCAAGGACAGGGAGAAGGGTAAAAGTGATCGAGCAATGGTGGTTGGGCCCAACGTGCGTGTTTGTTTCTGCAAACTCTGACACACCGAAGTTGTTCAAATTGCACAGGGGAGCTCTTCCAATTCTTTGGATCCTGATATCAGGCTTAGGAAGGCACAGGCTTAGTCCCTGCAGTATCGCTAGGCTGACAGTGGTCGGAGCTATGTTGGAGGAACAGCACAGAATGTCATTTTGCTTAAGGGAGATTTTGGAGGGGGTATTTGGGGTTTATGCTCAGAAGAGCATGGTATGGAAGAAGTCTCTGATGGTTTTCATCAGCCAGCCAGAAGCAGCCTGGTATCGCAGTGCTCTCTTCAGCTACTGGGAAGACAGACTCAGTCTTCTTCCAGAAAGACAGAGTGGCTTGGCCTGAGGAAGACTCCCACTGCTAAACAAAGATCTCCCTCATTACCTCAGGCACACCCGGAGGCAGAGCACAGCTCCAAACTTCCATGCGGGCTACCACAGCACACAAGAACAAGGTGGTACAAGACACCAAAATTAAAACAATGCACAAAGCTGATGCTTCCCTAGGTCATACACCTAGGGTCATACACCTGGAATGTCAACCAGTTAGTATGACTTAATCCCTGTGACGCTTTCCACCAAATCACAGGAGCATGAAGAATATCCCATCTCCAACCCTTTTCTATCCCCTCCCAATCTTCCTTAAGACCCTGCATCTCAGTAAGTATGCTTTTGGAAAAGGGTCCAATGCTCTGCAAAATCCATTAATGCCATTTCTTAAACTTTAGAGAGAGACTTGTCTCTAGTATAGTAGAACATCTTCCTTGTGGGGCACAGAGCACACTATGTTCAACATAATCCTAATTCTCTTGACAAGAAATCAGAGGTGTAAGACTTGAGTTTTCCAGTGCAAAAGGTGCATGCACATAGAGAAGGAGTGAGGGGAAGTGTTCACACAGGCTCAATCATTTAATGCAACCAGCTAGTATCCCTCTGTATAGAGTGAAAAGTCATCTCCAGAGTATGGAATAGCTTTTCTCTACACTCCTTTATCTATAAAAGAAAAGGTTGCCATGTCCATGTAAGACATGCTCTAACTGGTGCCCAAATTACTACTGTAATTAATGAAAAACCAGGATAAATGCACAATATTAATAAAAAATTCTTTTTAAGGTGGTGTGGAATACACAACAGCATTTGAGGTAAATTTTGAGAAACAGTGTGCAATTTCCACTTTAAAAGGATGATGAAACATCATGCTCCACCCCAGAACTAAAGCAATACATGAAGTGTGGAAGACATACCTTGCAGCAAGAGACCAAACAATCTGTTTTCTTTAAGAATTAAGAGGTACTTACATGGGAAAGAGGTTAGTAACAGTGAGCAGTTTATGTTTCGCAAACAAAGCAGTAGCTTCGAGAGCTGGAAGCTGAAACTAGACAAATGCAAACTAGAAATTAGGTATGCAGCTTTAGGAATGTATGTAATCAAAAGCTAAAACAACTTACCTGGGGCTTCAACAAATTCAGTGTCATTTAAATGGGGTCCTCCCAACAGAAAAATAATTCTTTGTCTCAGAGGACAGTGGCTTGATAAATCCCACACTGGGATTCCTACTGTGGTTTCTTTTATACACAAAGTCTGATATTGCGGTCATAATGACTTTAAGCTTTTATCAATCCATAGTAAAAAGTGTGAAAACATGTGTCATGTGATTTATAAGTGTTGACTGTATTGCGTTGTTTTATCTTTGGACAAACACTAACAGGGAAAACAGACTGAAGAAGTGTACTTGACCTAAGTGAATTGTGCAGTACATGTGCTTAGTATAGATGTACAGAAGGTCCCGTGTTATCCGAAAAAGGTAATGGCCAAGGTCACTGCAGTGCGAGAACATGAGAAAATTCTGGTTAAATCAGAATGTTTGGGATGCTTGCTAGAATTGTTCTTGGTTAATGGAGTGCACGGTTAGGATGTTGCAATGTATCATGACAGCAAAATTACTGATACAAGCTTAACAGAATAATATGTGTAGCTAACAAGAATTATACTTAACGTATTAACCAACATGGCTATGAAATGCTAAAGAATTAAGTTAGTAATATTCCATTTTATTACAGGGTTTGGCTCTTCAGAGCTTTTCCGCAAGTGATATTTCTAGATCCCATGTCGCCCTGCTCAAAGCTACAATGAAATAAAATAATAGCTTTCATTTTCAAAGTAAAGAAGATAACCCTATCTCTTGGCATCTGCTTAAATAAAACCGATTTGCTGTACTAATCTTACTTTAACAGATCAGAAATGAACGTACCAAAGATAAGGCAAATAAACAGTTTCTATTTTATCTCAGTCTAATTTGCCTGTCAATGTGAAGCCTACTACAAATCAAGACAGAAAGTAGCCTGAAGCGTTAATTTATTTTTCGTCAACAAAAGGAAGGCTTATCTCCACAAACTTGCTGCCAATTTTTTGTCTCTTCAAAATAAAAATGCACTCCTTGCTCGCAGGAGGAGCAAGAGTACCTGAAGAAGGACGCATGGAATACTTTCAACAAATCTTGCTCTGCTTCTCTGTTTCAGAGACCAAGTCTTATGAAAATAGCCATCTGATGGGATCTCACAGAGATGAGAGCAGAAACACTAACTTAGATCTCATGTTCTTTAATCAGGAAACACTCTGTTACGTTTAGGTTCAGCCAGCATTTCCCTGCTCTGATGCGTGTATATGCAAACACACAGATGATCTGATGTATTTCAGTCAGTTGTAGTAACAATAGATAATATTTACTTTTGATTATTTGCTTTTGCCACCTCTCCAACTTCTTGCTGTGCAGCTTTTAAGTAGCCTCCAAATTCCCTCTATGCTGCACTCCAGAAAAGGACAAAACAAAGACAATGTACCAAGTTAGCTCTTCCACACATCTATAGCAGGAGCGCTGAAAAACTGCCCAAAAGGCTAAACTTGTCACAAAGCTTAGTTTAATTTGACAATCATCATAAGGCATCCATGTAAATTAAAAATTCCCACCAGGGTCACATATATTCTCCCACAAAATAAAACATGTTAAAACAGAGGCCTGGGATTCCAAAAGATGCTAGTGGTTACTGGTCTTGGCCAGGCTGCTGCTGCTGCTGCTGGCAGTGGGGTCCAGGAGACGCAGCACCAACAGCAGCAACTCAGGAAGTGGAAAGTCAGCTTGCACAAATCTCTTTCAGTAGAACAACAAATAAAAAGGGAAAGAGATTTGTACAGAAAACATCATTCTCCATCCTTTCTGGGAAAACAAAACAGAACGAAAAAGATAATCCCATTCAAGGAGCAAAGAGCAGAGCTTGGAGTTCTGAAGCCCAACAATGCTGATGGCCCATTTTGAAAACTAATGGAGCACTACAGAGGCCTGAGTTTATTATTGCTTTATCCCAGTTCAGCCCAGGCTAAGGCTACGGTGAAGTCCAAATTAATTTAAAGCCAGAAAATGCAGATCCAGTAACAGCACCTAAGTCCCCATCCACACATGGGTGTAAACAGATACTTTTGGTGAAAAAAAAAAAAAAAAACAAACCAAAAAAAAAAAACCACTCCCGAATTTCCCCTCTTCCCGTGCTATGCAGATCCCCATAGCAGGGCTAAAATTTGCCCCAAAGTATGTAACAGTTTCTCTCTCACATCTCCTTTAGCTGAGCCTCTTCCAAATGTTTCACCTTTTATTCAAACTAGTCCTCTATCCTGGTGATACATCAGCTCAGAGATGCTTCATGGAGCTCACTGAGAGGCACACAGGTACCCACACGTTAAAAAGAACATGGCACAGAGTCTAAGAACCATCACCTGTACTCTGTAATACCCAACGATGCTTTGCCCTCAGCTTCCTGAGACCAAATGGCGCAGACGGAAGGGAGCGTCTCCCCATCTTGCATGCCTGGCCAGTGATCAAGAGAAATAGCATGCTGTGTAAATGAAATGGCATCTTACCACCACCATAAGTCAGAAAACAGACTCAGGTAAAGCGGGGCTTAGAAGTCTCACATCAAGAAAAAGGGTGCTTCCCTCAGACTATCACATGACAGGGCAACTGTTATTCAGGCAAACGTTATACAAGGCAGTAAAATTTTAGCATGGATATCTCCATGGTTGACTTACAGGCCCAACATATGCTAGGGATCTTTAAAAAAATTAAAGGTCCTGTTAATTCTTCCAAAAGGACAGAATAGAAGACACACAGTGCATCTGACAAACGCACGTGCTACACATCCTAACACACTAACAAAGGTTGCAGCTAGACTTGTCAAAACAGTTAAAAAGATTTAGGCATCCTGCTAGTACCAGAATTTATGGCATTTGGGCACCTAAATTTAACTTTTTTGAAAATTCGAGCCTACACGTTTCTTTATTGCTTGTCCCATTGAGTGCAAAGGGAAAACTGAGGGTAGGGTTAACTACAGAAGGATTTCAAATCCATCATAAGGTTTCCCTGTTCTTTTATATATATATTTATATATATATAAAAAGCATTATTATTATTTAGCCACCTGAGGGCAGGGGGGAACAGGAGCTATTTAAAATTAGTTTCTTAATTATTTAAGCATTAGTCCCCTACCTCCCAAATCACAATACCTCTGTCACAGTAAGGAGCATAACATGAAAACATGTTTGCTGCCACTGACAATTCCTGAGTCTCTCCTTTGCAGAACTTCAGACCAAATATCAGGATAATGGCAGCTTGACACATATACACTCCCCAGCAACATACACACAGCAAGTAGGACATGCCTCAGTTGCCTCAGACAAAAAAAGAAAAAAAAAAAAACAAAAACAAACCAACAACCAACAAACTTGGAGAAACCATCCAGAAGAGTCTCAGGAAAGGGAACTATCCACTTTCCATGGAG
This sequence comes from Gymnogyps californianus, assembly GCF_018139145.2. Classification (NCBI taxonomy): domain Eukaryota; kingdom Metazoa; phylum Chordata; class Aves; order Accipitriformes; family Cathartidae; genus Gymnogyps; species Gymnogyps californianus. The sequence continues at coordinate 18,805,776 of NC_059480.1, forward strand.
AAGCAACTGCCCAGGAGTCCCTGCCCAGTATAAAATGAATCAAAACATCCATTCCACAGCTGAAGGAGATTCTGAAACCTGGCAGTGTCACACGCTGGATACTTGAAGGCACATTTGCTTTGTGTTTTGGGAGAGAAATCCAGTTACAACAACACACTGCAGCTGCAGGGCTGAGGGAAAGGAGGCGAAACTTGGTATCTTTCCTCTGTTCCTGTCCCCATTTTCAAGCTTCATGGCTGGCATGAGCTGGTGATCTAAGCAGACACATTAACATCCCTGAGTGAAATGGCACCATTTGTGGCCTCTGAGACTTTGTCCTCAAGCACCATTGCTGGTGTGTCTGTGGTGACTGCTGTAGTGTCTATGGCAGGAAGTGGATTCAAGCCCTGTGATAAGATCTGTTGGATGGTTTTCCGCAAATTGGGGTGCAGCTGGTTTTGGGTCTGGTAAAAAATTTCTAAGGCAAAAGACTTGAGGGTGCCAGTGCAAAGGTCCTCATAAAGTGGAATTGTGTACATCCGAGACATCTGCAAAAAAGGAAAACTGGATAGTATCACCTCAATAAAAGTGAAGAGATTCAGCTCTTCTACAGCTACACTCCAACAGCCCTGAATGACTTCAGACTGGAGACAAGCAACATATTTCTGCAAAAGACAGCCGAGTCTATCCTAAATAAGTTTAATGCAAAGATTATTATGAATGATAATAAAAAAACATTTGCTCTCTAAGACTGAGCTACTTCCACAAATAACTGAGCTATTTTTAAAAGGCCAAGGAGAAGAGGCCACAGCGAACACGTGCATTAACCTTTTGCTCCTGCACAATAAAAACTACTGAAAGGCATTTGATGAGCCCTAGCCTTGCTTGAAGTGTAAATATTCAAACAATCACATGATTTAGTAGTGTAAAAATTTCTGGTCTGGAAAAGCCAGGGCTGCTACAAAGCAACACAAAAAATGCACCGGGCAGAGCTGGGACAAAGGTATTGAGTTAGACTAGAAAAGCAGAGATTATCTGTAGGCATTTCAAATTACATCTGCCCATTCCTCCCCACCCGCTAGCAGGTGAGCCATGCTCAGCCCCTTCGCAACACACCTGGTCTACACTTGGCCAGGAAGCAGAAGTTCCAAGGTCTTTCACGTCGCATGTCTCATGCACATGTCTCATGCACTGAGAGGTGCAGTGATTTTAATCCAGCAGTTAGTACCTGGTTTTCCAAGAAGCGACGGACTTTGTAAAGGTCTGGATAATAGTCATTTCGGACTACAATCTGCAACCAGCGGATACGGATTTCTGCATTCATGGAGTCCAGCTGAGAGGAGTAACATTCCGAAAGCTTTTTTATTACCTCTGAAGAGAGCACATACACAGAGAAAGAACTATGACCTATTTTGTCAAGTTTGAGGGTCATCAGAGAATAACAACTCATAAAATCACAGAATCATAGAATGGTTTGGGTTGGAAAGGACTTTTGAAGATCATCTAGTTCAAACCCTCTGCCATGGGCAGGGATGCCTTTCACTAGATCACGTTGCTCAAAGCCCTACCCAACCTGACTTTACATGAATGATAAGGTCAATGAGGGGTAGGGCCCTTTAGAATTCAATTAATTATTCCAGGAATACTTTTCTACTATCCTGATAGCGTACTCACCATGTGGCAGTGGTGACCCATCCAGCAATCTGTCCAAGAAAAGCACGGTTTGGAACGTTCTCCATTTAGTGAGGTCAACACTGCTGGCAGCAGCAACAGAGTCCAGAGGCTCTGTGGTCCAGAGTTTGAAGAGTGTCTCCACTGGTCTGGTCAGACTGGATCCCTGAGATAAGTCTGGCTCAGCTAACGGAGGTCCTGTAGCATTGAGCCAACGTTCAAACTCCAGTCCTGGAATGAGGAGCACCAAAAATGTCGAGCAGGAGTCTCTGCAGGTGGCTTGGCTGCCTCAAGGTTCAGGACTGCTTCTAGCACAGTTAAGAGAGGTTCTAACAATAGCAAATCAGACCAACCTATAGTTACAGCGACATAACAGTCTTAGCAGTCTCATCAGGCTAGCCTATGCTACACCTGGAAGAGTGCCAGCAACACCTCTCCAAATTTAACCATGAGTTTTCTAGAGCTCAACATTACAGTGAGTAAGTACAAGAAACACACAGGCTCTTAAGACCAGCCAGGCTAACAAGTATCTATGATCAAACATATGTTCTAATTTAGGATTTTTTTGTGCATGCATTTCTCTTTCTCAGAATTTTGAGGAAGACTGAAGAATATGGGGAAAACCTGCTTCATAAAAAAAAAAAAGGAGGCGAGAGGGCTGACTAAACTCCTCCTACCTAGCAGCAAAACCAAGCAATTTTATTTATACAATCAATAACTAAAACAAACAAACAGAAGTTTCTCCACAAGCGGCAGAGCTAGCAGAGCCTGGTTTCCAAAAGAGCTCTTCCCCTTGACCCTTTACCACCTCAGCACTTTCCTAACCCTTGGCAATACTTCCCGTTCCACACCATCTACCCTAAAACTCCTCTCTCCTGCATCCCCTGAATATTAGCCAGGCAAAAGTTAGCACGTGCTGTGGTTAACTCATTAGCCAACCAGCGGGCCAAATAAAACATACAATTGCTGAGCTCACGCTGCAGCTTTTCCCACGGTAGGCTCACTCATCTACATCTCTCCACAGGCAGTTTCCACAAAGCCTGTAGGAACCTAGTATCCTTAAGAGCTGTACTCCACTGCCGGTCTGGTTTAAACTGACCAATGGGTTCATTAATTACTTGCAAGGATGGACACATGACAGGATAACATTAGTCTCACTTCTTTAAGCAAGTGGGCTAATAAGCACCTAGTAGATTACAGACCTTTCACAAATCCACCAACAGCTATAAATAGGGGATATAAGGGAGAGTGAAACATTACGGAAGAGATTTTATATGCATGGATAGGTCCTTGGGAAAAGTTACAGTTCCCAAAGTATGTTTTCTGTAATTAAAATAGATGAAATTTCAAAGAGTGTTCACCTTTTCCTTGCATTTCAGCATGTATAAATCTCACATGCACTCATCATTCTGTCTGCAGTGTGAAAGATGAGTTAATGAGAAAGTTAACTGAGGGCCACTCGGCTAATTAATGCCAAAATTGTCAGCAATTTAAGATGTTCTCATTCCCCAACATGGAGGCAGTAACAATAAATCACCGCAACCATTTCTATCACGAACATCTGGCTGTTGCCAAAGGGTTTTGTTTGCCTTAGCATTTTCTTATGCATCCTGCAAGCCAAGCACTAAATTTATCATCCAGATTTTCTAGTGTTTACAGTTAACTAAGTAAATTTCCTACCTGCTTTGCTCTCAACACATTGCTCTTTCAGCTCTGGAAAAAAATTCAGGAAGGAATCCAAAAGATCTTGAGCCACAACGCTGGTAAATTTGTACTTCTCAATGTAGGCCTGAAACAGTAAAAAAGATAAATTATGGTTAGGAGAAAGACAGCTTCCTTCCAATGTAGAACCACTGCATGCAATGAAAAAAACAGAGATAGAAGAGTGAGAACAAGTATTTGGAAGGTTTTAAAAAAAAAAAAAATCATGGCAAATATTCTCCCTTCTCCTCCCAGATGAGGAAAGCACCATAACAAGAAAAAAACTGGGTAGCTGCAAATACATTGACAGCTGAGTACAGGGTTTTTTCTGATACAGATCACAGATACATTAACATATCAAGGGCCAGAAGGTTTCCTCATACTTGACACTAGTGGAAAGTCAGAACACAGCTGGCATCTGTATTATTCACTGATAGATTATGGACTAAAGTAGTAATTACAGAACTAAAGATAAAAGAAAGATGGAATGGGGGATGGATGGGAAGAGATGAAAAACATGCATGCAGCAAAAAGAAAAAGCAATGAGTTGTGTCACTTTTCAAAAACAAGTCAATAGCTGACACAATTTTCTATAGGTTTTGCAAATGTGCTCCAAGGCACCAAACCTGCCCCAATACAGGAAGGGTGCCCTTTGTCACCCTGGCTAAAAAAACCACAAGCTAATACTTTTTAGTAGTGAATGAAGTCACATCATTCCAGTCACACACAATCTATGCTGGAACAGCTTTGTAATTATTTGGAGCACAGAACAAGAGGTAACAAAAATATAATACTACTCTGTATTTGGCACCTCATAAGCTCAGAATCTGAGATGAAAGAAGAGCACGAGCACATTCACTTAAGAGAAATCTTGTAGAAAGAATCATCTAGGTTGACAGACAGGCCCACACCATTCTTCCATCTCAGACACACTTGTATTCAACTTTACCCCTATCAATTAGCCACAGTGACAAAACCTGAGGCGGGGGTGGGGAAAGCAGCTCTAAATCTCAAGAGAAACACATGCTTATTCACACTCACTCTTAGGAAGGAGTCGAAGTGTCTTGGGTCACCACAGAGCTGCGACAGGTAGTAAACAAAGCAGTAGCCTTTCTCATAGGTGAAGAGGTTCATTAAATTACTAGGATTTACACCTGAAAGGAGAAGACAAAAATATTATAAGATACTCTAATGTAGACACGAATTTCCAGCCCTTCCAAGTATACAGACCCCTTAGAGACCACCGAGTCGAGATGTAGTGACTTAAAAACAAAACAAGCCTGTTGTCAGTATATTTAATTTACTGCATTAAATTAAATGGAAGCAGTCCAAACACACAGGCTGGAGAGAAAAAAAAAAAAAAAAAAAAATCAATCATTGTAAGCTAAGTATTAATTCCCAATGGAACAAGTCACTTCAAATTAGAAGTCACTGAAAACACACCTGGAATTTGAAGACAAATCCTTTTTTTTTTTTTCAGTGCCAAACTCAGGGAATCACCATACCACAAATTTTTAAAGATATCAATATAAGGTAATCACTACTGTTCCTTTTTTGAGACTTCCAACACATGCTTTTCTATTCCATTTGGTTCCAATATCATCTCCACTTGCATTTTAGGTTGTTTTAAATATCATCTAGATTGAAGTCCGCTTGACACCTCTAATGGTGACCATAGAACTAGAGAACTATCAATGAAGAAGATACATGATGCTGGAGTGCAGATGTGCATCTGGCTTAGGGGACAACCAAACAGCCTCTGTATAGCTCACTCAACAGGAGAGCAAGTACATATGTTTATCTGTATGCTTAGGCATACATATGTAGTTTTTACACGAACACATAAAAAGAGGAACATGTAATAGCACAGGATTTTATATGATGTTTCCAAATATTTTCATTGTAAACTACTTTATTTTACCTATTCAGAAGCTCAAAACCACACAGCTTTCAAGGCAGTTTTTCACACTCTGTTTCTACTCAGTGAGTCTGTTCTGTTCTCAAACAGAACAATATTTATAAAGATGAGTTAGCCAGCTTTGAAGAAAACTTCAAGGCAAGTTCCCTTATTTACTTTTAGACTGGTTTACAAATGAGTATTTCTTTTTTCTTTCTTTTATAACGGATATGTAAAAATTAGTCTTTTTTGCTCTATATTCCAGCATCGATATACAGAAATTTTGTGTACAGCAGCTTCAGCCAAAAGCAATACCTGGCTCCAGTTTAACCTGAAGCTTGCTGACAGGGTTGTCTTCTCCAAGGAGCTTCATCTGTCTGTGGAGAGCATCAAGGCGGAATGCAGTCTCCAAACATGTGAAGGCAGCTCCTACCCCAGAAAAACAACTTATTAGTTGTGGGAAAATGACTAGCAAAACCTGACCTGTGCAGAACTAGCACAGGTACAAAATAAAAGCTACTGAAGGTGTAAAGGACACAACAGCGACACAGAATCACAGTAATGTAATGGCGGAGAAAGGAGTGCAAAAAATCCTTGCAATTTGTAATGAAAGTCAGAACCTAAAACAGCGCATTTACTCACTCTGATTATGCAGCAGGCTGAACTGAAAAACAAAGCAGCATGAAAACTATGCTAAAGTTTACATCCTTGACATCATCTTATCAGTTCTTGCAAGATAAGCAGAGCGGCATTGGAATAAGTATTGTAGAGGTAACTTTCAAGGAGCAATCAAGTGCTACAAAAAAGTAATGTCACTGGGAGAACAGCAGACACACGATTCCATACTCAGTGCCAAGGATATTACTAAGCGAATGTCACCTCTTGGGTGAAAACAGAAGAGGATTAGATTTAGTTGGTATATTACAGATCCTGTGGATCTTTTTTAAGCTTTACCTAGCATCCTACCCATACTGCATCATACAGTTTTCACCTTCCACTCATTAAGACTTCTTTTACAGCTGCGACTGGGAAGGCTACTCTTTCTCTTCTATCTAACTGCAGCGTAGAGCATTCCATGCTTTCAAGCCAAACTAGCTGTATTACACTGGCAAGTCAAGAGATCTTTCCTACGCCCTTGCAGATGTAAAAAGCTGCAGAAAATCGATTTTCAGATTCGGAAGATACTTAACATCCAGCACTAGTAACACTTTAGCTTTCTTTGCCAAGTCTTCAACTTCAACCATAGAACTTGTTACATAGATACAATCTCAGAGTCTCGATGTACGTACACAGGAATCTGATATAAGCAAAATGAGAATTAAGAACCAGGATATATTTGGAAGATAGAAGAACCTGTACTGGCAGAGAAAGGGGCGGATATGCTTCACAGGGGAAAGCAAGAACCAGGACAGCTAGTGTTAACAGCAATTACTTCAAGCTACAGGGATGAGGATTAAGCAAGATCCAAGAGGTGTGGTACTCAGTGGACTCCAATTTCTGTAAACAATGTCATTACAAAGATGCCTTTTTATTAACAGCAGAAGATACTCCAGAAATGACATCAGAAATGGCAAGAGGTTTGTCTTAGAAACAAAATGGAATGCAAAAAGAGCTTACTAAAGAAAGGCACAGGGAAAGGCATTTCTTAGTTTCCTGAACAATTGCTTCTTGAAACAATCAGTTTTAAATTTCAAGAGAATAGACCCAAATCAGCACGGATCTTGTCCTATGTCAGACTAAGATGGGATAGAGAACAGGTCAATATCTTCTGACCTATTCGTATCATTGCCATGCATCATATAACGTGACTTATACGAACAGTCCTAACCACTGAGAATTACTCAACATAAAACAGCTTTCAAAGATATAGAATATACATTGTAACATCTCCATATATGCTCAGAGCACTTCTTTCCCTAAACTTTATTATCATCAGCTCATCTCCAAAAACAATATACATGAATAAAAACAAAGGCATCCTTCTAAACACTCTCGCTGCCAAGATTTCCAGGAATTTTTCCAAGATTGTTTACAGCAGATGTGTGATAATACACATGGTACAGGCTTTTAAGAACATAACAGGACAAACTAGAGAAGTGTATGTTCCCATTATTCACTTCAATAAAAATCCAATTAAACTGAAAAGCAATAGGAATGAGTTACTACTTACATATTCTAAAGACACTACCATACAATTGACCTGTGAAATTCACTGATATAAGCAAAGGCAGGGCTGTACAATTCTACAGGAAGCCTCAAGCAGATAAACAGACAGCTACGTAGATGTGTACATTGTTTTTTCTAAGTGCTATTGCCATCATTCTTTCCAACAGTAGGTAGCTACTAACTAATCAGGATTAGAAAGATACTTGTTCAGAGGATAGTTATTTCACAATGTAACCGTGATAAGATTTCTTACATCCTTCTCTGAAGCATCTTCTGCTCACCTTGCTCTGACATATGATGACATATGAACACCTGCCTGGTACCCAACAGTAGTTCCAAAATTCCTACAAACGTCCTTACAACACTGTGCTAACACACCTCACTCAAAGCCCCTATTACCGTATCAGATATTGATTCCACCCAAAGCCAAGACAACGTCAGACTCTAAGCATCTAAGATGTTCAATGCAAAGTTTGAGGCCGTGTATGTTCCAGAAATACAAAAAGAAAACCAGCTCCCTACAGACTTTTGAGCTCCCAAGGCAAATATTCTATGCAGCCAACTCTCAATTATTGGTTAGACATAGCATAAGGAGAAATATTTCTGCATCTATACCATAGGTCTCAGTGGTGATCCGGCGCTGTGCATATGTGGCTAGCCCCTCACTCAGCCACATCTCCTCCCATGTAGCATTGGTGACTGCGTTTCCAAACCAGCTGTGGGCAACTTCATGAATGACGTCAATGATCAAAAATTCATCGCTCTCCAGAATGGAAGAGATGATGAAGGTCAGGCATGGGTTTTCCATGGCAACAATAGGGAAGGATGGAGGAAGAAAAACAATGTCATATCTAAAATTAGAGAGAGAGAAGAAAGAGCAGAGAAAGGAGATAGGTAAATGACAGCTATTTCAAAAGACACACACAGTAACATTTTTTTTCTTTAAGGAAGGCTTTTCTGAGACTTTTTTGTGACTCCAGGAACAAACTTTCTAGACCAGTGGTGCCTAATTCTTCTGATCAGGGGATCACAGAGTTTATTCTGTTGGCCAAGGACCTGCTCACGTTTGGATGTAGAGACTAGACAGTCTTTTCGTGTGCAGCAGATCCAGCACTTCCCAGAAGCATCATGCTCCCTTCACACATGCAAACTCATCACAAGTTGCATATTTGAGAGCCAGAACCACTAAGTTCACTCTACATACACTACCACATACACAGCGTCGAGTCCCCAGAGGCTCCCAGGAAAGAGAGAGACTAGGAAGCTATCGAATGAATTAATTGATTTGGGGTACCTGCAGTGTCAGCAAAATTACTCTAGTCTGTCTGCTTCAGAACGTAACAATACTATTTGTTTTGTTCTCTAAATTTCTCCAGCAATGATCAGCACTGGCACACTGCGCTGTGTTCTCAGATTATTTCAAGCAACGTCTTGTAAGTTAACAACAACAACACATTCTTCCTGCTTACCTTTAGCAAAGACATATAGGAAGCTTTTGTAAACATTTTCTCCTATCCAAAGAATGAAAGCATTCTCTCAAAAACATTCTCTTTTAATACATAGTCAAGCTTAACTTCAGAAACTATTAATGTTGGTTTTAGGGACTAGGACTCTCAATGAGTCTGTACTGAGTCAGGTTTTCAGCATCCTCAGGCATACCACAATAAATATATCATATGTCAAGTACCATGTGTAAAAATAAATAAGATAAATAAATAAAACTGCCATACATTTTAAATGGTGTCCGGCCCAGTGTTGGACTTGCATCACAAAACACTATAGTATGAAAAACCTTCACTCCTCAGGGAAGACCCACTGTTTAGAACCCTCCAGTTCTGCCCACCATACAAGGCAAAACACCACCGTGCCTCCATGGTCCTCTCTGCCCTTGCAGAGACAAAACTCCAGAGTTTGTTTCCAACTACTACAGTGCTGCCAGTTGAGAGGCTCATTTGTCCCACTATTGCTAGCGTAGGGAGAAAGCATTAATTTCTCAAGACCGTTTTATTTTATTCCCATTACACATTCCTGGGAGACTTTATTAAACTCACCTTCCCCATATATATGGGCCATACAGACTCTCTGCAGCAGTCAGCCAGCGCTCAACAATGCCAGAAAGCTTGCTGATGGCTGTTGGCAGCAGGCAAGGCTCTGCCCACACTCTACTCCTGTCAGAAAACAGAAGACATCAGGTGATACTTCAGCAAACTGAATTATCTCTTAGAAAAAATAGCCTGACTTCTCACCACACTTCCATGTATGGTAATAGCGCTAAGAGGTCTCACATCAGACTCAGGCCTTCTTTAGGCTAACACTCTATGGATACATGGCAAGAGATAATCAAAGATCCCTTAAATAAGGCAAGGAGACAAGTAGCTGTAATGACTACAGGGGACAATAAGCAACATTTATAAAAGATGAAAATATCTTTGCCAGTGCAGTGCCATGAATTTCTTTACACCCAATTAAACTTCAAACTCTCTGAATGCTCACAGCTCGTGGTCCCAACTGTTCCCTTATCAATGACTCAACGTATTTACTACTTTTAACATGAAGCACTGTACAGAGACACAAAAGGCAGCCTCAACTCACTGCAAATCTTACCTTGGACCTATGTCTGCATGTATAAGGTCTCCTGCCACCAGGGCCACTAGGTAGGCAGGAACTGGATATTCCATGTAAAATTGATATACACCTTCTTCTTCTAAGTAGGTACTTTGGGTGGCACTCATCAACACCTGTATGCCTGCTGGAGCCTGGAAGACCAACATCATACACATAACTCACTAGATGATCACAGCTGAATGACTACACCACAGATATCTCTGGTTTTTTTCATCTATGCCTGAGGACGTACACTAAAAACAATCATTTAGATAACACAAAATGTAAGATTTCTGTGAGGTTTTTATACCACAATCTACCCAGCCCATGAAAGCATACCAACCAAAAATATTACTCCTCCTATATTCCATGGGTTCTTATGCCAGCTGCCCCAAAAGTGCCCACATATCAAATTATTTCATCTACACAAAATGCAACATTATTTGATGCTGCTTTCATAAAACTTTGGTTTTTTCCTTTCAAGAACTGATAAAACACAGTTGAGTATTATCATCAATAACCACTACTAGAAGCAACCAGCCGAATTCTCTTCTTCATATTACCCATTTCATGGTTACTCTTTCAGCGTTGAGTACGGGGAAGGCAAGACCCAAGCGTGATAGGCAACAGTGTTGCCTCTGTGGCAGTACCCCGATTCTGGCTCAAGAACCACAACGGGATCTAAAAAATCCAGTATTTTTTTATAACACTTGCTTTCACAAGTTAACAGCAGCTAAGTGCACCATGAACCGTTTATAGCCATTCGGTCACTTACCTTGACAGTAGCTGAATAGGTACATTTCACTGCTGGTGTGTCAAAGCAGGGGAAGAAAGACCGGTTACACACTGAGTGGCCCTGCGTGAAGACAAATGGCTTGGCATTGCCATACGTCAGTTCTGGATCCAGCCACCAGATCTGTTGAAACATGACGTGAAGAAGAGGTGAGGGAAAGGGACAAAATCACAAGGATGAACTGCCAAAAAATAAAACCTGAAATCAAGAGGATTGTGGGGGAGAAGAAACACCTCAGCTGTTTGGCTGCCTGGATGAATACCTGGCACAGGGCACATTTCCATTTCTAACAACACATCTTTCTACTCCTGTTTATTTGCCGTGACTACTCAAGAGTAATTTCTTACTGTCTGAACACTGAGTGGTACCACACAACATAGCGTCTCCCAGCCACTTGCTATTTCTGTTGTATCAATTTGCTTGGTTAATAACAAGTCCCTAACAAACATCCACACAACCTTCTTCTCAGAGGGAGTACTCTGAATAGCTTCATGTTTTTAATTCAACGTGAACAGGAGTAGTAGGGGTCAGGTGACGCAAGCTGAAAGAAAAAAAAAAAAAACCACACAAAAAACACAAAACCAAAAAACCACCAAACCCAAATCCACAAACCAAAAAAACCCTGAGGCTGAACAGTGTACACAACATTATCTCTGACCCTGACACTGCCCTGCTGGCTGAAGCATCAAATATTTTGACACTATGCAAAAAAGTCAGTATATGTAAGAAACATCTGGTCAATGACACTGCAGGCCTCTTTTTACAGAGCGGGTAAGGAGATTCTGGGTGGTCACAAACAAAAAAAACAACCCCACAAAACACACCACTGAGCATGTCAATTTTCAGTATCAAACAGCAAATAAATCATGAGTCAGACCCTCAGCAAATAATTAGAACAGATTAAGAATAATATGAAAAAGTGCAGTTATTTGCCTTTTTGGTTCTTCTGTTTCAAATGTAATGTTTACGCTTTCACATGCTCCCTGCCTCCAACTTTGAAGTGTAGGAACAATTTTAAATAAGGATTTTCTTGTAATCCTAGAACTCTGGAGCTGAACTTTTACGGAAAATATCAAATATTGTGAAACTTGCAATAAAGTTGGAACCACTGGAAGTCTTGGGAACAGTCAAGCACAAGGAATAAAAGTTCTGAGTCTGCTGAATTCTCAGATCAAAGCAACCAATAAATCTGAATTCAGGGAAGAGCAGTTAGTGCAGACACTAGTTCAGTTCTGGTCCTCAAGAGAAAGCAATGAAACACTTACAGAAGAGAAGCCTGGGTACTATGTCTGCTCTCATTTTAAAAACACGTTACAATTCTGTCTCCTAGTTAACCTCTCTGTGTTCTGGAAGTCAAAGTTTTCTCTCTCTCCCTCTGTCCTATAAGGTTACTCTTTGTTATCTTCTTCCCTTGCCTTTAGACCCTTTTCCTCAGACGCCAGCGTGCTCCTCTCCCACATCATCCACTTCAGCAGCACCCCGGGGATCGGTGAAATGTAAGAAAAGGAAACATACTGTCAGCAGCTTTCAGTCATTCATATAGAGGTTCACGTTTCCACTGGCAAATGTTTTTTTTTTTTAGGTGGGAGGCATTACAAAATTAAAAACCTTTACCTAGAAGTAAAATTAATCTCAGAGCAGCATTCTTATCTTGAAATTTGTTTTAAGATTACCCTCTTGTGTTTCAAGCCTGTTGGGCCAGAAACACGCCTAAAGCATGTCTTCCAATGAACCTTGCCTCACTTACACCACGAGGGCTAAGGCTATGCAACTATTCAAATCCACGTGCTGCATTTCAGCATATCACTGGCCAAATCCCTAGGTCACAGCTGAGGGGCACTACATAGCTACAGATTTCCACTCCATGGATACCTGCATTTCACGGCAATGAATATCGTCTCTGCGATGTGACGTTGTGGAACTGGAGACAACTGTTCCAGAAGGCATTTGGGGACGCATGTCTCATTAAAACCCACAGTTTGACACTAATAGCTTTTGCCCAGAACACACATTCACATAAAAATGCAAGTGCTATGTTTTAATCTAGGGTAGCAGTTTTCTAATGATGCAGGAAGGAGGCTCAGAAATTAAGTTTTTAAAGATCTGCCCCAATGCCAACTTTTAAAAACACTCCTCTGATCAGTGGCTTTGTGCTCATATCACAAAAAGTCTGACTTACGATCTGTATCGTTGGCCCTGCTGAAGAGACTCACCTTCAGAAGGTTCTGTTTCCTTTGCTTTTTGAGAGACAGAAAAGGCTAACAAAGAAAACAGAGAGATAAGACACCACCAGACCTAAGTTGCAACACTAGAATAGGAAGGAAAAAGGGTTGACAGACGATGTCTTTAGAGTAGAGAGATAAGGGGAAGTTCTCCCTGAGCAGCGCAGGAAGAAAACATAAGCAGGAAGCAAAGGGGAACAGAGAAGCTGATTCTTGTTTACAAGAAACTCCACAAATTAAGGACAATTTCTTTTCAACCCGTCCCCCTTTATTTGACATTTGGTTGAAGTTAAATGAAGCACCAGCCCCACAAGCCAAGAGGGAAAACATTTGCAGAGGATGAAGTATTTTTTTCCCCTGTTTTCTAATGTCTGCAGCTACATGGCAAGCCTCCGTCTCTCTTTCCAGATGCACTTGGAACAATGATGAAAGTTATCCTGAAACAATATAAATAGATCTGTAACATAAATAGACCAGGCTATGCTGCCGGACAGAGGCAGGACTATGGACTGGGGAAAATGAGTATAAGCAGCATCCCAGAAAGGAGTGCAAGGAGCAGGGTACTGCGGGGGCTAGAGCAGTACACAGGGACAGAGCAGTATTTGGGGCCACATCATCTACTCTACATCCAAATCCCTTCTGTGCTCCCCTTCAGAAATATACGTGACGTCATCATAATGCTCATCATTTTCATCTAGTTTTTCATGTACACAGGAGAGCTGTTTCACACATTAAAGCTGTTCAAGGATGCAGTTCAAGTGAAAAAACCTGCTGCTTAGTTCCTCTGCTGAACAGAGGCTTTGGGCAGTCCAGGTTTCCCCCTGCCCACATACTGCAAAGAAGCTCACACTTTACAAGGCACCTGCCAAGAATATCATTTTTATGGACTTCGATTATAATCTAAGTAATTTGCCAAATCCGGCAAATGACAAAGGCAATTAGCTAAGCCTCTTTCAATTTTAAATCTCTCCATATTTCTACCTGCATTATTGATGAAGCTCCCAAGAAGAGCTGCAACACCACAGCTTCTGTTCTAGACAAACAACAAGCTGCTCCATCTGATGACAAAGTAAACCGCACATCTGAGATGCAGAGGATGTGAGAGGAGCAAGGCACACCTGGACTGCAAGTCACTCTAGGACGACTGAGGAATCAGGACAAATCTAATGGAATGATGGGGAAGTTTCCAGCACTGCAAAAAGGGCTGTCCTTTTTGCTAAATCCTGAAGATGAGGAAATGCTATCATTTTTTATACCAGAACACAGAACAGGGTTTGCATTTAAGGTTGTCATGGAAAGAAAATAGCACTGGTGTTAACATGTGCACTGCCAAATCAGAGGTGTGACGCAGTGGGCAAGAAACAGATGTAGATTTTTCTCTCTAGGGAAGGAAAAAAAAAAAAAAAAAATCTTATGAAAGTGTATTTGTAGGACCAAGAAGTAAGGGGTGAGGGAAAAAAAGGGGAGGAAGAGCAGGACTCCTGACACACCTGATCATTGTGTGCCTTCAGCCCACACCATGGGAGATACATGTTTATGACAGTCTTGCTTCTGATGCAAACTGGTGATGTACCAAGCATATGGTTTCCTAACAGCACAGGGAGCTGGAATGCTCTGTGAAAGGCAAATTTAATCTCTCAGCTGTCTCGCAATGTCCATCAACCAACCAAAGATCTTGGCTCCTTCCTCTACACAAGAAATAATGGGACAGCCGAATAACATATCCAGATGGCTCAAACCAAGTATACCAAGGCAACAGGTTTCCAATTTTAAACAGACTACTATCTCCACCGCTGATCTTACTGCCAACACGTCCATGCTGCACTGTAACATGAATTTACTGTTTTATAGGTCCCACAAGTATGCTAGGGGTCCCTCAGAAAATAAATCCTGACCTAAAAAGATGATACTCAGAGAAAGGCCAAAGAAAATAGAACTTTTAGAAGGGAGAGGTCTAATACTGTAAAGTCGCTTCACTTACACAGAGAAAAGGGACTGTGAGGAAATGTACTAGACCCAAGTATAAACCAGTTCACCCTTATACACATGAATTACTCATCCCTATTAAAATGCCATGCCAGGCTGAAAAACAGCAATGACAGATAGCACTACAATAGCATGAAATGACTTTGGATCCAAAGAAAATAGTTCAGCATGCTGAACATGAAGGGCTAGAACAGGTGCTACTCTAGGACAAATATTTTGCCAGCCAAAATCTACAATAGTGAGCAAGGAAACATGGTACGATTTATGTCAGTGAGCACGCCTGCTTCTACTTTTCAGTATCACTTGAAAAGGGCAGTGCATGCCCCTGACACTGTAACCACCAATAACCTTTTGACACTAGTCCTTGTAGCTTCATTTCAGCTGAAGCAGTACACACCATTAAAGGTACAGTAAAGACTTCAAAAGACAGGATGAAGAATAGCTAGCTCACGTCTGATCCAGGGGAAGCAAGACAAATAACAGAGGGAATGGAAAAAACGCCCTCCTCTCAGCATCCTCAAATATGTAACGTTCACGCTGGATCGTGTGCAGGGCCAAGGAGGCAACATGTTAATACAAGGTGGACTTAACGAGCATCACATCAATCAGTGCCCTGCACCTTCCAGTGGTTTTCAGATTGTTTCTAAAGCCAAGTCTCAGAGTGGTGTTCCGTTACATCTGAGTCCATTTCTCCATAGACACAGCAGGACAGCCTGCCCCTTTGGCAACAGGGCTGGCAAAACCCGGGAGAAAGCACAGGCTAGCCTAAAATAATTTGTTCAAGAGGAGGAAAGTATGTTATCGTATACTTCGGGAGGTATGGCTCAGCCAGACTGAGAATGATTATAGAGCACACAGCAACACCAAATTAAAGCCTTCCCACCACAAACATGGCATAGAGTGGACAAGAGAGACAGGTTTCTTCACAAA
Organism: Gymnogyps californianus; assembly: GCF_018139145.2. Lineage (NCBI taxonomy): Eukaryota > Metazoa > Chordata > Aves > Accipitriformes > Cathartidae > Gymnogyps > Gymnogyps californianus. Next base: position 18,821,725 of record NC_059480.1, read on the forward strand.
ATCTTGAAAAAAAATAACAGAATCTTCTGAACACACTGTGGGCCCCAAAAGACATCTCCCGTGTATCTCTTCAGTGCAGAAAAACTTCAGCAGAGTATTGCACAAAGAAATATTAAAACCAGGAGTTCCAGAGGTGAAAAGGAACAATATTCTCACTTACAAATGGATCTGAATTTCAAAAGTGCCAGACTTTCACCTCATGTTTGCACTTTTAGGGAAGGACCAGCATGTTAAAAGGTCACCATATAACAAAAGGAAACTGTCAATAAAAATCATGTGGAACTCGCCATTCTGAGTGAGCCAATGTATTAAGACTATCCAGATCACTGAGAATGAAGTTACTTTTGTGAGCTTCAATGCAGTGCTAAAATTAGACAGAAAAAGATCAAGCAAACTCATTCTATTCGGCAACACTTTCCTTTCATAAGGAAAGGCCTAGTATATACTTGCCTTTGGGTTATTTTGCATGAAACCATTATATTCAATTTCTGCTCATTAAATACATTGTAATAGTCAAATAGATCCACACATTTACTGGTTTTGAACAACGCAATGGCAATACCAAACCAGCAGGCTGAGAGTCAATTTCATTAGGTGAGACAGAGGCATCCAAGTTGCAAGACTCTCAAAAAACCATTTCTTTTGCAAATAGAGTCATGAACCACATGATGAAAATCATGTTAGTTTAATTCCCAACCTGAAGAGACTATACAGTAACAAAAAGAACTAATGTTCCAGCAATAACTTTATATTTTCAATACCATAACTTCTTAAAAACACCAGATCTGCTAGACAGCACTTAAAGGCCAGGAACAAAGTGCTTCTAAATACCAGGGGTTTAAAAGAAGCGACAGAATTTACAAAGCATCTCACTACTGAAGATGGTTAATCCACACAGACACGGAAGCAGCTCCCACGGCCACATCAAAATGGGTGTTTTGGGCCATTTCTCATCCTTTTTTCCAGCAGATAACTTGTAGGAATACGTGGAATCTCGCCCCGCTCTTCTCAAAGCTCCTGACCACGGCTGGTTGGAACGTCAACCGAGGTGCGCGAGGCCTGATTTTGTAAGCACCTGGCAAAACCCCCAGGGAAACTCCTGTATTTGCAGATTACGTAACTTGCCCTGAAGAATTCAGTCGAGGCAGGAGTTTTCAAATTTTCACGCTCCTCACCAACAACCGCAACGCCCTTAAAGGACGAAAAACTTTAAAATGACTACCGTGAGCGGGGATGAATAGCCTTGGGGGCCACGGCGATGGGGGAGGAAGGAGGGCGGCTGTGGGTCGGTACGAGCATCGCTGCCGAGTGCGGCGTGGGACCGCGCAGGGGGACAGATGCTGCTGACAAGCAGGCAGGCGGCTGTCAGGCGAGGAGGGAAGAGGCAGCGGAGGGAGGGATGGGGACATAAAAGGAGGGGCTGACTGCGAAATAGCTCCCGCTGCCTCTGCTGCGGGGCCAGGGCGCTTCCCCGACGGTCAATTACAGCAGGAGGAAAAATGTGAGAAAGGCACGGGAGGGCTCCGCCAGCCGCCCGGGGACTCGGTTTCCTGTTTTATCTCCCCATCTCCGCCCCGCCGCCCCTCCCCGGGCCCCGCCGCCCCCCGCAGCGCGGTACTCACGGCGGGGCCGTCGGCCGTGGTGTAGCGGACGATGATCTGGAAGGGCTGGTGCGGCTGGAGGGCGGCGGGCAGGGAGACGGTGAGGGACGAGCCGTAGTCGGTGAAGGGGTCCACCCTGAAGCCAAGCGGGCAGGCGGCGCAGGGCGGCTGGGCGAAGACGGGCAGCGGCGGCGGCGGCTCGGCGGCGGCGGCGGGCGGGGGGCTGGCGGGCGGCTCCCCCGGGGGGGCGGCGGCGGCGGCGGGCAGCGGGCCGGCGGCGATGCAGGGCGCCGAGAGGAAGGTGGCGGTGGAGGGCGGGCTGGCGGCGCAGGGCGGCGCGCAGGGCGGCGGCGGCGGCGACGGCGGCGGGCAGGGCGGCGGGGGCAGCGGGGCCGGGGCGGCGGCGGCCGCGGCCTCGGCGGGCGAGAAGGCGAAGGAGCAGGGCGCTTCCCCCGCCGCGGCGCGGCGGTAGGCGGCCGAGAGGACGTGCAGGGCCGGGTGGACGTCCAGCACCAGGGCGCGGGGCTGCGGCCGCAGGGCGCAGAGCTCCAGCACCAGGCAGCCCGCCAGCGCCCGCGCCTCGGGCCGCAGCTCCAGCCCCAGGTGCAGGTGGCGGAGGCTGAAGAGCTGCGAGCTGGAGGCCGAAGCCACGTCCGGCGGCGGCTCGGGAGGCGGCGGCGGGGCCGGCGGCGCCTCCGGCCCGGCCGCGGACCCCTTGCGGCAGCAGCACAGGCCGGGCGGCCGCGGAGCCGGAGCCGCCATGGAGCGGCGGCGGCGGAGGAGGCGGCGGCGGCGGCTGCTGCTATGTGAAATCCATGGGCGGGCGGGGAGGAGGGAGGCCCCGGCGGCCGGAGCGACCGGGGCGGGGAGGGGGGGGAAAGGACCGCGCAGGCCCCGCGCGGCACCGGCCGAGGGAGCGCAGGGCCCGGGCCCGGAACAGCCAGCGGCGGGCACGGCCGCCAGGCGGCGCCGCGCGGGGCGGCGGGGGGACGCTCGAGGGCAGCCCCGCCCCGCCCCGCGCCACCCGCCGGCTGCGCGCGCACCGGGGGGCGCCCGCCCGCCCCTGCCACCGGCTCCGGGGCGTGCACACCCACGGGCAGGTGCGCGCTTTACACACGGGCTTTCCCGTGCAAGCACACCCCTCCCAGCGAGCGCTTCGGGTACACACGCGTACGTGTACCCAGGCTGTGCCCCCTGCACACACCGTGCACGGCTCCGGCACGCACGCACACAGAAACCGCTTCCAACGCAAGCAGCGCGCGCCCACGCCCACAGGCAGGCGCACAGGCAGCATTCACACGTGTGGGCATCCACACTGCACGCCCACCCTGGCCCACGCGTGCAGGCCTGCACACCAGCGGCTCCATCCATCCGTGCCCCTCCTGAATCCCCCGGTTCACAGGGCAGCGTAAAACGTGGGCGTACACACACACACACACACACACACAGACACACACACAAACACACAGAGCTTTCCGCCTCTCCCCACACCCAGCACCCCCTCTAGACCGCCGTCACCTCCCCGGCCCCGCTGCCTGGCCCCGGACACACCGATCCCCACTGCTCCTGCTTTGGGGATGGCCACAACACCCCACTCGTTCACTCCTGCCCTCCCACAGCCTCGCAGCCAGCTCAGCCTCCTCCGCACAGCCTGAACACTTCACTTTCACCTCCCTCCTCCCCAGCTCCAAGACAAACAATGCCAAACTCCCTGCATGACAGCTCCCAGCAGGGCTGATGCATGCACCCTCATCCCACCGGTACCTGTTTTGGCTTCCTCCATCCTGCTCCTGGTCACACTCCTCACATCTAGCTCACAGTCTAACTCTAAATAGCCTCCCTCTACCAGCACCCCAGACACCCCCTTTTTTAATCTCTTCCCTCCCACCTTGGCTGCCCGTAGTTGCCTGCTTCCAACACTCACTCCAAACTGCCCCCAGATCCCAGCTCACACATAACGTGTTTTACTCTTCCCCAGCCCTCGAGGCAATCAATCACAGACCATCCACTGCTGCCGTCCTGAATGGGAAAGGACAGAAACCACAAAATTACCAGCTTTATACAACCGCTTGTTTCTCTGCACGGCAACGGTAGGGGACAGTAAGCTGGAAGGAAGGAGGTGTGCTGGAAGTAACTGTGATTTGAACTCCACGCAGCCCAAGAGCAGTGTACAGGAAATCTCCCTGCGCCATGCAGTGACACTTCTGTAAGTTATTTGCACGGTTACGTTTTGCCTACCTCAGCCGCCTGATGAGTCTCCAGGGCGCATTTTTTGGATGACATGGGAACATTTATTACATGGTTGTGGGTTTAATGAACCCACAGTGGTACATTCTCAAAACCGCCCAAGCCTTACACCAGTGACAGCAGCATCTGCACCAAGTTCCAATTGAGTTTCCACTGTATCGTCATACTCGAGGCAGAACTGTGGCCCCAGCACAATGTGGCTGCTGTCACCAGCTGAACCAAATCATAGTATCCTAGACCGACCTGAAGCTGGGACTATAAAGAAAACCTCTGTGTGATTGCTTACGTATAGTAAAACACACACTACAGTTGCAGTAAAAAAATAACAAGGCAGCATTCAGGAAAGCTCTTTGGTTGATGAGGGCATTACAGCCACCCTGCATCTTCTCGGTATGTTCTTTTGAAGCACCTTCAAGAAGCAATTTTGTCTTCGCCCAATCCCCTTCTAACTAAGAGAAATTTTTTGTCCTGCCACCTTTTCTCTCCACATTCTCCTTTTATAAATCAAATTTTCTGCATTTATCCTTTCCTTCTGATACCTTCTCTCACTCATACCATTTGCCTTTTGAAATAAGTGTGCTTTCTCAAACTTTGTTCCCAGCGATGTACTAAGACTGCTTGATCTCCCTCTGGCTTTCATCTAGGGGTAACATGCAGACCACAGCCCCAGCAACCTCAGGATCTGACCCTGTATGATCTTCACCGCAAGTAATGGTGAAGTCTTCTCAGGTGTTCAAGCTAGCACAACTTCAGGGCCTGACTTTGGACTTAATCACACTGATCTAACTGTGCATTAATTCCATTGAGTAATTTTAGAAGAATCCTACCTGCGTTTTGATTGAAGTCCCAAGCAAGTGCAACATTTCCACTCATCAGATAGAGAGAATGTGTTCCTGCTCATCTCATCTAAGAGTCTCTAAGCTTATGATAATGAACCGGGATCGGCTGCACTCACTGCATTTGGACAGAATAAGCAAAACTGATGCAACTGAAATTCCTGAGGGTAATACAGCAAACCAATTATCCCAGGCAAATCTCTCTCAAGTTGCACACCTGTTGGTCTTGGGCCACAGCCTCTGCTGTATACTAAGAAGGATGTGTTATCTCCATGCTATTTTGAGTAGGATCTCTTTAAGGAAAGCCTCTGTCCCAATCCCACAGTCTTATTCTACTCGCAGAATGAAGTCTTCCCTGGGATATCACACTATAAATTCTAAAGCAGGATCCAATTCCTGAAAATTCCCATCATCATCAACCTCTTGTAGAGTGCTTCAAAGATACATTTCAGTCTCATTTGTAAATACTGATGTTTCTTCCTTCCACTTCAGTGACAGGGCCCTGGGCCAGGCCTCAGCTTGCTCCTGTGGTTCAAGATGAAAGCCAATAAAAAAAATTACTACTACCCGTGTGAGAAGCAATACTTCTGTACTGTCTGAGAGACAAGTGCCAAATGAAGCAGATAAGTGATTACAGCAGAAAGAACATTTCCGTCTGGCAGTCTCTCCCCTTAATTCCAAAGTAACAATGCTGGAACTAAGGTTTAACAAAATGGTGGAGCTAATCCCTGCTGTCCACAGGTGACTGTTTGCCTGCTCCATCACAGGCCCTTGTTTGACACCTTGTTGAGCTATTTCAGCTCGCTGAAGCAGCAGGAAAGTATTCACCTTTTTAGGAGAGCATAACTGGGAAGCAGCAGTTTGGTGTAATGAATCCCGACCACAGTTTCCTCTCATACCTATGCTAGTGTTACAGTTACCACCTACTGAAAAGTGCAGCCCCACTTCACCTCCCTTCCAGGTGTGCCTTCCTGTCTCCTTCTTTGTACAGCATTCCTGCTTTTGGAGGGTGAACTTTCTGCAAGTTAGCTTTCTGAACTGGGTCACTGCTGGACCAGGCAAGAGCCAGTGCTGGCATCGGGTAAGTGGAAGGAACTCCCAGCCTGGAAGAAGAAGGAGGACAAGATCAGGATGGCTCCCCTTTTGCCCAGACTGCCATTAGCTCAGCCTTAGCTGCAAAATGAAGCCACACTCTGACCCCAGTGGCACTTGAGAACTAGGTACATTAGCCCTTTTTCTTCAAGGGAAATACTGAAGTTCGTGGGGTAAACTCAGTTCTGCAGGACCCAAGACAATCCTGTCCTTGACAGAGTTGCACATGACAACTGCCTGAACTGTTTTAACCACAGCCTTGGGCAGATGCGTTTCATGTTCTCTCCCTCTCCCCTTAAGGTATTCAGCCTTCATCTGCATATTCTACACAGCTCTGCTTTTAGGGAAGAAGCAGGGTATTACCTTTTTGGCCTATCACCCCTGCTCCCTCGTGCCTCTCCCCAGTTTGTCTTCAAGTTTCTGATCAAAAAAGAACCCCCCACTTAGCTGGGTGTTCTTTGGAGAGGGGCCTAGTACTTCTCCCTTTCCTAACCACAACATACAGTCACTCTGTTCCTTGACTTGAGTAACACTGAGCAAAATAGCAGCCAGTCCCTGACACAGAGTAAGCTTGGGTCCAGGCCTGTAAGCAGGGTAAGATCTGTGCTACTTAATTCTTGCTTAGGACAAGACTTACTAAAGAACAACTACAACAAATGATGCTTTTTGTGCTATCTTCAAGCTACAGTCTAAGCTCCGTTAATGCCATGATTTGCCTGTGGTATTGGTAGGTAGAAATGCTTGTTGCTGTGACTTTGCAGTCATGTCACATTATAAACAGTAATGCTTGCAGGTAAAAGAAAATGAAAAAATTTGAGCCTAAGAAGGATCTTCTGTATTCCGTCTGACCTCCCCCCTTGCTACTTGGCTTGAATACTTGCACTATAAATTATTAGTCCCTGTACTACTCAACACAAACATACATATATTGCAAGCCACCCCCATGCTGGAGGGCACAAAAATTACCCACTACACTTCCACTCTGAAGGAAGAAAGATCAGGCCGTGGTGCATAGACAAGAAAAAAAAAAAAAACAGCCTGCAAAAACTGTCCCCCAGAGCTCAGAAAGGTGAGAAGTGATTTATGTGCCCAAAACAAACCACTTAAGCCAATAACATTTACAAAACCCAAAATAGTTTTATTTACTTTTCAGATTTCTGCCTCAATGAGACATTTTGCAAACATGCTAAGGCTACAAAATGTCCAAGTTGACAAAGACATGCAACGCTGACCATTCAATAAGTCACGGCTATTATAGGAGCGACCATGCCCACCCGGGCCACAGGTCCAGTAAAACAGGGATGGTGTACAGTGATCATGGCAACGTACTACGCAGGACCTAGTAACCTGAGGTAGGTCTCTTCACAGTAAGAAAACAATGTCCTACACCAGTGTTACATCCTGATCAACAGGAACCTGTTTAAAGTTCCAGAAGACGTGGGGTGGGGGACTGTTTCCTTAACAAGTGTGCAATAAAGAAACAGGAAATAGTGATGTTGTTTAACCGTAGTATAAGTGAGCAGAACAAAGAGTTAGTGTTACCCATGCCAATGAAAGCCAACCTAAACCTCTGAGGAGTGTTAGCAGCTTCAAGATAAAAGAGTCAGTCAGCTGAAGCAACTCTGAAAAGGCTTTCCTGCTAGCATACAGGGTATGATTTGAACCTTATGATTAATTTGTTACAGATCATTCCACGAACAGTTAGATTTTGGTTGTGTTAGATCAGCGAAGCAGGAAGAGCTTGGGCTTGCTTGCATTAAAATAAACCCTGCTGATACAGTAAGAAATACTGTATCAGGACACTGAGAAAATACGAGGCCTTAATGTGACCCAGAAGTGGTTTTCCACTCAGGAGATCACTAAAAACTCTGCTTTGGGAAAGCATCATGGGAAGCAGCAGCTGCTGCTGTGATGAACATTAGCGATGCTCCAAATAGCTTTGATAAATTACAATGCAATAGTTACACCACAGAGCTCTTCTCCCCTGCGCTAGACAACAAAGATGTGACAATAAAGGACACTATTGCAAAGCTTCACTTCCACTCAGACACGCAGAAAATCTGGCACTAGGAAAAGACCAACTGTAAAAGACAAAACGGTGTCTGATACAGTCCAATAACAAAGCCAGATCTCTGGTACTGTAAACTGTACAAAAATGATAGAAAAGAATATGCACTGTTATTAATACAGTGCTTATTTTAATATAAAATAAACAGCTTACATTTCCACTGTAAATATAGGCTATATACAGAATTATGTATAGATATAGCTACATGTATAAAGCTTCATTATAGGCCTCTGATACATTTATAACTATGGCTCCCTGAGCCATTCGTAGAGTGCATTTAATAACAAAAAATTAGTAATATGATTATGGAATAAATACAATAATAAAAACATGAAGAATTCTTCTGACACAGTTTTAAAAACTCTCTGGCTTGACACATTGTGCTAAAAATTAAAAGATGAAAAGGCAATAATCTGCTTGGAGGAGGAGGAGGAGGAAGAGCTGGCCTGCCACAGGCAGGGAGTGTAGCTTTCCAAAATTAAAGTGACTTTGCCCTGAATTTTAGCCCTTGACAGCAACCTTGTTCTCTGCAGCAGCAAACATAGCATAGAAGCGCGAGTTCTCATTGGCCAGAAGGGCAGACGGCGTGTCGAATTCCACTACCTAAAAGCAAACAAGGCAGGTAAAGTATGTCAGTAAAATCCAGCATAAAATGTATTCCCACCCCTTAGACTCGTGACAGGGTAGTAAAGAAGCCAAAACATGGCATTCATCTTTAGATGAGACAACAGGCAGTGAAAGTATGCGTATTTACGCATACATACTGTAACGTGGGATGCTTCAAAGTAGCTCAGACAAACACTTGAACTACCCAGCAGGAAGCAGCCTCTGGTGGCTCTGGCAAACAGCAGCAAATGCTATGGGGTTTTGCCTTCTCTACCTTTAAGAGCCTTGCCAAGTGTTCTTACATTTGATTCAACTGTTTATGGCTCCCACATGGAAGCCTGAAAAGTGGGTAAAGTATCTCTCGTATGCCTATTTGGTAGCACAGGGCTTCATGAAAGTAATGCGAAACTCCACTGAGCCCCAGCAGAGATGCTTATGTTATTACCCATCTCAGAATTAACCTACAAAGGGAATTTTAAAAACACTTTTAAAAGAGAGACTGTTACTCTATGGTACTTTCTTGGAGTGTAAAAGAGATTTTGCCCTCTTTGATCTTGACACAGTCAAGCAATAACTAATTCTATTGGAGTATTATTACCAAGGATGTGAATGAACACAGAGGATTTTCTACCCTGCAATACTAGCTGTTCCTTCAGTTCAGCCTGCACACATGGCACCACCAGACTGCAACAGGAACTGCAGCCACAAAAGTCTTTCTGCTTACCTGTCCTTGTGTTAGCACCATGATCCGATCAGAGCCCAGTACCGTATGCAGACGATGAGCAATTGTTAACATAGTGCAGTCTGCAAATGCCTCTCTGATAGTCTCCTGAATCAGTAAATCTGTCTCTGTGTCCATAGCAGCTGTTGCTTCATCCAGTATCAAAATCTGAAAGCAGCACATAATCCTGGCTGTTACCTATAGTAACGCTTTCCCTCCCTGAACATAAAAATATGTAGAGTGGGCAGAATTACCATGACCAAGAGTTGTCACAACTGGCAATCCTTACAGAGCTGTGGTCACAAAGGCAGTTTTTACAAGCACCCTTTCAATTTTCTTTATGTAATTGCCTTCAACAAAGTTACCCTACGGATCACACTTGCATTTTATGGTCACATCCTAGAGCCGCGAGATGTCTGGGTTCTGACGTGGGCCTCAAGTTTCCACTACCTTCAGTTTTACATTCAGCAGCTAAATCTCAAATACAGATTTTACTGGTAAACTAGTCTGACACATCCTTGGTGGTGACATTCCTTCTGGAATGAGTCAATACTGACTAGCCTTACTAGCTTTCTTATGCTGGAAAGAATTACCCTTCCTCTCAGACTCAGACAAACTGATTTGGAGTGGTGTCTTGTCAAAGCTAAACTAGACTTGTTTTGTGCAGGTACTGCAGAGAGCGCAGTAACTTCTGCTGAGTAGTCTGGCTTTAAAACAGATGCAGAGTGAACCTTAAAATATTATGGTGTGCAATGTTTAAGGAAAAAGGATGTTAAAATCAGAATCCTGGTCAATCTCAATCCAAAAGTCCTTTCTCACTGTAATTATTATTTGTCTTCCATTCCTGCAAAACCTTTAACTTTGCTGGCATAGCATGGTCCCAAATTCCACTTGTAGACTACATTTTAGTGGAGCACCATGTAGAAGGAAAATACTTGGCTGACATTCACAAAAAGGTGGAAGAAGGAAAGAATCTGATACTCACCAGTAACAGGACACTCTGAATAAATTATTAGGCCAGTCTGACATCCTATTATTAACACTAACAAGCAATACCTTTCTGATGGCAGGACATTACAGGAGCTAGCAGCTGCCTACAGATGCCTTCCTAGTTGTTCTAACCCTACACCTCTCTGGGTCACAGTAATTGTCGGTGTGATTCCTCTGACAGATAGAATGAATCTGGCACAAAAAAAGGCTTGCTCAATCCTATCAGTTTGATATCTCCAGCTATTTCTCTTATCACTATGCTCACCTTGCAACGACGCAGTAGAGCTCTAGCTATGCACAGTAACTGTCTCTCTCCAACCGAAAAGTTTTCCCCATTTTCCATCACTTCTGAATCAAGTTTCATAGGCAGCTGGGCAACCTGCGTAGGAAAGAAGAGGCAAAAATCTTAGAGCATTGCACAGACTTTTTGTATCTCCATGGCATGAGACAAACAGTTGCTCCTCCTGCAAATCTGGTTTTGCCCACATTCCAAAATATCTGTCACACTTTGCTGTCCATCTCTCCCTGTCTCTGTTGGGGAAATTAGTAACAAGCAACTAATGCTAGAACAGCAATACAACATCAGACCTGCTCAGTCTGGTTGAAATGCATGTGACTCAGTGATAGCTCCTGAGAACACCACTCGGACTAAGCTAAAAGAGCTGTATCATCTCAGTAGGCAACCTTGGAATGACTTAAGTACAAAGTATTTCATTTCTAGAAAAAAGCGTGCCATGTACAAAATCATGTCAACATGAATACAGATCTCCTGACAATCTTTCTCACCAAGAGAAAAGAGTGAACCTAGTCCCCGCAGGAATTACTGCAGCCTACATCCCATAGCCATACGTGCCACTTGACTTACAAGAAAAGAAGAATTGGAAATGTCATGGCAGTGAGACTTGCTGCAGAGGGCCTCACAAAGGGCAGATTTTAAGTTCAGTATAACTGTGCATGTGTGACATTTACACTCACAAATGTAAATGCAGAATGCACATCTAAGGCACAAACAGAAAAATATCACTTGAAATACTGTAACACCCTAGGAGTCCATGCGATGAAGCAGCATTCTGCTATGCTATATACTAAAAAAGGACACACCCAAGATACGGCATACGGCACGTTCTCAAAAAAAATCAGTCTGATAAAATCAGGAAAAAGAAAAAAAAAATCAGTCAAAGCATAGACAATAAGGGGAAAAAATTGCAAAGAAAAAGCTTTATCTAAAGGTCTCTGAAGTAGCTACTAACAGAACACGTTGGTTTAGAAGCCAAAACACAAACACACATCTCATAGGGCACATAATACTTACACACTCCTTCATGTGAGTCCTTTCCAAAGCATCCCAGATTTGTTCCTCACTGTACTGATGGAAAGGATCCAAGTTTGATCTGGAGGGGGAAGCAGAAAACATAACCAGAATTTTTATTCAGCAATGAACGGCAAAACAGCAGTATGCTAATTCATCTAGACGGATGATTCCCATCTAGCCTTCCACTGACAAAATTTCCTTGCCAAGGAAATCAGATGCTCCCAGCACACTAGGGTCAGAGTAGCCAAAGAACAAAAGAGTAGAGATGGAAGACAAAGATACAAAAACTTCAATCAAATCTAAAGGGAAACAAGACTTCCATAGAGGATGATCACATCCAGTTCTGCACTGGGCCACCTGAAAACATTTAGCTGTGGTTTTTTGTTTCAAAAACAGAGAACAGAAGCTAGGATGCCTGAGAACTAACATCTCACCAGGCACCTACTTGAGTTCAAGTACAAGCTGGTAGCCCACTTAGTCCTTCTTGTCTTCTTATGGTCTCACTAACCTCACAGTGCCACTAAATAGCACAGGTTCCTGAGGAATTATTGAGAGTTTGCTGCGAAGATCTGCCAAACCAATGTCATTTATTTTCACTCCATCGATTTTAATGCAGCCTCCAGACAGTTCAACGAGACGAAAGAGTGCCATTCCAAGGGAAGACTTCCCTGAAAACGAGACAGGAAAAACAATACTAGTGTTTCTACAGAGTCATAGCAGCTTTGAGATGAGAAAGCATTTTAAAAGCTGTCCATCTGTAAGAAAAGTGTTTTAAAATACCATAAAGTCCTGGCAAACAATGCTGGTAAATGCTGGGGTTCAGCACTTAAACTTCTAAGCAATTGTAGGGGCAGCTCCTAATGTCTTCTCACAAAAGCCACCCCTGCAGTGCCGCCCCACCCCCACTACCAAAACCTTGCCAAGTAAACCCAATACAGCAATATTAAGTGCTTATTTAAAAACTACATTTTTGAGTTGATTTAAATCATCTCACAAACAGGGGTTCTGATTCTTCGCATTACAGACTTCTGAGATAGCTTAGAGCCAAACCCGGCTGCAGCATCAGGACAAAAAAATTTCAAGAGAGTCAAATAAGCTGCAATGAGCATGTTGTAGGTAGCATTCTGAGCTGGTAAGTGGCTTGGGGTGTTAAACATTATGAGTACACTGGCTCAGGCATAGTAGGATATCCCTCTGCTTTAAATGGAAACTTGTTTTCATTATTGTTTACAGGGATCCTGCTTACATATGCACATGAACAGAATCCACCACTGACAGACTGCTGGACCACTCCTGTGCAATTCTCAAACACAGAGAAGACAGAGGAGAACCAATGACTGCCCCACTCTATTCCATTCCCATTATGTAAAAGTAGTAATTTAACTCTGCTTAGTGTTTTTCCTTACCTGAGCCTGTCCTTCCCACAATGCCAATCTTTTCCTTCGGTTTGATGGTAAAGGACACTTTTTTAAGTACTAGAGGGAGGTTCTCTCGGTACCGCATCTCTGCATTTTCAAAAACAACTTCACCTTCCTGTGGCCAGTCCAGAGGAGGAGTTTTATTCTTAATTCGAGCAGGAGCTTCCAGGGAAAGTGTCTTTAAAAAAACCCAGAAGTTCAGTTTCCAGTAAACAAAACACCAGAAAGGCACATTATCAGTTGCAGCTTTCAGCAGGAGTTCTTCCCTGCAGACTTGGCCCATATCAGTTTATGGCAGTTTTATGATGAACTGTGTGGCTGGATGCAGGCCCAGTGGTTCAGAAGTTTGCTGTGTTACATTGACCACATTGTTATTCCCTTCCTGTTGCCTCAATAACGACATTGGTCCTTCTACACAACAATGTTTTTCATCAATGGAATTCAAAATGTATTTTAGGCCTATTATTTATGAGCACAATCCTACTGAGTTTTGTGGCACTCCAAAGACTGGATGCTTCTGGATGCAAAATCTGCTGTATCTCTATGTCTCATTTGCTATGCCATGCCAGGGTCACCTCTGTTGATTCTGACACAGAAGAGAACGCCTGTGTGACCCATTGTACAAATGCTACCCTCTTCCTTCTCTTCCTTATTCTCTCCTGTTGTATTAAATCACTGAGTCAGTCAGGCCCCTTCCAGCTTGCTCACTTTCACTATTTTACTCTGCCCCTTAATAGGTCCCTCATTAAGCAGTTCACAGATTAAACAGAAAAGCAGAAGCTCTGAAAGCCAAACATGTGCCTTTATAGCATGTTTAGAATGAAGCCAAGGTCACTTTCCCATATTTGGCAGCACAAGCAGCCTCAAAGAATGGCAGAAATCCTGTCGTGGGATTCACCTCATGTAACTTTGAACACATACAAAGTAAGAATCTCCAACTGAACCAGGCCCTGCCAACTCCTTTATAGTCACTACAAAGAAGCTAGCATTTCTGGAGTGTGATTTTTCTCATTCTAATACAAACACTTAGAATGGGTAATGAATTGCCCTCTGGAGATACTCATTTCCTACACTGACTATAGAGAGATCCTACAGGGACTACGTCAGTTGTGGACATCTACACCACCTAGTTAGAGGCAGATTAATTGTACCCTAAGTGTTTGAGAAAAACAGTGATCTGCTACAATAGTACTCCAATTCTTTGAGTTTGGTGCTCGTAACAGCAACCTCAGAGCCCGCACTGAAAGCGGCCAAGCCTGGGACTTGGCAAGACACAGAACCTGCATGGTGTTTCACTGCTCACCCACTGCTTTGCTTTAGATTCAAACCAGTTTTACAGTTTCATAATAAAATGGCTGTCTAGAGATCCAAATAAGAAAAATCACATAAAGTTTTGCTTAATAGTGATATAAAATGATAGACAGGAACTTAAAAAAAAAAAGAAAAAACCAACAGCCTACAACTATAGGTTTTGCCACTGAAGGCCTGACAGTGATAAACCCATCTCAGCCCAGTGAGAGATACCAGGTAGTATTTGGCACACAGTTTTTCAGCTTGTGTGGTCACCAAGTCTTCCATACACAGAAATTTTCTACTTAGATGCCACAAGAGGATTTATTTATTTAACTGAGGGAATGGGCAGTTTTAATTTTTTTTTTCTCCTCAGTATTAAATCCACAGGCTAAAAAAAATTCTACAAATATCAACTACTACATAGCCCAGATTTACCAAATAGATACATATCTCCCTCCGAAGTTCAGAGGGAATGTGTATTATGTGTTAAGTAAAAAAGCCTTTCACCTCAAAGACCAGACCCAGTAGAAGGCTTTCTCCCGGCTACACTTTCCCCATTGACCTACACCCAGTTCTGCATACACAAATCCCAGTTATGAAGAAAGGGTTACAGGTAATCAGAGCAATCAGAGCAGCTTGCTAAGCATTTAGCCTGGCATATTTCTCATATTTAGCCTAGCACATTTCTCATGTTTGCAATAAGAGTAATTCCTTGACTTTTTAAGCATACAGAAATGTTATATAAGATAGCTGTGAAAAAAGAAGTAGGCTTATTAGGATGAAGCAGAATTGCATGTAGATAAAGTAACAAAGAGTTATCTGTGTTTAAATGAAGGAGTTCCATTAGGTTTTTAACGAAGGATGCCAGAACACAATCCTTTTACTGTAAAATATTGTATTGAATTCCCAGTTATCCCTTTCACACACTCCACTCTTTACTGAGAGTGTCAGCAAACTTTCAATATCCTTATCTAACTTCAGTGATGCCAGGCAAGTGATGCCTGTAAGCTTAGTTACCTACCAGCTCTCGTGCTATTCATCCTGCCAATGCTTATATACATGCTTCATAAAACACTCTGCAGTATTACAGTACGTGCATTAATGTGTTTACAAGATCAGACACATACATTCTGTACTAAGGCAGACTACGGCTGACTTTCTCTTCTCCTACGCCAGCAACATAACAAGCAACAAGAAATTTTACAACAGGCAGTTAAACGTATTATTGTCCTACCTTGATATAGTGATCAATCCTCTCAACTGAGGTGAAGCGAGCTTCTGTTTCTGAAGCAAGTCTGACTGTAAACTGGAATAACCCTGTTAACTGGAGCGATGGGAGAAAACAAAGACAAATTCAGAGAGCTCTGATTTATTATTGAATTAAGAGATTAACCTAATGGATATTTGATAGAAGTATTCTTGGTATTGGGCACCACATAGCTAAGGTGCCCAAGGCAAGTTAATTTTAGTTAATAGTCAATTTTAAAATAACCGTAATTTATTAATTACTTGGAAAGCCAGCAGTTTAGAAAGGTTTCCCACAAGCAGCAGCTTTAAATGAGCTAAGTTTTGTAATTTCACCTTACTACCACCAGGAGGCAGAAAAGGCCAAACAACAGCTCTAATAGCAAGTATTCTGAGCCCTGAAGTCTGTCTGCACAGCTGCAACACTGGATGCTGTTCGCTCTGAACACATACTGCAGGCAATACATTAAGACATCAGTTTGGCAGACGTCTGATGTACCACCAATCCAATTTCTGAAAATATCCAGGAAAATTGCAATATGCAGCATATGAAGAGCCTCAAACTGTTCCTACTTCATCATTTAAAGAGAGGCAGCTCCCCAAAACAATAGCCTTAAGCACCTAGCTCCTCATAATTTGTCATTTGACTGCTAGCAAAAGGTCCTGACTCTGAATTGCCTTCCCCTCCATTACCACAAGGGGTAACAGTATCTTTTTCCATTCTAGTGCATTAAGGAAAGTTTTCAATGGTGTGTTACTTTTGCTTATTAGCGATAACTACATTTAATGAGAGATTAAATATTACAGTATGTGGACATACTCACCTGCACAGCATATGAGATAGCCAGCCCAGCATAGGCAGGAGGAATCTGGCCATGCATTAAGACAATCATAAGGCCAGTGGTTGTGATAAGAGCAATGCTGATAATGTCCAGCCGTACAGCTAGCCAGCGCATTGCACAGCTGAACAGGTAAAATGGTGCCTGATTGTCATCTAGGAGCTCCTGATACCTGAAACAAATACAAGAAAGGTTAGTAGACCTCCACAAGCCTGATGTTCTACAAATAGCAGAGCTACTTAAACCCCTGTTCCAGTATCAGAATTCAGGGCAGGAAGCCTAGTACATCATTGACACAAAGTCTCAAACTCGGCCATGAAAGCAGGGTTTACAAACTTCCAGAATGTCAGATATCTACTTAGCTCAAACTCTCGGAAGTCAAATTACCAAGTTTCTGTGTACAACAATGAATTATACTGGGGGTGAATCAAAATTCAGGGACATTACACACACTTTCACCACAACGTCACCTATGTAAGACCTTCCAGAGGATGCTTGATGGCTACAAATCACTCTGACGGTAACAGCAGCAGTGCTTCAGAACATGCACAGAATATGTGTTATTTTATAGACAAATGTAAAAGTAAAGTTACAGTAAGTTTTGATAGGATTGGTGACACTAATTAAAACACATCAATAGCCATTTAATTTACAATCCTGACCCTGTGGAGCTGAGAAAGTATATTTAAGGGGAAACACTTGAGAGATTTTTCACAAAGCTAGTAACTAGATTTTCGGATTGTGCAACTCAGTTTCACACCAATCAGTGCTGCACAGTGTGTGCAGTGCCTTAGTGCTCTAGCAGCAGCAATGCTAAGGGACTGCTGTTTGCACCTCTGGAACTTTTCATCTAAGCTGGTGTAGCAGTGTCTTTCCAGAGCTTCTGTGGCAATTTTCCCTGTGCTCCCACGCTGTCGGTCTCATGACCTTGCACCTGCAAAACCCTGATATTGTTATGGCAGGTTCTCACAGGAAGCAACTACCACTCACGTGAGAAATGTCCCACTTTCCCTCACTAACATTTGTTTTGCAGATTTCAGTTTGTACTGGAGAAAATCAAGCATAGCGTACAACAAGGTGGATAACAGTCACTTAAATACTTGATAAATGCTATCCAATTATACATGAGCACAGAGACTA
Organism: Gymnogyps californianus; assembly: GCF_018139145.2. NCBI lineage: Eukaryota > Metazoa > Chordata > Aves > Accipitriformes > Cathartidae > Gymnogyps > Gymnogyps californianus. Next base: position 18,839,133 of record NC_059480.1, read on the forward strand.
ACAGCTCATCAATATGCACGCTGAGGTTTCGTCAGCATGCTCTAACCAATGCTCACACCATCCTAAGGAGAAACAACCAATAGAAAGTATGAGCAGGACCTGATGAAAAGTATATACTACTAGGAAAAAAGTGTGGCCAAAAAGTTGTCCTCATCATTATCATTGCCACCTGCTGCACTGCAGAGAAGCCCAGAGGAGGGCATTCACCTGGGACCCCAGCACTGTTCTTCCCAGTTGGCTACTGGGGAGTTTTCCCTCTCCCTTCTCCTTCTTGTTCTCCCCCATTTTTTCCCCCGAAAAGTAACTTTCACTCTTAGAGCCAACGTATGCCATCAGCTACAAACCCCATTAATAAGTCTTTCTGAATGTGAACTTGTTGCACCCTGCCTTGTGCTCCACCACTCTCAGATGGATATCTAGACTGACCTGTGCAGAAATTCCTGTCCTTTGTGGTAGGCATGGATTGTGGAGAGACCCTGTATGCTAGATGTAATGTGAGACAGGAACGGAGACTGTGTGATGTTGTCCAGACGCTTGAGCTCTCGAATAAAGACTCTGGAAGCAAAGAAGCACTTGTAAGTGATATATACAACCACCATATGCCAACCACTACACTGATGCATATATACTTGAAGAACCCTGTCTCCTTAGTAACAGGTCAAAGTATCTCTAATTTTAGTCAAAGCAGCTGATGCACTTACCTAGACACAACATGCAGAACTGTGAACAGGACAACAAGGGGCCCCACTGCCACCAGGAACCAGGGGAAAACCCCAGAAATCACCCCCACACAGAAGAACACAAGGATGACATTCTGGATGAACATTTCTGCTTGAAATGGCAAACGAACATCAACTGGAAGAGATGGAGGGAAAAGAGGAAGACCTTGAGTACAGAAAGCTAAAACAACCCATATAAAGAAATTCAGTCCAGCTGTACATCACCATTGACAAGGACAGTAATTTCTCATGGCTTATTCAAACTAAAAATGTACATTTTCATTAGGGGTGCTTTTATCTTTTGAGATGCTGGTAGTCCTTCCAATTATTCCCATTTGCAGAAACAGCTCTGATGCAGCTCTGACCTAATTACCACCTTTGCTGCATGCCAACTTCACCCTGAAACTCTAGGTTCCCCCTGCATTAACTGCTAAGAGTCTGTTAAGAGTCCATGTGCAGTCTGTAGGTACAAAAGCACATTTTCTTCTTTTTAAGTGAATAGACAGACTTGAGGTACCAGCTGCCTTCTAGAATCATAACCGGGTATGTCCCAATTCCTGCTTTGTCTATTACAAGTACACACTTGGCAACAGATATAGGGTAGGATCACCCCAACAGCAAGAGACTGGAGAGTATTAAGGAGGTAACTTGGAGGTCTGAATGTGGGATTTACAGCACATACAGCAAGAGATACCTTCATCCATGTCTTTGGAAAACCTGTTGAGAATCCGCCCAGTGGGTGTAGTGTCAAAAAACTTCATGGGGCTACGCAGAATCCGTCGGAAGAGCTCATCATGGAGCCTTGAGGATGCTCTGAGAGTTCCCTGACAATGCAGAAAATGTTGCAGCGTTACGAAAGGATGTTTGCCTTCCTGTCACTGCCCCTCCCCTGGGGACCAAAACATTCTGCTCGTTTTCTCTCTCCAACTGTAAGGTTTTTTCCTTGCATTCTGTGCTTCCAACCAGTGGAAGGAAGCTATTAATTTGGGCAGAAGTTTAACGGAAAGTATGGTGCAGCCCCAACAGATGACTTATGGAAACCTCACAATCCGTCATCTGACTTCCTCTCATTCAAAATCTCTCTTGGGAAGTGACCAAAAGAACCACGGTGACAGCAATAAGCAGAAGGAGGGGGCGGGGGGATAAGAAAAAGAGCAGCATTGGCACATACCTTTACAAAGACTACGCCACGAACAGCTTTCAGAATCAACATAACTGCCATAGACAGTGCATAGATGCCAGCATAGTAATGCATGTGAGGGTTATCTTTCATACTGTTGCTTATGACAGTATCATTTCCCAAAGTCACGGTGGTGTTCTGCAGAAAATTCAAGGTTTCAGGGAATAGTTAGTTAAGACAAGGATTAATTGTGTACACATTATACGTGGCAGAATTTAACTGTCCTCTGTCCCCTCCCACCATATTTGGTATTTCTTCTTCTAAAGTACTTCAATGATCTTTGAATACTTCAGAAAGTTCTCCCTAGCAGACATACTTGACTTGCAGATTTGTAGCCCTTGGCCTTTTTCCTACAATACCTTTGAAAATGATACCACAACACCTACTTCATTTGATTCCTAATCTCTCATTCCATGCTTATCATTTCTTGTGTTCTTCTGAACAACACCAGATACTTGCATACCACCACTCCTATTACACAGCAATAGTCACCTTGGATAGGTTGTACATTATCTTCTTATCAAATACGGTTGTTATTTTCTGCCAGTATGCAGTAAATTGTTTACTGTCACACTATCATACATTCTCATTCTCCTTTTTTTTTTTTTAAATCTTTAAGTATGTTTAAGGACCTCATTGCTTATTTTAATATTGCTGGCCATCTGCACTTCATTATTTCTTCTCTGAGGTTAGTAGTTTGCTCCCCCCACCCCCCAAAAAAAAAAAATCTTACAGTTATATTTGAATCTTTAAATGCAACAAGACTTGCAATCAAAGCCCCTAGAGTGGGAAAAGTCCCAAACCATCCCAGGTCATCACAGTCTTCAAAGCAACTCCCAAAAGCCATTTGACTTAAAGCCATATACTTTAACATGATTTTCCTGTTAGATGTAAGGTCACGTTCAAACAAAAACCGGCACCAAAATTAGTAATTCTTCCCACAGCTTGTTGGCACCTTTCACATTTTCACTTCCTTTTCTTAGACTAACCAAGACAAGGAACAAGAGGGCAGTATAAACCCACATGAGCTATTATATCTTTCTTATTAGTGGAGCTCTCTTATTCTTGGAGCTGAACCCTCTAGTGATATCACCTCCTGGGGAGCCTTACAACTTGCTTAAACTAAGAAGCACCATTTGGTCTCATAGGACAGCTTGGGATTAGTCTAGGAGAGCAATCCCCCTGCCCGTTAGACACAAGAGTAGAAAAGTTATTTATCTTACTCCACTGCCTTGCTTGATCCAGAAACTCAGCCACCAGTTGCTAAAAGCTGTACTGCCCACATTCAGCACAAACAGTGCCATGATGACAAGGAATGCAAAGGGGCCTCCAGCTGCCTGAATGTAGATACCATAAACAGACCAGGGGACAGAGCCTTTGCCTTTCTCTTCCAACTGGACCAACTGGCCTGTGAAACAAAAGAGGAAGAGGGAGTAAGGAAAAGAAAGCTGTTCCATGAAACTTCTGTAAGTTTGTGAACATACACAAAACTACAGTCATTTTCAAAGTGTACAGAGTACTTTCAGAAACACAGACATTACTTAATACGTAGAACTCAATGGTTCAAACAGTTTTTCAAAAAGTCACATTTCCTCTGCAGAATCATTCACGTCCTGGTATGTCTGAAAGTGTAATCAGCACAGACTTAAATATTAGGCTGGTATCAGCCTCACTATTGCTTTTTAAACCCTGCTGAAATTCAAAGTTAACATTAAACAGAGAGAACCACAAAACAGAGGTCAAATCTTCCAATTCTTCATACATAAATGCCACGTCCTGCCTAGGACTCTGTGAGTACCAAGCTATACACATTGGCCTCTTAGGACAGGAGGGAGAGGTGCTGTGGGAGACAGGGAACTACAAGCTCCTTTGTGCCAATGGCATCTGACCAGCGGCAGCCTGATTGAACTTAAAAATATTGTGCAGGCACCCATATTTAATGAATTAATGAATGTTCTTTGCCCACTGCCTGTGTCCTATCAACCATGCTGAGTGACCAGGATTTGAGATAGCTTTCAAAACCTGAGAGGTACATTCATAATACACTTTGAAAGCAAATGTTTTGAGCTTATTGGTGTATAAAATAATTACAGCCAGAAATCTGATTACATAGTTACCCTCTTCCTTCTTTACAACTTTCTCCTTCTTCACAGACCCTGTTTTGGTACTTTTATCCTGGGGTCTTTTCAGTGAACTGTTTGTGTTCTTCTTTATATTAATCTGCAGGAAAACAATGACACTAAACATACCGGAGTAATTTGCTTTCACATTTTCATATCTGAACCCAAACTTTTTATAAGCTGCCTCCTAAGGACAAAGGTTTTCAATAGCTTAGTATTCATATCAAGGAGGATATTAACTTCGTTGTTATTATGGATGACTGCCAACTCTGGTGGATTAAATTCTCCTCCTCTATTAATCTGAACTGCTACCCATCTGTACTGGTAGTGTGCAAGTTTAATTTCCAGAATCAGTGACACTACGTGCATACGTGGTAGAGGAATGACACCCCTACTACTGAGAGAAAGATACAATCCCCCTGTCCCTTGTGAAAATAACTCACGATTTTAAGAGGCTTTTTTTCCCCAAACACCCTAGTACTTCACTCAGGAAAGCTCTCATGAAATGTCTCTAAGGACAAAGTCAGGTTAACTTGGTCTTCCAGAAATCAAATGTCCAAACACTAAACTGCACACACAATTACTGTTCTAAACCCAGTCATCTTCCCACAAATGGAAGTTACTACCTGTTCAGCGACAGCCTATGTTAATCGAACCCCCCTACACAGCATCTTCAGGGTCCTCTTCCCACACTTTACGTGAGAAGAGCATCTCACACATATCAAACCACAGAGAATCTAACTTTACCATCCATTTCTTCTTATCCCATCAGGAATGCAAATTAACGCTCCTTCCATGAGCTAGTGTTTACAGAGAGACAGTGAAGGTCAGCCAAGCACGCAGACTGGAGAATCTCATGTTAACTGCCATTACGTTAATCTTGAAATGGCAGAACTATAATCTTCATGCCTCAGAAAGGATATGCAGAGTAACGCATTATATTCTTTTGCTTCTTTCACTAACATCTCCCAGGAGAAAATTTCACCAAGCACCTTCTATATCTGTGTATTTATCACAATGTTACCTTTTCAGAAACTTTTTTTCTGCAACTTGTGAATAAGAAGCCTCTCATCTCTTAAAAAATAAACTGCTGATGTGCTTTTTAATCTCTCCTTACTAAGAGAAAATGCACACAACACTTAGAGAAGTAAATCATCATCAAAAAGCAGCAAAGTTGCTTACTCCAAAGAATAACTTCAGGAAACAAACAGGAGAAAGGTTGGAAAAATTAAGTTGCTGAAAATTTAAATGCATATCCTACTGAATGGTTCTTTTTATTTTCTAGATTTACATTTTTTCCACTGACTAAAATACTAGAGCACAAATCCAAGTTTGCATTTTACAGCCATTGTTTCATAACAGAAGCAGTGTCAAGCAACAAATTTTTTTCTCACCCCCCCTCCAAAAGCATTTTCAGTTACATTTCCAAAAAACTCTCACATCTAACTTTTGTCAAGTTGCATCACTTTTCCTGTGCCTCAGTCAAACCCTATGTGAAAAAGAAGTAACAAACCAGTAAGAATTTTTTCAAAGGATGGTCCAGGTCTGTGCTAATTTGGAGGTAAATTAAGAAGTAAGGTGTACAATAAAAGAGACAACAAGCTTCCTGCTCTGAGCATCACCAGAGGAGATGATACATTACTTTCATGTTCAACTCATGAGCTCATTGGCAGACTCCTCTCTACTACGCATTCGCTAAATATGAGCTGTGACTGCAAATACGAAGTGCTAACAAAGCACAGATTACAGCAAATCCATTGGTCAGATCAACACATGAATACGTGAAGCCATTTTCCAGTCTTCCAACTATATAATTTTGTTCATCTCATCAGAAAAGTCGTCATTGAGAGCACTTTAAAATAAACAAACAAGTACCTCAATATGTGGTGTTTCTCCCAGCTGTAGGTTATTAAAAATAGTTGCATAGTCCCCATTTAAATTCATCAGTTCCTCATGACTTCCTCGCTCAGTAATGCAGCCTTCTTTCATGAAGATCACTTCATCACAGTCAACAAGATACTGGAGAAAATGGCAGTAAGAACAAGTCTCTGTCATTACGTCCGATAATCAGACACTCTCCCACACAATCCTTTCCAGTAATTCATAGACATTTGCACACAACACACCTCTTCCGAGGTAACAGACACCTGATTTTTAAAGGTCCTGCATTGACTAGAGCACCATGATTACTCTCACTGTACACAAATAAAAAGTTTTTATGTTCTATCAAAACCAATCTGTTATGGAAGACACAATTCAGGATACTTAAACACTGCAAATACTGATATACTAAGTATTAATATTTCTATGCACAGAAGATAGTAAAAAAATCTCAGAATACATGCATTCTGATTTACTGACACCAAATCTAAGTTTTTCTGATGTGATGAACTAGCTTTATATCAAGTTAGCAAAAGTGTTTTTGAACAAGGTATTTATTTCTCTGGTAAATTTTCTTTAGCCAAGTGTTACCAGTCCAGATCAGACACCAAGCAGCATTGGTATAAAATAAAGAATTAGATTGTGCTCAGTGCATATTTGCAAACCTCGTTTGTAAATGTAAACCATGCATCTCATAGACGGACAGGGTTGTGCTGTAAAAGGTCAGGGCATAGAAGTTTCCAGTACGAAGGCAACTGACTAAGCAGTATTTCAAGAAAGTCCAAGACAGAAAGTATGAGAGACGTAGTACCTGAAGCTGATGAGTGATGAAAAGGACAGTCTTTGACTTCAAGTGCTTCCTTATTGCACTGTTAAAAATGTGATTTCCAACATGAGCATCTAAGGCACTAAGGGGATCATCAAGGATGTAAATGCTCCTGTCACTGTACAGGGCTCGAGCCAGACTGATTCTCTGACGCTGTCCTCCGCTCAGGTTAGCCCCTCGTTCACCAATCTGTACAGACACACACCTATTATTTTACTTCTACAGCACCATGAAATACAGATATTCAGAGCTCAAGAGGTGACCGGAATGAAGCAGACCATAATTCTTTTTTTTTATATATATATATATATATATACACACACATATATATATATACACACACACACACACACCCCTCATAATATTATATATTGTTTTAATACATACATATATTCTAGTTTAGGTGTCCACTTCTTTGTGAAATGTGTTATCCATTCAAACTTAAGGTTAATACGCCTGAAATGTGGCAGTACTTTTTTGCTTATTTTATTTTTTTTGTATTAACATAGCCATGCTTTTTTCTTAGCTATTTCAAATCAAGTTCAAATAGGTCCTGTTAAAGCAGCTAAATTTACAACACAACAAAAAACTCCCAAACTGTCAACATCTGAGTCAAAAACATGGCATAACTCTCAATAGCCCAGAGCCTGCATTGCTAAGCTCAGCTCAAGAAGGTACATTCAACAGCTTGGCTTATATGCATACCAGACTGATGTTCCCCTCACTCCAGTCTAGTCTACCAAACCAAAACTCTACTTGCTTCCATCTACTAATTAGTTTACTACAAGCAAAATTTATACCTCTGTCAGGTCCCCATTTGGAAGGATGGCTAGGTCAGGCCTTAGACAGCAACCATTCAACACCGTATTGTACCTAAAGAACAATTAGATACGTAGTAAGAACACTGTTTTTCCCCTGCCAAGTAATTAGCTAGTACAGCATTATCTCACTTTCTACACTAACAGACATTCCAGCAGCCTAAAACAATCAATCAATCTGCCTTGGATTCCCAGGAGGAAACTCAGGATAATAATTAATCACCTACTTCTGAAGTACAGTGAAGGTAAGGAGGCAATTTCTTCCCAGGAATAGCTAGCACAGGCCACAGGGAAGGCCCCCACTGGGGGAGGGATATGGAAGGTGCCAGTACATTGCAAAGAGCAGTTGCTGTGTTTAAAGAGGGCAAGGCCAGGACAGCAAGAGCAAACGCCACTTCAGTGCTGCTCCACAGCAGCTGCTAAAAACAGAGATCAGACAGTAGACCAGCATGAGGTACAGCCCTTACTGCAAATGAGCAACGACAGACGCACTGACAGCCATCAGCCACAGGGACCACGTGCAAGAGAGGCAGGCTCTTAAATGAGACTTAAAGGAGTCTTAAAGACAGACTCTAAAAGGACACATAGGCTTTAACCGCGGCGTACTCTGCATTAAGTTTTCCCACACTTGGGCCAAGAATTACTAAGCTTTCATGAGAATCAGCAAACAGTTCTGACAAACCTTTCTTCATCATATTCCTTGCCAAAAAGAATGTTGTCCCGAAGTGTAGCATTGAGAATCCAGGCCTGCTGGGCCACATATGCAAATGTTCCACTTACTGCAATGCTACCCTCCAACAGGGTCATCTGAAATTAAAGATAAACTGTGAAATTACGCTATTCCATGTTTAGAATAGACTTTCTTCTACAGAGTACAAATAAGTGAAATAGGAGATAGGAACGAGAAGAGCAGAAGTAGTCAAAACAGAATTTCTCACCTGTCCTAAAATTGCTGAGATAAGTGAAGTTTTTCCGCTCCCCACACTGCCACAAATTCCAACAAGTTTTCCCTACACAGAAAAAAAAAAATTATGGTACTCATTTCTTACATCCTCCATCCCTTTCAGAATTTGGACTACCTTTAGTACCTCCAAGGGGACAGCTGGACATTAATGACAGCTGAAAAGGGACATAACAGACAAAAAAGCAAGACAGTATTTTAATTCTCAAATAATAAAGAGTGAATACTATCCCACAGTGGACTAAAACTGAATCAACTCTACAGGTGAAAATTTTAATGTATTTTAAGATCAGCTTCCCTTTGACTGGGCCTGATAGAGGCCCAGAGAACACTGCACTCAGCCAAAAGCACCAAGACCTGCCTGAACAGAATGCACCAAGACGCTTTTGAGAGTGGTAAGAAAAGATATAAAGAGGGAAAGACTGAAAGAAAAGCAGAATTTAGGATCTATGGGTCCAGTAGAACTCCTTGCCTATGAGATGCAGTTTGCTAAGGAACACGTACCAAGAAAAGGCTAGAATCCAGTCACTTTGAAGCATTTCTCTACAATAAAATGGGTGGGTTGATACCCACATTAAACAATGAATTCATCAAAACTACTTTTGTTCCTTTTGTAAAAAAAGGTAAAGTGGACAAAAAGGGTATATAGCCACTTGTGGAATACATTGCTGGCCTCCTCTTGTTTACAAACTTCTGACAGAAAACTAGCCTTTACATTTTCAAGTAACTGTGTACTCCTTTTTCAAGGCTATTTTTTAAACCATATGCATCCTTCTCAAAAGTTTAAAATATAGGGTTTTTATAGTTTAAAATAGTTTAAACTATCCCTCTACTCATATGACTACAGGAAACAATTTAACCATAAATATCTTGATAAATGCATGGATCCCATTACTACAACATCCAACTGCCAGACTGCAAAACTTTTGTATTTGTAGAAGATATCACGTATTAAGCTCAATGCTTTTTCTTTGACATTTTACATGCTTTTGCCCATCCTGGAATGAGGACTCCAACTGCTTCTAAATTCTTGAAAATCTCTGTGTCCTTCTACTGTACAAAAATTCTCAAGGAAGAAAATTGCACATTCTTCAATGAAAAGCACTGTTATGCTCCATTAGAACACCTAATCACCTAAAATGTTCATCCAGAATATAGCTGAAACCCTGCAAAATTATCAGACGGCTGCAGGAATACACCATCCACCAATACCCCACTGATACCCCTGTTGCCCTGCTGATTCTTTAAGCTCAGTAGCTCGTATACTGTACTGAGAGCTACAAACAGCAAAACCATCAGTTAGATGTGAAAGCTATACAACCTGCAGTTGTTTCATAGGCTGCTTGCAAAGATCTAGTTTGCTAAAATGGCACAGCTGTTTACATCCAGATCAGACACTGCATCCTGGATACTGCCGTTGCCATGGATATTACAGGAGTGCACAAAAGCAACATGCTCCATTTCATGCAAAAATACGCAGCGCTCTATTCCAAGGGACAGCTAAAAATGAGGCCTTTTGAAAGCTCAGATTTCCTCCTTTCTTCTCTTACCTTTTCTATCTCCAAGTCAATGTTGTAGAGAGTCCTCTGAAGCCGAAGGTTAACCAGGTGGATGATTTTGTTCTCCTCTTCGGGGCTAGGATGGTCATCATTATCCACTAGAAGATGGCCCTTCTGCTCTGCCAGCACAGCTTGCTGTCCCTCATTCTGCAGCTTCATTTTCTCTTTCTTGCCCTTGGTGACTTTCTTGTCTTTTTTCACTTTGGGGGTCAACTTTGGTGAGCTCTGGACGCTGGCATGGGAGAAGTCCCAAGCCAAGGTAGCATTTTTCACCTCTATCGCGGTGTGAGGATTGGCTGGTTTTTTCTTTATCATATGAACCTCTTCCATTAGAAATAAACTCTGATAGGAGTTGTGAGAGAGGTGTAAAGATGAGACACCTGATCAAGACTGGGAGACAAGCCTATGGCACACTCACGCAGCAAAACACATCAGGCTATATAGTAGAAGGAAGCTGAAGAGCAAAAGGTAGCTCATTAGTGTAAACTAACTCCAGGCTTGCTAAGTGGCCGGGGCATTCCTGGATGTGGTGAAAGCACTCAGATACACTAAGACTTTTACAGAACTGCAATACTCTGGATGCGGTATGAGAGGGGCTTATTCTTTTAACACTGTTTGCAACTGCAGCTCTAACTCCCAGATTAAAACCACGAGTCGAATACATGGGTTGGAGAGGAGAGGTCACTTTGAGGGAAAGTGACTGACTTGTCCTGCACAGCAATTCATTATGGAAGGAGATGGAATGACTTTTAACTTCAGCCTTTACCCTTCAACTTTTCTGCTGGGAAAAAGTCATCTCACACAAATTTAGCTGACCTATCTTGGGCTGCCTGACAATAAGAAGCAAGCCATGAAGTCCATTGTATCATGTTTTCCACCACATCCATCAGTATTTACAATCAACACAGATTAGGAAGAGATTTTTCACACAGTTTAATTACAAGATAAAATGTTTTCCAGTTACATAATTTGTTTTGAACTAAGAAGCCTTTTGTGATTAAAGACTTCTCAGTTCTCAGCCTTATTTACTCTTGCAATTGCTATGCCAGAATCATACATTCATAAGAAAGTTCATACTAATTTACAGAGCCAAAAAGTCAAGTTACATTTTTACTGTGATGTTAAGAGTATCCCGCCCTTGTGTTACACTCCCTACACAGATTACACTGTTTACAGCCAAACTGGGACATATTACAATTTCCCCTCTCCTCTTCCCCCTCAAAACTCCCTTCAGTGCATTTGGATTTAAGAAAGCCTGATTTAGGGTGACTCAGAAGATGAAACAAAAATGCTCAAAAGCAATAGGATCCCAAAACGATTCTGCAGATCCCATTCTTCTCACACCCAGATTTGTTTCATGAATGCATCACACAGAATCCATAATCTGTCAATGCTTGTGGAATCCTATTTGGAAATTTCTGCAATGTGCAATGCACTATTGTTTTCAAGAGAGAAGACAAAATAAAGGCCTGTCCTCTGAGTTCATACTAAAGTACACACAGTGTATTCACTTCACAGGGACTGAAGGATGAGATAAGGATTGTTCATTACAAGGGTTTTAATTTTCTGCCATAGACTCTGTTTCGTCAGATCACAACTGCATTTTATTCATATAGTGGAGTTTCAGTCACTTAATCTGGTCTGGAAATACAAAACCTCAGTTTTTCATGACTACAAATACAACTCTGCTGGTTTGTGCAAAGCTTCCTACATAATACATGACATTTCCAAAAAGAGTTTCATTAGCAAAACATGAAATTTCATTGCAGACATGTTGCACTGTCTTTTTATGCAGATGGTCTTAAAAGGGAGTTTAAGAATTATTATACTGTGAGCCATCTAGTCCTGTATTCTATCTCTTACAGTGGCCAACATCGAAATCCTCAAGTCATTAAATAAGAATATTTTGCTTCCCACACTGGTATTATCTTAAACTTCTAATATTCCTTCACTAGATTTGTATCTCTTTTGCAGAATCCAATAATCTGGAGTGCTAAGTGTAAAGAAAAAGAACTCCTCAGTCATTAAAACAACCTTCCAAGTGTTCCCTTAGCATCTATTATACACATACAACACTCCACACTTACAGTTAAAACTGCAAGGCCAAATGACTGCTTACCTTAAATCTGTCAACAGAAACAGATGCCTCAGATAGAGATTTCACTGAGAAAGGTGTTACTTTTAGAGCAAAAGTCATTGAATTAAAGACAGTGACCACTGTGAATGCCTAAAAATGAGACAAGAAAGAGAATCACATTCGGATGCAATGTACTAACAACTCCAACCTTCTAAAAGCTGAAATGTCACAGCAGCAATTCGAAGCCATAGAAAAGGCCCACAGTCCAAGAATAACCATTTAAATATTCAACATATTGTCCAACAGCAGAAAACAGCAGATCTACCCAACTCTTTCTCCACTGCTTTGTAACAGACCAAGATAGACACCTTCAGTGTTTGTAGGTCTATGGAAAGCAGCAGCTAGCAAATTCTGCATTGGCCTATTACTTGTGAAGACCCAAGTTCAAATCCTGTTGTAAGACATTTGTGCTGTTTGCATCCAAGCACAATGTAAAACAAAAACATCCAGTAACCTCAATGCCCTATCTGAATAGCAAACAGGAGTGCTCGTTTACGTTCGGCTCAAAGCCTATTCTGGGGAAGGTCAGGATTGAAACAGCACTGAGAGCTTTTTGTGCAAAATAGAAGACTACATCTGCTGCTGACACACCCATCAGATGTTCACTTCTGTGAGCAAGGCTACAGCCTGGCCACACAGGCACAGCCACAAAGCAAAGAATATGATGAAGAGAAATGGCTTAGCAGAAAAGCTACTGTAACAATATTGTAAAGAATATTTTTAACACTGCAGTAAGTTACCTGAGCTGCTGTAAGATCGTAGCCAAGGATCATATGGACAGAAAAGGTCACCACGCTGGCAATGACTACAACTATGGGAGCTACACCCACAGTGATGCTCTGGAAGTAGCCCGCACGCTCTAAGATTTTACGTTCTTCCTCACGAATTTCTAGAAATATAAATAGGGGCACCACATTTTAAGTGTGATTCGGGGGGTACATACACAACAGACACTACCATAGCACTATAAATGCTGAGTAAGAGAGGCCTAACTCTACACTTCAGCATTTATCACATTATATACCTTCTCATAAAGACTGCAGTTATAGAGGAGCCAACTACAATGGTGCGTAAATCTCCATAAGAATAGAGGTCTTTTTACTTTATTTAAAAATGGAGCAGCCAGCACATTTATTAAATGATAAAATATGGAACAAAATTTTAAAATTTAAGATTAGTGCGAAGCCACAAACATTATTATGCTAGAAGGTGAAACTTCAGAAGCAGGTCTGTTTGTCCAATCCATTATGCATAACAAATAGCAGGCCTGAAGGATGAAAGTGTTATTACACTGCACGTACATCAACATCTATGGTACTAAGCTAGGAGGATGCACCAGGCTACTAAGCAATGAGGCATCTGCACAAAAGGAAACATTTACAGATTGTGTGAACTCACTTTGAACATTCTGAGAAAATGGTTTGACCCAGGCATACATTTTAATGAACTTAATGTAATTAAGAACTTCATTCATCTTTTGCACACGCTCATCTGTTGTTGATACACATTTTCTTCTGAAATAAGCTGTGAGGCGTGATACAAACATCTGAAACAAAAGGCAACACCGTGCAACATTAATGGCAACTCAGGAAGAGCAAGTACATTCAACTCCTCCTAATTACCACAGAAAGCCAATTTTGAATCTGAAAAAGGGATTCAGGGATGGGGCAATGCGACTGTTGTTCTAACATAAAAGTCTGGCTGGCTAGAACACTATTCATATCCTCCCACCCCATCTGCACTGAGCACTAGACTCACAATAGCAAGTTTCAACAAAAATAAGATTTGTGAAAATAAAGGTGTGCACTTTTACCAACACTGAATAGTACCAGATTTGTTCAAGTTTCTGAAGCACAAAGACTACAAACACATTAACCTAAAGACACACTACATTGACCCTCATGGCAAATGAACAGTAGAACCCATTTTAGCCAACCTTTTAACCTGGTCCCCTAAGGCAAAAGAGCGAGCTGGACTTCGCACAGCCAGATAAATTTCTACCATATGCCAGTGCTATGAAGGTGGTAAAACAGTTTTAACATTTTTACTAAACCAATCTAAAAATAAATAAGTAGTTGTCCACATATTTCTAAGTATCTGCTACTCCTACATTCATCCCATTCCTGGTCTGAAATTCAAAACCAACACACTACTTCAGGAAGTTTTCAGCTCCTTGCCCTTCTTCATACTCCTGCAATCTCTTTTGGAGTTCCCATCAACAGAGAAGGACTGCCGAAAAGAACTGGAAAAGATGATCAAACTCCACTCCTCATTCCCCTCTTTAAAATATAATTCCCATTATTTTAATCCTTACTGTTGGCCAAATAAATTGGACCGAAGTGGACCACACGGTATTCAGCTTCCATGCTTTTTAGAATTTGTATTATGAATACAGTGACAAATCTTCAGCAGCCTAACAGGGGATTTTAGAGGCAAGAAGATTTTGGCTTGAACTAGCCTATTTCACAGCTCAGCAGAAGTAGAGGCAGGAGTAACTAATCAAGAACACCCTCTCCCAGATGCGGTGCTTTTCAACACCTTTTGTTGAAATCAAGAGCGATGTGCTCATGCAACACTGAGCTCCTGTACACAAGCTGGAGGCCTTGACCTTCCAACCTTGACCACAAGCACCTGAGTATTCTGCAGTTTAATTTAGCTATGCATATTTATCTCAGTCAAATCTATCACTTTCCCATTTCCATTTGCTAATTTTCTTTATCATTTTGAGCTTCCTGTTTCCAAATTTCTGCTTCATACACCATCTTTAGAAACACCTTCAATAACATGCAGTGCCATAAACGGGCTAAATGTAGCACATCTCAACACCTTCTATTCAGAACTGTACATATGTCTGACCTAATAAAAATGAAGCAAGTCTTAGCTCTTTCCAACTCACCATTGCTGGGTAGAAAAGGATGAAGACAGCAGAGCCCAAGAAGCCTGTTGGACCCAGAATAATCACATTATAAACCATTC
Source organism: Gymnogyps californianus (assembly GCF_018139145.2). Taxonomy (NCBI): domain Eukaryota; kingdom Metazoa; phylum Chordata; class Aves; order Accipitriformes; family Cathartidae; genus Gymnogyps; species Gymnogyps californianus. The sequence continues at coordinate 18,854,310 of NC_059480.1, forward strand.
CTAAGATGGCCACAATAGGGCCCCCAGCCAACAAACTGCCAACTGCTGCAGCTTCAAACATCCTTTGACCATCATTGGAACACACATTTATGAGCTGAAAAATACACATAACAGATTATTTAGATTTAAGGCACAGCTCCTTCTCAAAGTTATATATTGCATACACCTTTTCACACTGCAATTTCCAAAATGATGCTGCAGCTTACCTCTCCAAGAGACTTCTCCTTGATATTCTTCAGCTTAAGAATTTTCTTAAACGCCATTGTCAAGATAGCTCCACGCAGTCTAACCCCCGTGCGGTAATTCAAAGCCCAGGTTAGCGCAAGGGACCAAGATCGCACTATTTCCGTCATAAAGATGCCAAAAACTAAAAACAAGCTGTACTGCAGGTTGGACTCACTCTGTTGGGTATACTCCAAAAGATGTTTCACAACGAACGCCTACAGGAAGAAATGCAAGCTTGCATGAACACCCCATCATCCCAGAGACCATGCAACAACTTTATGTTAAGTTAGAAATAAGTAGGCTATTTTGCTTTTAAAAGAGCCGTTTGAAATAGAAAGCATCTTCTTTCTAGAAGTAAAAGGTGTCAATACAAGAAGTACTGTAACACAAAGCCCCGCTGAGAGCCAAGCACTGAGTCAAATTTAGTAAGTAAAGAGAGTTTAATTTGGAACCATATTCCTCGCAGCACGCTTCTAATCCTCCGTGTCTTCTAACTTAACATAAATCTGTCAGTTAGCTGAAAGCAATGCATTATCATATAGAAGAGTTTTAAAATATAGTCACTACTTATACATCTGCGCACATTAAGAAACATTCCTTTACGTGACATTAAGACCTTTTTTATTTTATCTTTGGTTTGCTTCAAACGTGCTTATTTGATAAAAAGGAACAATGTACCTACAGTTGTAGAGGGGAAGAGTGAGAAGGACATTTGCAAAACATTCCTGGAAATAAACATCAGCAGTTTAATAGTAAAGAAAAAAACAAGCAGAAAGCACAAGGTATGCAATACCACAAATCATTGGGGACAAGGGAGGAAAAAAAAAAAGACAAAAAATTAACCGTTCGATCCCTCCCCATACCCTCTCCCCCCAAAAACATAAACATTTTACCTCAGGAATCACATTTCAAACATCACCTGCAGAAAGACGACAGCCCCCAGAACCACCGATTCCCACCTCCAGCTCTTTGTGGTCCAACGGCACAATATAACATCATACAACTCACAATCACCAGCAATATTAAATACTATTGACTGCGAAACAATAGGCTTTTATTTGAAATAAAGTGCCATCTTAAATGGTAACATCTCAAAAACACTATACAACAGGTAGAGCATTGTATAAACATACAATCTGCACATACAGGATAATTATAAAGGGCTAATATCTAACAGTCAGTCTTAGCCTCTAACATAAACTAGATTTGAAACTACACACAAAATTATAAAGATACAAAAACAGAACAGTATTTGTTCATGAAGTCCAAAAGAAGTCAAACTTGCAGGTGCCAACAGAGGAGGCTTCTGAGGCTGCACAAATTCTGAAATCTGGTTTAAAAAGTATCCTACAGTAAGGCTTCACAGACAGCAGAAGATTTCCTAGAGAGCTTTTCAACAAATGATGCTTTAAGATACTGGTGCTTTTGATATGCTAGTACAGAGCAGAGAATTACCTTTGCCCACAATAAAAAGCAACAAAAAAAATCTGAGACCAAAGAAAATATTTGAGAAGCCTTTCACATCATAGTCCGTTGAAGTCCTCTTGGCTAAACCAGGTTTTGCAAACAAGAGTTCTGTATAGTTTGAAGAGAGAGGAAAAAACCAAAACCCCACTACTTCAGCAAAGGTATTGATAGCTATAGCCCAGCACCAAATAACAGAAAAAAAATGGAGATCAAATTCATCTGTTCTGAGGAAAATAATTCTGCACGTCAGAACCAAGGAAACATGCTGTAAATAATTTTGCTCTTTCTTTTTCACAGGTGTGAATTAAAGCCAGATGTCCATCAGATTCTAGAATGGCCACTGAGAAAATTTACATACCAATCCCTGAACAAATGTGAAGAGCTCACATTCACAGATCTATTGCATTCCAACTTTCTCCTTACTTGGATTTAGTTTTACATCGACTGTTTGGACCACAACTGCATACAGTTGGTTTGCAGTTACTAAGGAGATTACTGACTTCTTTTTCCAGTATTCAATCCAACATATGCAACTGAGTCACTGAGCAATTGGGGTGAAAATCCCCCTTTTTCCTCACGAGCTGTAACTCAGCATGGTCGCAGACTGCAAGCATTTTCTCGCACACCACAGCATTGCTGAAAGTCTCCAAGAGAGGATGTATAAAGATAGCAGATGTTTCCTGGGGTCTCATTCCTCCCAAAACTTTTTAGTGCAATTTTTCAGCACTATTTTATAGATTCAGCATCTCCCGTGATGAAATAGAGACCAGCTTACATTATAACCCCATTTTTTTTTTTCCGGAAGAAAGAGAAGAGGAAACAGCAGATTAAAGAATTTTGAAAAGGGAGGGGGGAAAAAGTCACACAGAATTAACATTTACATCTGAACACACACTATTTGAATTCAAACTAGTTTAATGACAAGAATCCAGCATAAAGTTATTTACAAAACAAGAAAGTTACAGTACAAAAACTAAAACTTAAGCTAACGGGGAAAAAGGAACTCCTGTGACTATTACCGTAGTAGTTGGTACTAGCTGCTCGGCTGTCTTAAGCATTCCCATTGAATAAACATTACCTTACCTTTGCTCTTGGCGTTGGCTCTGCCCAGCAGGACTGTCTCATTCTGACGCAGAAAACAGCCATCCTGAAAATTCTAAAGAACAGCTTCTGTCACTGGTCCCACTGCAGTGCCGGCGTCCCTGCTGCAGCCAGCGTGTGACAGCACAGGGCAGGCTGCAACTGGAGCCAACTGGGAAATCGGGAAACTTACCTCCAATAGCTTACCACTCCCCCCTCCAATAACTGACCAAAATGTCAAGCTGTACTCCACTAAGATAGCAAGTTTCCCCATCTCCCAAACAGGAAGAATAGCTCTGAACAGTTGCAAACAGGTACATTGTTCAGACCGGGAGTTAAACTGATTATGTTTAGTAATGAAAAAACTTTGCTCCTCAACCTGAACTTGAAAGTTTTGGTAGCTGATCAAATGGCAGCAAATATTCACTGGAGGTAAATAGTATCTCACCTATACTAGTACATTCTGGTGGTTACTACAAGGCAGTCTGACACATGCAGCTGTCTCACCAGGTTATGGGTTTGGATACTGTGCCAGATGCAGAATTTATCAAAATGAGAAAAAAAGACAGACCCTTGAAGGATCTATCTGATATCAAAAAAAACCCACACAGGAAGCCTGCAACAACTCCTTTCCAGTTATAACCATCACAATGCTCATTAGCAAAGCCACAGCTGTTGGCTGGCATTTCAAGGTCATAGACATTCAATTAAAATTTTTGAAGTTTAATATAGTGTTTAACTCCATTTTTATAATTTTCACCAATACATGAGGTCAAGTCAAGTGCTTTTCCTGATCTCCCTTTTCACCTTCAGGTGACTGAAAGGGTGTAACAATAGAAGAAAGCACTGATACTTCTGAGGAGACAGCATAGACATATCTATGAGGCATACCATTTTTAAAAACAGGGAGGAGGGATGGTAAAGACTTATTTTTCATGCCAAATGGTGGAACCAAAAGGGAATTGTTCCTTATTCAGAGAAATGAATAAGGTTGCCTGTAAATGGGCAAATGTCTATAGATAATTTTAAATTACCCAAATCGAGCATCAATTGCAGCAGTAGCCCCCAGCCTAGTCAAGTTGGTTTGTTTTTCTCCTTCCCCTCCCGCTCTCTCTCATTCAGCAGTTTGGCTGAGACAAATTGAGAAAATTACACTACAGAAATTAGGGGCAACCCTGCTGCAAGTTCTTTGCTAAAGATAAAAGCAGCTACTAAAGCCCTGTAGTGAAACAATGACAGAAGCTCTTCTTGGGGAAAGCTAGTGCTGTTAAAACCTTAATCATGATTTATTGTTAATTACCAAAGTATGTTCGTATATTTTATAACACAAGCTACTATAAATTATTACCAAGAAAACAATACCACAGAAACATTTATTGTTATTCATATTACATGAAACAAGGCAAACTTTAAAAAGGCTTAAAAAAGTAGAACATCATTTTGATAAGACATTTAAAAGCAGGAAAACATTTTAAAAAGACATTTCACCTAACAGTGCACCCAAGTGTACTTACCCAAGAAATGAACCTTCAGCTTACCAGCACACTGAAACGTGTACTACTAGCAGTAATACTGCTCCTACTCCTCAAGGGAAATGTGTAGAGAATAAATTTAGTCAAAATTTCAACTGTAAATCTGCACAGCACGTGCAACAAACAGGTGACAAAAAATGGTGTGAATGTCAAGTCCCATATGTTGTTATCTTCATTACGACCTATAGCAACAAACAGCAGTAGTTCCTAGAGGCAATAACATATTCTAACACTTCTACATGAAACCTGTCTGACCATTCTCTGTAGGATCAGTAAAGACTATACTCATAGACTTCTTGAGACCTGCTCACATTAGTTTCTAAGTAGTGCTCTAATAAAATTGTTTCGTTCCACTTCTTGAAGACTGTGCTATTAATGCCAATAATCTAAGATTAGTGTTTTATCAGACTGAATTTTATTCCAAGATAAATTTACGGAATTGCAAAAAGAAAAAGAAAACAATTAAAAGACCTGCACATAAGAATTTTATGCAAAAAGACCACGTACCAGTTAAGGAAGAACTTTAAACTATACTCAAAACCAAAGAGAAAAACCAAGTGTGCATTTCCCCCAGGATACCTAAACTCCCCCTCCCTTCTCCAAGAACTTGCCTCGGTATTCAGCAACTGATCCACCAGCTGTAGGAAACCTATCTTGGATTATTGAATCACTCTGGAATTTTGCCCCCAAATTTCTAGCTAGTCAAAACATTTAAGTGATTCTGCAATGAAACCTTAAGATTTTACAGTTGGCCATGAGATGGAGCCCTCTGGGGTTGTTAAAAAAAGGATGGATATTACTTACTGGTCCACTAAAACCCGCAAGCTGCGTGATCATCAGACACACTATGGAAATGATGAGCCTGGTGCGGCAGAAAATCCACACAACCCTCCGGAGAGAAGCATCATCGGGCCCACTTTCTTTCAGTTCTTCCTGCCACAATCTCTCCAGCCTAATAAAAACAGAAGCCTCGTGTTATAAATTTTTCACCATGAGAGAAGGTACAATCTCACAGGTGGTACTTTGTGAAAATTCCAAGCACTTCCTAGCTCAGAGCAACAAAAATTACTAGATATCAAGAGAAATAAATGCATGGTACATTTTGTGAGATAAAGAGAAGTATCTGCATCTTGAAATATCTATGTTATGTTACTTCTACAAAAGAGAGGGATGAAAAACACAATGCCTTTTGCTTTGCCTAGAGTCTCTTTGGCAATCTTAATATACTGACTTGTCACAGTCTTTCCTTGCTAATCTGACAGAAGAGTTGTGGAGTCAAAACCTGAGAAAAATTCTCATTAGCCATAAAAGGTTAGCCTGATCGCAAGATCTGACCCGTATTCAAATCACCTTACTACTGTCAGTATTACTTTTCATTATTTTAGCACAAGATTTTTTTCAGTGTAGCCTTGAGAAAGAACTTTGTTTTAATAAAAAAAATAGTTTAGAGACATGCAAAATCAGAAAAACAATTGCAAAACACTCCTGGAGACAGAATCGTCTAAGTTCACTGAAACTGGCAAGAGTACAGAAACGGTGCAGCAGGAGGAAGTGGTCTATGAAGGATAAAACTAAATTCCACTATTCTGAGAAAGGCAGAACAAAATATCAGCGCTGCTTTTCTAGGGCAATACTAGATCATTGCCTGTGAACTAATGTATTAAAAAAAAAGGAAACAAGAAAATAATAAGGAACAAGATGTCTCTACCTTCTACAATTGACATCTGAGGACTCATGCCTTGATAATGACCATACATCATCCATAAACAATTCCCCTTTCTTGTACGCTCTGTGGGCCAAAGGAGTGAGCCAGGAGAAGGTCATGCAGGAGAAAAGCCCAGCATTATCAACAGGGTGCTGGTGTCTAAAAGAAAAAAAAAAAATCACAAACAAATGAAAAAGGAAACAGAATTGTAAATCCCTGAGAAAAACAAAGCCTCCTCTCATTGAAAGCACTCAGAGTACCAAATGGCCCATGCCAGTCATACTTGCTAAACAAATTCTGATATTTTCAGTATCAGTCAGCAGACCTACAGCTGCAATCCTGCTTTGTGACTGGTTTGAAAAGCAAATGCTGTATCACTTCTTTTGTAGCCTGAAGACTTACTTTGAAGTAGTCCGTATGGGTTTCAGCACATTCAGGCCATGGTGGTATTTGCCCTTGTGATGCTCTTCATCCAGCATTCTCAGCTGGGAATGCACGGAGGTGTCCAGTGGCAGGCCCTCTGCCCGAGCAGCTGCTTCCAGGGCATCCTGGCATTCAATCTGCTTTTACAAGAAAGACAGTAGAGTCAGAGTTCAAAACTATGTTTAAAGTCCATGACTCCTGACTCCAGCAACTTCGCACCTCTTTCTTCTGTAAATTATGGCGCAACAGCAATCACTATCATTTAAATGTCTTAGAGGACAGGCTTCAGCCTGGCAGCAAAGACACAGAAGGCACACATTCTAGACCTGCATTAGATTGCTGCATTTGCAAAAGATAAATTAACACCAGTTTTGTGCCTCTGCATTCAAAGGACAAACGGACAGACTGGACTAATCTTGCATCCTGCCACAGGAAATACAATACAGAAAAATTACAAAATCAAGTACCTATGACATCAGTTCAGGAAAACAATGACTGGCTTATGCAGTGAAATTAAGACATACATTCTTGATGAATTTACACCCTCTTAGTGTAATTTAGATATCCTTATCCACAGAAAATTCAAATTATTTTCAGAATACTACTGAAGTCCCTTCTTCAAAAATACCTTGGATTAGATCAAAAAACAAACATGCAATAAGCAGAATTGTACTTTTTTTTATCATGTTTCCTGCTTTTTCTCTTTTTCCCTAAACTAAAGGGAACAAAGATAACAATTTTCTCTGCTCCCAGCCACGCTTCTCAATGGCTCAGCAACTTTATTAACAACCACTTTAAATGCAAGCCTTATCTCAGGGGAGTTTTTCCACAGCCCTAGTGAAAGGCAGACCTAAATGCTAATCTAAGAGGAGAAAGGAAACAGCAATGATATGGAGTAGTCAAAATGTTGCAGAGTTCAAACAAATCTTTTGATCAGAAGCTAGATGTGGTAAAACTATCTGAGGAGATTAGCTTGCTATCTATACTCGCAGAGGGCTCGCTACTGGTTCTGCTAACTTAATGGACCATTTATTGCAGTGCCATGTTACCTGTCTGTATTCTAGTTTTTTGAAATGGAGCTACTTTGTGGAAAAAAAACTCAGTTCTGAGGTAAAAATCTTCCTGGCTGTCTCACAGAGATACTATGTTTACCCTTATTAGTTGCCTTACCAGAGCAAAATTATTTTATTTCTTTGAAAACAGCAACTGTAAGCGCGTTGTAGCCTCCTAAAACCACAGTATCTGCAAAGCACTAAACACATATCAATAGCAAGCACTTGGTTCCTAACTTCGCATCATGTAATTTTTGTCAGAAATGCCACCATTTATCCGAGAGTTAGTCTGTGCTACATTAATATGTAAGATGTAGCACATTAAGACACCTAGCTTCCACTCATGTGAAGGACAAGAACCGGAAATTGATAATAGTATAAATCTGTCCTTTATTTATTTAACCAAAACACTTAAATAGTGCCTAAGCATGTTGTCAATAATCCATGGTCCTGATCTTAAAAAACTTATTCACTAAACCTAAAGCTATGATTACAAAAGAAGATAGCAAAGTAATAAGGAAACAAAAGAACATTACAACATTATGACACAGAGTGACTCAAAAATATGCAACGCTTGAAATCTGGATTAAAAGACTTCTCACTCAATTTATATTCAATTACTGACTCACTAAGGGCAATACTGCCTTACTAAATCTACCCAAATCAGCATTAATAAGGGACTTGCCAAAGATATCTTGAAGGACTCAGTAGTGGGGAAAAGCCCTGCACTACTGCTTTTCTGGTTACAGCAGAGGAATTCATAGCTAGTTTGCTGCTACCCTTTCCAAGAGCCCCAGGCAGATGTGCCCAGACACCCTATTGCTGATAACACGCTTGTTTGTAAGTGATGCCACAGGCTATTTGCAGAATCATTGTTTTTCAAAGCACACAAAAAGTGCCTATAAGTTAAAAAAAAAAGTCTTCCAAAACCACTGTATTTGTCAGCATAAAAGAAGTTTTTCCCACCATTTACAAACAAGAATAGTTTTTTAATAAGAAAGCACAACTGCAAGATACTGTATTTTTAGGCAGTCCCAAGATAACATTCTTAAACACTCACTGTGAAAAACAGTTAAACTCTCCAGAGCTGCTCAACAGAATTCTCTTAGCAAAGTTGGAAGAGATGCATTGATAAAAGACGAGGGCATTGCCTTTGAAAGGCCTTTATAACATCTTGCCAAAGAGGCAAGTATAAGCGCAAACCCCTAGTCGAGAACATTGCTCATCTCCATCTTGGCAAGGTTGTCAAAATCCCACATGTACAACTATCAGGAAACAAATGCATCACACTACTGTACAATTAAGATTCTAAGAAAGACCTTACAGTTCTGCATCACATTAGAAAATCTTCAAAGCATAGAGTTTATCAGGAAGAAATGAGACCCCTAAGCAGTTCTACAATGCATTTCTAGAGCAAAAGACTGAAGTACAAAAACTAGCAACAACCCCAACACTGTTAATTTAGGTTTCCAAATCCCTATTATTTTTTCAGGTGTTTTTCAAGTGGCGATATCTTGATTGCCTGCATGCATGTACAGTTTTCTTGGAAACTAAAACCCTGAAGAAGTCATTAGCAACATGATACAACAGGCTCCAGCACTGCTCTTGAAAGAAATGTCCAATAAATCATGGCTGCACTATCAAACAGAAATCAGACAGCACTTTTTCTAATTCAGCAACTTATTAATACACCAATACAAGTAATGAACCAGGTGATACAACACAGTGTTGGTAACTCTAAAGAAATGCTCACAGAAACAAAACAAGCCTAAATCAGATATCACTAACCAGAGAGGGGGGAAATCATTCAGACATGTCTTGAAAAACAGCAGCTCACTACTCAGCATTATCAAAAAGGCCAAAAGACAATGAAGAATTTTTACAACAGACACAAAGAATAAAGCAGGAAATGTTACCATACCACTTAAAAAAAACTAGGGTTTGCCTCCTTTTTGAACACCAGATTCAGTTCTCTGTCACTTCAGTTCAAAAAGGGTATTATACTTAAAATTACTTTCTGCGAGCAATGAGACAGTCGAAATTAGAACAACTTCCACACAAGCACAGATTTAAGACTTTTCAGCTGGATAGAAGAGAGAAATAAAGATAAGGTACAGGTATTTCAGAGGTCCATAAAGTCATGAATAGCATGAAGAAGAGAACTAGGGAATGATCACCAACTGGTCTTACAACAAAAGAACTGGGGACACTCAGTGAAATTAACGTTTTTCACACAAGGCATACTTAAATTTAGAATTCTCTGTTATAGGATACTGTAAAGTTCAAATGCACAAATGGACTAAAAATGGAAGAATTGAACTCACATAGGATAAGCATATCATGGCTTATTAAATGCATGACAGAGGGCAACAGCAATCATTTACCCAGCATCTTATTAATAGCCAGTGGATTCCAAAAAAAGTTTCTGAAGCCATGGGCAGCTCCTAACACAGGGTAATGGTTCTGCACTCCACGTTTTGTGAAGCTGTGGCACACCTGGGTGCAGGCTGATATGATTCAACAGATGACTGGGAAAATTAACAGATGAAGAAAACATTTAAACTTTTAATCCTGAGGGCAATCCCCAAGAGTATGGAGAGTACTGAGGAAGTATCACTACACACATGATCTTGTCTTGTTCTTTTACCTCCACAGCTAGCTCACAGACAGGCAAAGAAAGATAAGCATGGCTGGTGCTGCTACCACAGAGCACACTTGCCCTCTCTGACTTTCTGCAATTTGAGCACGCAACAAAACCCTACCAGCACCTGTTATCGTGATTTCCTTGTCCAACAAATTGGCCATAGTAATGGTAAGCACATAAGGTAATGTGAGAGCCAGAATGATGACATGGTTGGTTCAAGACATGTCATGACAGAATGTCTGGGTGAGGTGAGGAAAATAAGGGCAAGGAAAGATTTGCTCATTAAATTAGAGACAGCAGTACTAAATTCACAATCCACATACCAAGGTCATGCGAGGCGGCCATGGAAATACAGACAATTTAGGAGCCAAGCTACAAAGCTATCAAATATACGTGACGTCAGAGGTAAGCAAGACCAAAGTTCTGTAGGAAGCAAGAGGAGCATCAGGAACATTATGCAGAAAGGCAAGCAAACTCAAATATGTAAAATAGGACACTTCTGAAAACCTGCTATGCAGCCAACATTGGCATTTATCTCTGATGATGGGAGCAGGTGAAGAGAAAGGAGGCAGCTGTGTTGTATATTGGAAGGAAAAAAAAAACACCAAAACCACAGTGAGATCCTAGCCTTTCACACAGGCAATCTCATATTTAACAGAGAAGGTAGCAATTTATTGGTTTGACAACTGTAACATCAGATAATAGCAAAACCAGACAAGCCTGGAGGCCAAGCAAAACAGATTTTTACATCCCTTACTCATTTTGCAGAGAAAGAATTTGATGTGTATGCAGTCAATATATGACCCAAACCCCACCCACCAAACAACTATTGTCTCCTCTTCCATAAGGCAGAACATCTTCCAGGGCTAAGGTCACTGCAGGGAAGAAGCTGCATCTCTTCTGGTCCGATTGCTACCTGACAGGAAACTAGAGCAGACATATAAAGGCTTCTTTTATTAATCCTCGCAGCTGATATAGAATACAAAAGCTACTGTGGTTGATTTATTATTACATAAAGTTAAAATTGTTTTATTTAAGTAGTGAAGAAGTTTGAGTTGGCAACACTGCAGAACAGGAACTCCCACCTCTTGCATTTAGAAGGCAGAGCTCAGCAGGACTCCTCACTCCTTTGTTCAAGTTCCCAGTAAGGAGAGGCAAATGGGAAACCAACAGACCAGCACAACAGAGCTCAGGACTAGGCAGGCATATGGGGAGAAGGAAAATTATATGATCACCAGTTCTGCTCAGTGCTTAAAGCATTCTCCATATTACAACTCTGGGATGAACAGCAATTTTAAAATATTTAAAAGACTTCATTAAAGGACTGGTGTTTCAAAACAAGATTAGTTATTAGTTTGTATGGGCTGGGGAAGAATAGGATCAACGGTTCCAGTTAGCTTAAGGTTAACCTAAACCAAAATAAAAAGTCTAGGAAGAGATACTCTGAAGTTATAACTACATCCTTCTTCCCAGAAATTCCTCTGAGTCTTTCCAAGCACAACCCCACTTGAAAGTAGCTAGGGGTTTTATACACCACTTTTGCAGGTAGCACAGGCAACCCCTAAAGCACCATCCAGACTTCTGGAAGTCACCAAACCCAGGAGCATTGAAAAATTAAGCAGGTTTGCAGGTCCAAACATTGCCAAATCTGCTGTTGCTTGGTGAAGCAGCAAGTGCTCTATGAACTTTATATTCCATTAAGGCAATTCGCCTCTTCTTTCACTGGATTTGACGCAGTACAAAATCTACAGAAGTATTAATAGGGGGATTTGCAGCATTAGACTCCCAGCCTACTCTGTAGCTAGAATGCTTTACAATACCCTGCCTGATTAGAACATGAGCCTATTTAAGACTAGTTTGGTGTATCATCCACCCATACCAGCTGTCTCCCTGAAGGAGAGGCAGAAAGGAGCAGGCACTGGGCTAGATTACAGACAATGAGTGTGAGGAAGGAGGCATTGATCCTTCAGACACCTGCATACCTTGATTGCAAAGTACAGACAGTACAGCTGAATTCACACAGCACCAAGATGAGACCACCAGATAGCTTTAGATGCCTAGAAATGATGGTTACAGCTTCCAAGACTGCTGCAATGAACCAAGTCAAGAAGTTAGGGCCTCCATTTTCTTCCACCTCCTGACAAGTGGAGTATAAATGAAAGCTCATGTCTGCTGCCTTCTCAGCTTCTGCTACAGGGAAGAACAGCTCTTTACAGCACCAACCACATATCCAAATGCAGGATTAAGTGCAGCTGTGCCATATTTCTCTTAAGTGAAAAGAGAATTAGCTGTTCAGAAGTGTGCTCTGGCCACAAGAGTTCAGACATTCAACAGCTTGAAGTCCAGTCATTCACTCTAACAGTTACATGTGACTTTTTACACAAGACCTTTGCAGTTCCTCTTCTGGGCTAGGATCAGCAGAAGTTTAATTAGCATTTGAGTCATAGTTTCAAAGCTAGCCTGAGTTTATGCAGCCTCAGATTAGAGCAGAAGTCTCCCAGTAGTGCTTGGCACTGATATCAGGGCTCTGTAGCCAAACAAGATCAGGGTATGTATGTTTGTGATGAGCCTGAATATTTTAGTCACATATGTTGAGCATTTTCACTTGATGCACATGAGTCCTTGCTGAGGACAGGTATATCAGTTTCTTCCAAGAACATTGCTTATTTGACCTTGCCCTTGAATTCAGGCAAGCATTAGCATTGAGGTGAGATGTTCTTAACTCTTCCCTGGCAAATCCACTTACTCATGCAATCCAAGAAATGCAGAGTTTGGCATGTAGTGTTCATTTCAGGATTCTGCAACAGTAGCTGCTGTGTATGCATCTGATTAGCAGCTGTGCACCTGCTTAGGCTTCTGGTATACATGAATTATGTCTCTCATTTTCCATTAAAACTATTATTCATGATCTTGTAATCAAATGATTAGGATTCATTCAGAGCTGAGGTTGTACACTGATCATCCAGCACTGGAGCTACACAGTTCATGCACGCTATCACTACAGTAAGAGCAGACTCCTGTGGAATTGGAAATAGTGATCAGCCTTAACTATAAGTTGCCCTACAGAATTAGCACCCTACATGTGCTCTGACCACAAAGCTGGGAAACTTCTCACTAAGCAGATCAAACTAGCACAGCACAGACTGAGGATCTGGCTCCTGACTTGCTCAGGTAAGCTCTATTATCCAGAACCACACACAGACAGCCTGCCATATGCTGGAGGTGTTCTTCCAGTAATATCCTTTACTCCGGCCATACCTCAGCTAGGTCACAATAGAAGCTACACAGGTCAATTGGTACAACACCAGGAGTATCCAGGGAGTCTTTAAACTCAAACTTCTGCAAAGCGGAACCACAAGTGAAAGACAGCACAAGCCTTGACACCACAGCATTTAACAAGCCTAATGTAACAGCCTTTTACTCAACCTACCTTCCTGTACCAACACATGCTTCCAAAAGCAAGGGGCACCCCACCCAAGTTGCAAATGAACTAGTAAACTCAAAGTAAACACCTCAGGGCTCCAAATATGTTGACTTTGAAATTCTTTAACCTTAGTCCTCAAAAAGGACTGAAATACAGATTTTGTTTGTGGAACAACCTCTACACAGTATGCAGTTCAGACTACAACTGACTATTCCTTAGCACTAGGATATGAATGTTCAAAAACTAATAACCATCTCAGTGTCTCAGGGTATGAGAACTCCCTGCATATAAGTGAGTTTTGACTCATTTCAAGTTAAGTTCTCCAGCAGTTTGGGACAGATCCATTAAATCCTTCCAGCAACTCTTATAACTGTACACTGAGTTTCTGAGGCAGCCATAGGGCAGAATGTCTCCAGGACTAACACGGAACACTACAATGGAAAAGATATTGCAAGCTTTCCTTCACTGATGGTTAATCTGCTCCTTACACACTTTTGGTCATGAGCAGGCCAATTTACAAACCTGCTTTGGACAAAGGAACAGCAACCAATAGTAGTCAAAGACAATACTGGCAAGTGGCTAGATCTGAGGTTTTATGTGGCTAAGACTTAGACAAAAGATGGTTAGTGCACTAAAGAAGGCATCTGAGTTTCAATGGAAGCCATGAATTAGCCAGAACACCAGTGTTACTCTAGAGCATATCTCTGCCCAGTGAAGGATTTTGCCTTTTTGTTCCTCCTATTAAGTGTAAGTCTTCTCAGATACAGTTAACCCCCCTCCAAGTTTCAGGTAAACTTTTGATACATGACTGGCTGATGGATATGCTCCTTTCTCAGCTGGTAATATGTACATATATACATGGAAGACAAGATAGAGATATCACTTCTTCAGAGTGGTTAGAGAATCATCGTAAAATATTCACCAACAAGGATCTTGTGTCAAGTTAGTGAGTACTTCAGTAGCAGAAGTTCAATGGTCAAACAGCTTGACAGAACATGATTCCAACCAAGATAATACATTCAGTTCTTTGGGCATACCACAGAATTAACGCACCTTTAGAAAGAAACATGAGTCTTTGCTTCCATACATAGTCTAACTGTGTTCAAAGTTTTCAAAGATAACAGAACTACTGATAAGACAGATTTAAGTTTTGCTTTCATTTGACTTGAAAAAGTAAAAACAGTTAACATTTAGAGAAAAACATGCTTTCAGTATGTAGGCATTTCACTTGTCTAGATTTGCCTTCTTGAACTCATTATGTGAACTCATCCCTGAGTTTCAGCTCTGCTAATCACTCTTGAGAATCTTCAGACAAGTTTCTGAAAGAATCACCAGAACAATAGTTCAGGATTGAACTTGAGAGCATTTCACATGCTCCTGTAGAGCTGCACTGTCCACTCATCCCTTAAACACTTTAGATGGCATAATAGTAAACCAAAGTAGAAGTACTAAGGCAGGCAAGAGTTTCCATCTTCCTTCCTTTCCTTCCTGTACACTGCTTAGAAAGGTTGAGTATCATCAAATGTACAACAGGAAAATTCTCTACAGCTTTTAACAAGGGTACATTCACAGATATTCTAGACACTGTCAGGACAGTGAAGTCAGTGAAACAGGGTGTGAGGGATGCTACCCTTCAGTTTCATGCATTGTTCACCTTAGCCTCCTTCAGCATGGGGGCTTATGTATTCCTTATTTCTAACCTTCCTTTATATTTAAGACCTTGGCTCCATTTACCCTCTCCTTCCTGCCATCTCCCTCCTCTCAGCATGACACATTATGGTGGCTGCTTTTCCCCCAAGTCTCCTGCAGTGGCCTGTATGAGCAATGGCTTTTCTTTGTCTAAGGGCACCAGCCTACAGGCACTTCAGCTTCCTGGTGCTCACCCATTAGAAATGCTCTAAAAAAAAGTAGGAAAATCATTGCTCTGAAACAGAAATTCCCCAGCCCCTCAATTTTAAAGGTTTATTAGCACAATGTTTCTATGCGCTGTACTGCACATGCTCAGACACCACACGAGTAGTATCAGTTGTAGACACTGCATCATGCTTTGTTCTTATGACGGTATACACCATACACTGTTCAGTTAAGACTTTACCCACGAAGGAAGTAAGGCTATGCAGCATCTCTTACAGGCACTGTCCGCAGAACTAGTCTAGTCATCAAGTCACCTAAATTCCCTGCTACTTCAGCTGCTCAACTACAACATTAGACTTTTAGCCTTCAGAGCTGATGTTACAGATACTCAGATCTGATGCACTGCCTGTTTAGTTCGTAGGAACTGGTTCATTTTAGCAGAATGTATCATACCTACTCCCTGCATCAGTGGCCTTACACCGCAGTTTGTTCACAGCAGGGGAGGAACACACCTATGCAGGATCCATGGAGGAGCATGCCTCACCTAGCATAACCTTTTATATAAGGCTTCCAAAGATCACTGGACAAACACTGTTTTCTTTCCTACTTCATAAAAGAGTCAAATGACAACACAAAGTTTAATAGCATTAGTTTCCAATTTTATCATAACAGCCCAGGAAATAAGTATCTCCTTGCAGTCAGACTCAGAGTACACAAATGCACTACACTGCAAAAGTTGAAATTCTAATTCTACATTTAAATTGTTATAAGAATTCAGATTTCTTGTTATATACCTGCACCTGTGTCAGTTTTACATGTTTTATGGCAACACTACCTAAACTGAGTACTTCCTCACATTCTATGTAGCTATGATCTGAGAAAACAAGGTATCTAAGATTGCACCTGTGTATAGCCTGTTATTAACAGACAAGAGATCCTCAAGCTAAGTGTAGCCATACAGAGCACGATGGCAGCAGTTCCAAGTTTCAGAAATACATGAACACACACATCCAGATTTCCTCTGCTCTTTCACATCTCTCCTAGCACAGCCAAACACCAATGAGATGCTCAGCTGGGTGACAATTAAAATGAATCCAGCACTTTGCCAGTTATCTTAATCAAGTAGTCAACTGCAGTTTCACCTTCTCATACAGTGAACACTGGCATCAGCTCAAACTACTGCAGCTTCTAGCTGTAATCTGAGGCAGCCATACAGCAATATCTTTCTGTGTAGAGACCGATTCAGAACACCTACAGCCCTTAAGAGCCTACTTGGGTTGTGATTCCTAAAGTTCTGTGTTTACTTGGTTACAAAAATACGGAATCTTCTGGAAGACTGCAGAGACATCCAGCAGCCTCAGCTACAACTAAAAGCTTACATAGTTAAGCTGTCTAGAGAGCCTGCTCTGAGCATGGAGTGCCAAGGCACTAGTACCCAGGCTACATTCACATTCCTATTTTTGAACATGTTGTTCAGCACAGTTGGTTCAGACACTTTAGATGCTCCAGAGAGGTTGAGAGGCAGAGTTGATCTGACTATTGAACAGTCAGACAGTGATAAATCACTTAAAAGCTATCAGCGCTTGAAGGATTTACATCAACTCCAACAAGATCTGATCACATTCTCTGCTGTCTTTGGCAAAAGCTGTCAGAGATAAACCTGAAAAATAAGAGATCAAGGTGAGGACAGGAGTATTAGTAGGGCTTCTAACAGCTAAAGTTAGCAACACATTTTTCCTGTGCATTTAAGCAATCTCTACAGTTCCACACCACTCAGTGTCTTGAAATGCAGCAATTTGCACTTGAGGCTTACCACAGATGGTATAGATGCAGTCATTATGCTTCAGCAGCAAGAACCTAATCCTGAACACTATATTCCAGTCAGAACCAATTACAGTTTGGAGTACAATTTGTAAATTAGTGCCCTAGCATCATTAACTTAGGGACACAAATTTCAAGAATTGAGGCCTCACAAGCATTATGTATCATGAGAACAAGCTGCTTCTACATCCTCTTCTGTTGTTGCAAACATAACAGGGTAGGGCAGCAAAACACTCACTCACCTGCTGTTTCATCAAATAAACACAAAGCCTACATTTGAGAAGAGCCTATTCCAAAACCACTTTGGGAACAAATTATTTCTTCCTCATCTGTCATTTTACAATATATTTCATGGACACAATGGGATCTGCCCTTCTCCTCAGAACACACCGCTTCCAGGAGAAAAACTAAATACAATTACTTCAGATACAACTTGAAGGGCATACAAGCATTCTGAGAACAAAAAGTTCTAAAGGTGTAAGTATAACTCAATATTTCAAAACATCCCTTAATTTTTATTCACCGGTAATGTAACAGCTTCTTATACATGAAGACTACTGACTACAGTGCTAGGCAGCAAGTGCACCTAGAAGTTATCTTCACTCAGAAGAGCCATGCCCCCACATACACTAAGCCCAATAAGTATGGCATTATGCATTGGGAACATGTAGTTAACACCCTATTTTGTAAGCTACATTAAGGTCTCCAACAAAGACTTAAAAATCAATTGTTATAAGAACATTGCGGAAACTTATTCATGAGGTGAATATATGCATTCACAAGCTGAATAAAAATGGTTTCTTGAATTTTAGTCACAGAGTGCCTATTTCAGAGGTCCAAATTTCTATAGCAACATTCCCATTAAGCACCAGGAAATGTTGGATTAGACCTACTTATATTGCAGCATGATTTCAATTATGATTCCAGGAAGCCTATTTGAAAAGCTCCTGTCTTTTCAAAGAAGTGATCTTTCAGGCTGCGACCAAACAGCATTTAAGCTTCTAAGGAAAGAATTGCAAGTTCTTTTTCATTATTGTCACGAACACCCATTACAGTATCCTTTCAGCAGGAAACCTGAACACCAGCATGAAGGTTTCAGGACAGAAAGAGCAAAGTTGAATACAACCTTTATGCAAGGCAAAGGATAGACACAAAAAGGCTCTGGGACCTTGGCTCAGTAGTAAAATAGGTCTTTCACCTATAAAGATCTTGATCAGGCAATCAACTAGTCTTGTCCACTTCAAGTTAAGAAGGATGTATAAAAATGCAGCAATACAGGCAACAGAAAAAACAACGAGTCATGTTATTGATCAGTCAAATGTACCTGTAGCCCTGCCAGAAGTGGTCACCACCACTGGCCATTAATAAGTGGTCCTTGACTAAGGAGGGGAGGGAGCATATTCCTGTATCCTCCTCAGAGGGAACTACACAGTTCTACCTCACTCTACAAGGTATGAGGTACCTATGCAACACATTAGCAAGAAGTCCACCTCACACAGTGTAAGTCTTCTGCAAAACAGTCCTAAATCTGCATTCCACAATGATCTGAAGTCAGTGGTGAAATAAGAGCCTTAACCCGCTTGTGGCTTGTTACTTGCAATACAGATCATGCTTACAGCTTTGTCATTTTCTGGTCAAGCTAGTTCAAATCCTGAGCTAGGTTTTCTACAGGAAATAAGTCCTAAAATCTCTATTGATGCCACACTGGACTCTGTTGTCCAAATGACAGAGTTCCATTACAGCTTAACCCCTCTATCTGAACTACTGTGGTCCTACCCTTCCTCATCACATCAGCCCTCCGTTGTGTTCTGTCACCAGCTGTGCCAACACATGCAGCTTGGGCATCTGACCCAATCCCAGGTTTCATAAATGAAGTAGTGAAGGACACAGATCCTTCTCTTCCCTTGAAACACCGTTTTCTTAACAGCTGAACTACAGCTTCTACCCTTTTGTTACAGGCAGAGAAGGAAGTGCTTGACCAAACAGGCAAAACTTAGCTGTATGAAAGACAAGTCTTTGCTTATCCCTGTTACCAAACATATAACGCATCCCAACAAGTAATAAGGCCAAGAATGCCGCTGAAATCAGAGCTTGGTTCAACTAAAAAGGAAGAAGCTTGGTACACAAACATGAACATGTAACTTAGATAAGGTGTTGTGAATACAACTCCTTTTACTTAACCTCAGTATTTTGCAAGTAAGCAGGATTTAATCTCACCAACACGCAACAACAAATACAGAGCCATTTGTATTTATGGATTGTATACATCCAAGCTATAAGGCTAGCAAAACAAAAAGGGTACCAATGTTAGAGCTAAAAATTAACTCAACTCTGGCATACTGAACAAGATAACTAGCAAGTAAAATGGGTAACCTGTCAGAACTAGCTGATTCCATTAGTAAGTTAGGTTCATTCCTCTACTCAAAGAAACCAAACCAGATAAAGTTCTAGGTAAAAACTAGGGTGAGCCATTTTCTTGCATCATTAACCACAAATTTTACAGAATCCTTGTTTTGCAATCAATTATCTGGGTCTGCTACACTGTATTGATAGGCAGCAAATCAAATGGTAGAGGTAGAAGGGTAAACAAGACTACAGCAACAGAGTTAAGCTGACCTGAAGCTGCCTTAGAGATTTTAATGCCACGCTGTACAGACATGCAGGACTTAGCTTACTTTCAGCCTTCAGAAAAAACAAATATGCTGGTTTGATTTCATTCATTTAAAAGGTTCAGAGGTAAAATAAGGATTTTGTCCTCAAAAGTTAAACCAGGCATCAACATGATTAGATGACGCAGGCCAACAGGCAGAGATAACATGCTACGATTACCGCTTAACTCCATTGCCACTGGTCAGGAAACAAAGCTGGCCACCAATGGCATCACTGTTGTCACCACTAATTTGACAGAGCAGATTTGCTACTGGATGGTGTATAGCGGATGGCAAGCCCATGACATCAACATAATAAATGCCATTAAGAAGCTGCACTGTGACTCCAAAGGGCTCTTAGTTCTGCATCAGTGCCTGCTCTAATGCAATCAGACACTCTACCTTCCTCTGAACACTGTCAGCAATAGTCTGCTGAGTCATAGAGCCTGTAGGGACACTAGGAGCTGCAGGGCCTGCAGTAGTAAAAACTGCACTCAGCCTGCTGCAGAGCAGATCACTCCAATCTCAAAAACAGCAGTGCAGCACTGTTAGCCCACATAAAAAACACCTGGCAAAACCCTTTAAGCCCCAGTGAAACAAGATAAGCCTTATCTGAAGTACCTAGTGTCTCAGTGTCCAGTATAATGCAGCAAAACTTAAGCCTTTTAAAAGTCTTCACAATTCTTCCATACAAATATGGTGAGTTCCCCTATTTCCAACCCTCTCACACCAGGGTTGTCACAGGCAATCTATACAGAATGCCCAGCAACACATTTGCAAGCACCTTGTTATTTCAAAAATCAGACATAGGCAGTATTAACTGTATTTGTTCGGCTTCAGAAAGTTCTACATTAGTATTTTAGGAAAGGTTAAGAACAGGACATGCAAGAAAATATTTCAGTGCTAGCATTCAGAGCACCTAATATTTTTAATCTGCTTCAACTAGCACAGGTTATTAGTTTCAGACCATGTCTTTCACCAGTGTGGGTGTTGCCATTTATCTGAGCTTTTTTTGCCCTATAGCACTTGGTATATGCAATCTCTTCAGTGAGAAGAAGCTCTAAAAATTAGAAGCTCAGAACAATGACATGCAAGCTCTAAGCCAGTGGTTATTTCAAGACATAGCTCTCAAATTAAACTAGAATTAATTATGACAGCACCTCACCATGTTAAATACAGAGACACACAAGAAACAGTATTCAATACAAATTACTTTCATCTGAGGGAAAAAGTAAAAGTCTTGCTACTAGAGCAAGCTAGACATCTGCTTGATAAAATTAATCCTTGAGAAAAACATGACATGATTAAGAGTTTTTTCAGCTGCCAGCACTGAATGGTGCATGATTTGTGCTGAGCTCTTCACCGTTCTTACTTGGTTGTAATGATTCTCTTAAGTACAAAAGCTTAAAACATTTCCTGGATTCACATCAAGATTTGAATA
Source organism: Gymnogyps californianus (assembly GCF_018139145.2). Taxonomy (NCBI): domain Eukaryota; kingdom Metazoa; phylum Chordata; class Aves; order Accipitriformes; family Cathartidae; genus Gymnogyps; species Gymnogyps californianus. The sequence continues at coordinate 18,875,626 of NC_059480.1, forward strand.
CTAGAAAAAAGTCTATTTTGTTCAAATGTTACTAAAAAGTCACATTTAAAAGCGAAAAATGCTTAATAAGTGCTCAGACTTGTTACTAAGATAGCTACAGTATCCCTTGGAATGACCTCTTCCACACAAAAGGGAATATTCATTATTGACCTTCAATGCAGTGAATCTATATAGAGCTGGCACAGCAAAAAGGCTGCTGCTGCATGTAATTTAATAAGCATAGACTGCAAAACAATGAAAAATTTAACTGACCTTATGTTTAGCATGCTGAAATTTTGACCCTTCCTGCTCTTCATGTTGCACCGAGTTGGTTCTCTCCCTCACACTTCTATACCCAGGACTGGGTATAATGTACTCTTTTCCTATGTCGATGTCTTTCATCTTCTGTAAACGCCAGGGTTTACACGTGTATTTTCACCTCAAATATCTGAAAAAAAATTAAATTCCACTTCATTATATGCTATGCCCAACACACCAGTTACTTTTAGTCATCTATTTTTAAAGTTTATTTTTGAAATAAAAATCAGAAAGCAATTGTAAAAGAGTTTTATTATAACAGGACTGTAATAATGTGACTTTGAAAACCCACACAAGACTAACTTCTCCTGAACTAGTTTAAACATACCCTGAGGTAACCAAATAGTACAATGATTCTCAATGCACTAGAGTACTGTCATACTTCCTCCCTTAGAACTCTGAAATACAATTATGCAATCTCACAGATTAAAGTAATAACTACAGTATTCAGCTGAAACCTTGAGAAACTTGACTTGGAAGATCAAATCCCTGAAATATTTTGTTAGTGTCTAAAGTTGCACATACCCAACAGCTTACCAGTACAAAGTTTTGCAAAACTGATCTCTCTAAAGGTATCACATGATAAAATTAGTCATTCCACACACACTCTAGAGGAAAATATATTCCTTCTCTATAGCATTATTCACTTACTCCATAGGCTTGAGCTATCATTAAGTATGAACATGCACAGGAAGGAGTCACATCTTCAGTGCTGCAGGTTTTCCCTCAGCCTATCAAATTGCACTGTAAGGTCAGAAGGAGAATCAGAGTCCCAAAAAGAAAAATCACCTCCCACTGCAAGACTTTGTTTTATAAGTCTACTTTACTGCATTCTGTCACTTGCCTTAAACTAACACGATAGAAGAAGCCTGATTAAGTTACATTAGTCAAAATCTGCATCAGCAGGTTTGGCTTGGTGCACTGGGCTGCCACCTCTTCACCGCCTGCAGAAACAGCCTCCTTCCCCCATCTGCCGACACAAGTCGCCCCCAACGCAGCCTTCCAGCTGCTCTCCAGCAGCCGGCCCCAGCTCACCGGCCGCCCGCCCCCCCCACCCCGGGGGGCCGCATGTGTCAGCACCGGGCGAGGATGCTGCAGAGCAGCAGGTCCCGGGGCTGCTGCACCCTGCTGGCTCTCCATCCCTCCTGCAACAGGGATGCGAGCCAGCCTCCCCCGACCTGCCACCCCCAAGCAACCCGGGGGGGGGGGGGGGGGGGGGGGGGGAAGGGGAAGTCCCCCCCTCCCCTATATTCCCCCCGCCTCCCCGTGTCTCCGCCGCACCAGCGTAAACAAGAAGGGCCCTCCCCGCTCAGGGACAGATCCTCCGCTCCAGCTGGGGTGCGACGGACAGCGATGGCCCCGAGCTGCCGGCGGGAGGGGGGGCACAGTGCAGCCCTCCTCACTGAGGGGGTGAGGGAACTGCTCGACCGGCCTCCTCACGGGAAAGAGGGCGGCAAAGCCGCCGCCTCCTCAGCCACGCGGCGACCCCCTCACCCACACAAAGGGTCGCTTCCCACCTCCACCTCAGCACCCGCCCCCGGTAACGGGCGGGGCGGCCCCGCTCACCTCCGCCCGACGACTACCCCCGCTGCAGCTTCTCCACTCAGCGGCCGCGAAACCAAACAACATCCCTTATAGCGGTTCCGGCGTCCCCACTGCGCCTGCGCGGGGAGGAGGGCGGGGGCTGCGGCGGCCGTTCCTTCCTGACGCCCCACGGGAAATGTAGTCCGCACCTCTGTGCCGGCCGCCCACTGGCTGCTGCCCGAGAACTACGTTTCCCAGAAGGCCCCGCGCGGGCCACCTCCGTTTGGCTCCCCCTCCCAGCCGTGCCCGCCCAGTCCCTTCCCGCCGCTCCTGCCGCAGCGTGGGGGGTCTGGAACGTTCGCCGCCGGCCGGCGCGAGCCGCGGGGGTGGGGCGCGCGCCCCTCGGCACGGCACGGCACGGCACGGCACGGCACGGCACGGCACGGCACGGCACGGCGGCAGTGCAATGCAGCGCGCTGCAATGCAAATGCAATGCGGTGCAACGCATTGCAGCGTAGCGCAGCGCAACGCGGTGCAGTGCAGCGCAGCGCAGTGCAGTACCGTGCCCCCCGTGCAGTGCGGGGAGGACGGGGCGAGCCGGCCCCCCCCCCCCCCCCCCCCCCGAGCGAATGTGAGGAGGGAAGAAGGGCCCCACTCTCCGCTCGGACAGCCGCACGCAAAGCCGAGGGACCTGGCGCCGAGCCGTGGGGAGGACGAGAGTGATCTCGGTTCCCCGCCCCGTCCCGCCGCAGGCACTGCCGCGCCGCGGCTCCCGGCAGCGGGAGCTGCCGCAGCGTGCTGCCTGGTTCGCAGAGGCGGAGCGGCGGCGGTAGGGGCTGGCGGCCGGAGCAGGAGGAGCGGCGCCTCCCGCTTCGGCCTCGGTTACACCGGCCTCTCTGCCGGCTGGAGGTTGGCACCAGCCTGTCACTTGCAGCCGGTTATTTACAGCCTTTCGGCCGGGGAAAGTGCAACTGTGTCCTTATCTGGGGCTTAACCTTTACCACAGCTGGGGCTGGAGTGCTGGCTTCTGTGTGCAGCGGCCGCGCCACCCATCAGCCACGGCCGCAGGCCTGCGACGCTCTTTGCAGCAAGCCAGGCTTGGAGCAGGACGTGCAGGAGGCAAAGGAAGCGCCCGCTGTGCCCCTCTGAAGGGATTCAGACCAGCTAAAGGGACTGTGAACTTGTCCCAGGGCTTTCCCAGTCAAGCTTTGCCCACTGAAAGGGATGGAGCAGGGGGGAGGGAAGGCTGTGCATCCCTGTGTGGTGGTGGCTGAGGGGCAGCAATGGCCCCGCTCCCCCAGTCAAGTGTGACACAGGGTATCCAGCCCCTGCCTCAGAGAAGTTCGTGAAGGAGGAGATGGACACAGCTGCATTTCCTCTCACAAAGGGCTGTGAATATCCTTAAGAAACCCTGAGCTGTAGCTTCTCCCCTGCTGTGTTTAAATACCCTGTCCTCATCTGACATCTTCTTTCCACCAGGCAAATTTGGCCGATGTCTCATTTAAGTGGTTTATATAACAAGCGCCTGCTTGCACCGCAGTCCTTGCTCTCTTGTCAGGAATGTTTGTGAGAGTCAATTTGATAGAAAAGCCGAAATAAACTCAGGTAAAGATGGGAAATGGGAATCTGGAAGTAAAACTGGACCCAGAATATTCCTTCCAAGCGCACAGGCCAGCAGTACAGGTAAAAGGTGTCACCATGCAAGCCACAATTCAAGGACACCCTTAAGGTACTAGAGAATCCCTTCAGAGCTCCCTGACACATACGGTTACACATCCTGGGGAGCTCCAACTCCATTTCTGGCAAAAATGATAATCGGCTCCATTGCAGGTGCTCTAATGTTTTGGGACAGGAGAACTGACAGACAGACGCACAGAAGCAGAGCCCTTTCCATGGTACGGCAGCCGAGAGCACACGTGGCTGCTGCATTTTCCTGCAGTCTGTTCCCCAGGACTCACAATCATGCAACTTCAGATTGGTTTGGCTGAGATTTTATTGGGGAAGAAGCTGCAAGGTGCACTTCATGCTTTATAAATGCTATGTCCCAGCAAAAGGTGGATTCTAAGACAGAAGCCAGGAGGCAATTTAGAGTAAGTCTCTGAACAGTTATTAAACAGACCTTTGCCTGCATCAAACACACTGGAGCGTAGGGGTAAATAGATGTGCAGTTACTGAGCAATGTAGTTAAACAGCATGAACAGAAAGGACAAAGTATGAATGATGGAGAGAATTAAACTGTGTTAAAGCTTCAAGGTGAATCACTTGGATTGTATTTTAGGGTGTTGACCTGAAATTGTTCTGAGCGTGAGCATGTCTTTGGCCCCTGGGCTGTGGAAGCAACCAGAGCTGCTTTTCAGAGGTGGCTGGCTGTTCTTGAGCTGATGACATGTTGAAGCCCAAAGGCTCTGCATCATGTGCCTAGAGGGAAAGAAGAACATGAACCTCCATTATGCCACAGTGGTTGCAAAAGATGAGCAGAGAGTGTTGTTTAAGCCAAGGGAGCCAGGGCCCTGCCTGCACTTGTTCTGTCCTCTATTCCTCCAGTGCTGGAGCAGATCTGAGAGTAAAAGGGAGGGCGTGAGTGCTAGTAGAAAACTGCGCTGGTAAATAATGATGTGTACACTCCACTCAGAGTAGCTCTGGGCGATGGGCCGGCAGCAGCAGCAGCAGTGTTTTCACACCTGTGGTCCTGTGAGTGTACATACTCCCTTAGTATGATGGCGGGAGGAAAATGCTTATGTAGGCATAACCCACTTTTATGGTGTCACGAGTCTCCTCCAGCATTTGTTCTAAAGGATATAAATGTACTGGTGCTACCAACCAGAGGAGTTACATCTTTAGCTCCAGTGGCAGCAGCTAATGCTTTTAGTGCTGCAAGTCCTGGGATTCATCCCTGCGGGATGGCAGCGGTTACATAAACAAGGCCTGTACAGTACTAAAACCTGCCCTGATTCAAGATCTGGGATTTGCCGTAATCAGCCCTGACTGCAGCAAGAAAAGCACAGCCAGACCAAAGAGCCAGCGGCAGCTTCAAAGCCAAGGCCTGCAGACCATGTGGGCTCGGAAGCAGCACCTGACAAATAGTTTTCTTAGAGGTGTACCATATCTGCTCCCCCACACCTCAAAACAAACATCAGCAACAAATTTAAAGCAACGCTTGAAACAAACTGGCTTGAGCCATTGGATCTAGTAGGGGAACATTGCCAAGTTGACCAGAAAAACCAAGGCTCAATTTGTGGGAGTGACAGTCTTTTTCCAACTTTCCTACCACATCTTTCCCCATAGGATCTGAGGACTTGCTTCTGCCTCCTGGGGAATATGGAGCACGTGCTGCCCAGGCGACTTAACTGAGCTGAATCTTGGACAGAAACAAACAGATGTCCTTTCAGGATATCTTCCGAGCTCGAGGAACATTGCAGCACTACTTTGGGTTCACAGCACTGCGATTAAGACCAGGATCTCAGCTGTACAAAACCCTGTTACACACACAAGTGCGAAGCAGAGAGTTACTTGTGTGCCAGTGGGATCCAAATGCCTGGCAAGCCCAGAAGACGCTGGCTGCACAGGTCGGGTGTGGGAGCGATGGCGGTGGTGCAGTCACCATTTTACTACTGGCAAAATATTGCAGTGAGGCACTAGGATGAAACAGCTTTTCTCTTTGCCCTGAAGGAAAAGATATCCCCTGACGAAGCAGCAAGATGTTATTGGACTGATGTCCGTGGAGATATGTGGAATACCAGGAGATGCCTTGGGCTAACAGCAGTGGAGAGCTGTCACTTCAGGCTTGCCACCCGCCCAGCGCCTCCTTCCAGATTTGTGGGCTCTGCGCGGCTGGCTGGGGAACACAACATGCTTCGGTCAGAGTGGATGGTGCTTGAGGAGGCGTCTTCCTTTGACACAAATCCGGACACCCCTGTGGAGAGCTGTTCTTCCCTCTCTCCCCAAATCTCCTTTCCTATGTACCTCATACACAGAGGACATCTTCTTCTTACCCTTCCCCGCTGGGATGCTTGGTCCCGGCTGCTGAAGCTTGCAATTTTCGGCACGAGTTGCCTGGGTTCAGTCCCTCCTGATGAGCATGCTGACAGTTTTATGCTTGCTGGTGCTTTTTTACTCTCTCGCTGATCAGAGCTCTCAGCCATGAAGTGCATAACTGAGAAATTAATTGGACGGCTCAAGTAAAAGTTCCATGACCTCAAATTTAGCCTGCAGCACTGCAAACCATAACAAGTCCAGAAATAGGGAGGTCTGGAGAGACTGCATTCATCAGCTTGTTCCTGATTCTCTATCCCTGTGCAGTGCCCCATCTTTTATTGTCCATCATCTCCAGGTCTCCCTCCCACACACAGTCTATTAGTTCACGACTTTGAGCTCTCAGAGCAGACTGAAAGAATTCCTGTTGCACTGCAGCTAGTGCAAGTCTCTTTTCTGGAAAGCAGTACTTTAGCCTCAGCTGGGCCATATTTCTCTTTCCTAGGAGCCGCCAACCCATGTGGGCAGTTTGGCAGATTGAAACAAGCCTCAAGTAGGTACAGGCTGCCTACAACTGGAGAGTGGAGAGACATCGCTACTCATTTTCCTTTGTATCTTATTTCCACCTTCACAGTTTAAGAGGAAGAGGAAAATATTTGTGGCAAAAGCATCAACAAGAAGATAACTGAGAATAGTCATTCTTAGGCCATCATCCTTAGGCTCCAGAGTTAACATCCCATTGAGGAGCCAGGGAGGAGGGCAGGAGCCAGTGTGGTACTTGTAGCAGGGCTGTCAGAGACTGCTGTGACTTGCTCAACCATTCCCCTCTTAAATCTCACTAGCATACAAACTATTTCGGGACATCAGTGGGCTGGGTTTGTCACATGAAAACCACAGTCCAATTTCCTGCAAACAAAGACGTTAATAATCAGCAATAATGTTGCATAATAGCTCATTACTTGTTTTAGCAAGAAATGGGTATGGTTGCGTTTAATTTAAGAGAAATTATGGTATCTAATGGATTTGGTCATGGCTTAAATTGAAGAACAAGAAGAGTCACAAATATTCCCTGCACATATTTAGCGCTGCTAGCGCCTGAGTCTTCCTAAAAATCCCGCTGCTATGCGTGGGGTCTGGGAGGCTCGTGACAGCAGCCCTCCGAACTGCCTGCAGCAACATGTGGTTAGACATGCCTGTCCATGCCGCGCCGGGCATCTCTCTGCCTGCCGGACCACAGGTGCTTGTCCACAAGACTATGCACACACCACCATACATGCTTTGTGCCTACCTGGCTCCATCGAAACCCGCAGCATGGAGCTAATAACCTCCCCATATGGACCTGGTACCAAAACCCTCTCCCCCATCCCAGTCGTAGCTGCACAGAAAGGGATTAGTAGGGTCGGAGCGTGAAAGACTCGGTGCCATGAGCCAACCATCTCCTGGAACTCAGCATTTTCCATGTGGCTGCTCTGATTTTCGAGGCACGTGGGGCACAGGACCTTGTGGGATGCTCAAGACCTAAACAACACCCCAGGGATGCCTCACTTTGCAGCACAGACCCTCTCCAAGCTCCCACCTTTTCATCACTGCAGTCTCGTGCTTGCAGCTCTGCAAATGACTCATTCAGACATTCAGGTCTATGTGCTTTATGTTGCTTCAGTGCTGAACAATCTGTGTTGCAGATCAGAAACTGGGGAGAGCGGAGGCCAGCTCACACAGCGCAGCAGGGAGCAGTGATTTTCCCACCCTTCCCCTGGGAAGATACAGAAGAGGGATGTGAAGTGTTTGGACCTAGAGAAAAGATGAATCTTTCCCTTTCCTCCTGACCTGTTTTAGGCAGGAGTTCATTAATATCTTAATACACCTGTGCATTCAGCTTTCCTGGAAACGAACTGTACTTGCTTCATGTTTGTGCAAAACTGTTAGCAGTGTGGGCGTTGACGGTGATTGTGTTTCAGAGGATAAGGCTCCTAGACTGATCCAGGCAGAGATACCGCTCCAGAATACAGCCGTACCACCCATCACCTTCCCTTCAGTTCATGTGGGAGGGTGAACCTTCCTAGCCAAGCTAACGGCGTTTTACTCTTGTTCTCAAAAACTTCTACAAATAACCATGCTTTTGCAACAAATGCCTTTCGGTGTTATTTTATTTTTTTTTAGGTTTTGGTCATCCTGCCCTATTTCTGCAGCATTTATGCTTGTCAGAGTGCAGAAGTAAAAGGTGCAATACTACACTGTATCACACAGATTAAATTGGGTTTGTAATTCATCATCCAGGTCGGGAGGAGAGAGCATGGAAAAAGCGCACCATTTTATTTCATATGCTACTTTCTTTGGGCTTTGGGAGGGTGGGATACAAATAACACCCTCCCAACACAATTAGCAGCAGCTAATTCAAAACTTTTTTCTTACAGGGAAAAGCCAGAAGCTCTCAAAGCTGTTGCAACATTTAAAGTGTAATCCAGCGCAGAAAACCAGTTCAAGGCAGTTCATCTCTAGACTGATTGTTCGACCTTTCTTCTACAAACCTGATGATTCAGAGGACAAGATCAATTCAAGGGCAAAGCACTGCCCAGAGACCAGAAGCCAGTGCAAACCTATGCACAGTAGCAAGTTGTGTGGTTCCTACAGCTTGCACCGCACCCACGGTTAATGAGTAATCAATAGAAATCTGCAGCACGGGTCAAGCTAGAGCCTGCCTGTTCTCACACGCACAGCAGGCTCGAGCTGGTTATTTGATGAAGTTAGTGGAAAAGCCAAACAATGCTACAATAAAAAAGCTGGAGATGTGTCTGGATGAGCATTAACAAGCTGGGATGCATCTTAGCTATACCACTCTGGCTTTGGGAGTTACCTCCTTTCAGCTGCCTATTACCCATAGTCTGCAGATGTGCAGTAGTGGCTTTGGTTAGTCTGAGTGTGGGGACAAACTCCTCTAACCCCTCTCCAAGAGCAGTTCAGGATTGTCCCCAAGCCAGTGCATAAGGAGAGGACAACAGCCACGTCAGAGTGGTGTGTTCAGCTCAGGCTGCTTTTCTGGAGCTGATTTTGGGCTGGCCAAGCAGCCGTGGCCGGAGCCACGCTGAATGCAGGCTGTGGCAGGGGAACTGGTTTAAACCTTACAAAACCCAAAGGTGGTGGCCGGGGCATGACGCAGTACAACCTCCCCATCGGCTCTCAGGGACATGGTCACAGCCTGCTGCCAGGGCAGGGCACACTCTGTCCACTCCTCTTCTGCCTCTGCGAAAACAGAGCTGTGGGCTCCCCGAGGTGAAGGTGTCACTGCTTCCAGCCCTGTGGAAACAGCAGAGCCAGACACAGCAGCAAGGTCACTTGGGTGGCCTGTACTGGGATGTGGTTTTCTTACAGCTGGCTGCTTATATGGCTGTGCAAGGCCCGCTTGATGAGCACCACCAGGACGTACCGTGGAAAAACGATGTGTGGATGCAGTCGTGACAGCCCCATGTAAGTGTGCGAAGTGCTCCTTCCTGCTGCTTTCCTGCCAGCACCCACAACGCTGCAGCTCCTCCAAGCAGCTCCTGGTTCATGAGGTGCACATCAGGCATGGACAAGCACCACCTCTTTGATCTTCCAGCAGATGATGAGCTTGTCAGTAGCCATGTCTTCCCTCCTGTACCCCCAACACTCCCCATTTCCTACATCCGTTGTGAAGTGACCCTGTCAGCATCCATCCAAGGTGTCAGTGCTGCTGCGTAGCAGTGACATCCAACACCTTCCTCTGCTGCTCTCTCCTCCCCCAGGACACAGTTCGTGGGTGCCATTAGCGCTCTCGCCACCTGCTCTCATCCTCTGCGGAGATGCTTGTTGACGATAGCTCAGCTGGTCATTATGTACCTCACATCTGCGCCAGCCGTGCTCCTGGGAAGACGGGATGTTTCCCTGGTGCCTGGCAGCCAGTCGGTAAGGAAGGCAATGCTGCAAGGACTGCCACTACCTCTGGAGTCAAGGTCTCTGTTTCCCCATGTGTTCTCAAGCCCTTGGGCTTTTCCATAGTGCATCCTCTGTCCTCCAGCCTAGCACATGCTACCAGGGAACCGCCAGCCTGCATTTGCCCCCATGCTCCCAGGCATCCCTCCGAGGTGCATGGGAAGGATGAGCCAGCCTCAGCGAGCACACAGCAAGCAGCCTGCGGGGAGAGGCGCTTTCTGTCTCATTGGAAACACCACAAGCAGTGTGAACAAAAAGGGCTTCAAAAAAAGGAGAAAAATAATTAAAAATGCTGGGAGCCCCTCGTGGTGCCTGGAATCCCATGTGGCAGAGAAAAGGCCGGCTGGGATGCCAATTTTGGAGCTCACAAGTGTGATCAGCCAGTTTTGGAAGCAAATGAGGACAGCCAAGGTCAGAGAGCATTGGGCCTCTGGGACTGTCACTGTGCAGCTGAAAACTGGGAAAAAGGGGAAGCTGCAAGTCAAACACAGCTCCGTCCTGCAGCTGATGCTGGGGCTCTGCCGGGTCCCGGGGAGGCCAGGTCCCAGGGCCCAGCCCTGCTGCACACAGGGGTGATGGGGGCAAGGAGCTGTTTTTTGGAGACTCCTGCTTGGGGTCGCAGGAGAAGGCAAGCAGCTCTGTGTCCAGACAGCAAGGGGATGGGAACTCAGGGCGGCAGTGAGTAATTAGCCGGGCTTGGGGAGACTTGCTCTGCTGTGTTGCTGGGGGAGAAAGCAGCAGAGACAGTTGTCTCCTGCTTTCTCCCCTCAGGAAGAGCAGGACTGGTTTCCTGGGGGCTCCTGAGACATCTGCATACTTCTTGTTTTGCTGAGCTAATTGCTTTTGCTTCCTCGGGAAGCTCTGCCTGAGCACCAGCATCCATGCTGCAATGCCACCACAACACCCAGGTACCCATGTCCTCGGGAGCCCCACGCTCCCCTCCGTGCATTGCTAACCCCCTCCCCCTCCAGGCTCTGTGTGGGACTGGCACAGTTAATGGTGGGTGACCACACGTGTCCTGGGGGACTCTTGGCCCCCAAGTGATGGACTAGAGCCACAGCACAAGGAGGATGGGTCTCAGTCTGGGTGGCCACAGCACTCGCTCATATCTCCTCTCGTTGCATCAACCAGCGGGACCATGGGGACCGCCGTTGTGGGACACCAAAAAGTTTGGGACAAAGCCTAGGCAACAGCCTGGGTTAGCCAAGGCAAAGCTTACCGTGAAGATGTACCACAAAATGCAATACTGATCAGTCTGAAACCTCGAGGCTGTTTGTTAAGGCTACAGAAATCCCCAAACAGGAAAGCGTATGTCTGGGGCAGGTTTGCTTTGCCAAACAGAGCCGTGTCATGTGTCTGTCCCATGGTCTGCAGCCAGGGGAGTCCCCCAGCTGTTTCTGAGCCACTAAGAGGAAAAGCCCTATGTGTAATCATGACTTAGGTCAACTGGAAACAAAGCACTCCAGCTGTTGCGTGCTGCTCTCCATCGCGACGCGGGAGGACAGGAACCTTCCCAGCCGTGGCTGCAGAGATGAGGCCGGTGCTCGAGGAGTGGGAAGCAGCTCTAGGGTCTGCAGCCTGGTTAACACAAATCACAGCCCCACAATGCTTAGAATAACAAACCCAGCTTAATACCGATAACCAACCTCCAGACCCCCCATGCCCTCTCCCCAGGACTAGGAGTGCAGTACGTGGGAGCTGGGGGATGTAAAGGCTAGAAGCATCAGGACCACCTCCTCCAGCATGCAGAGCAGGGTGACAGTGCTCAATTCCTGGGGTGGTCACCAGCTGTGACCACAACTGTATCACATCTCCAATTCATGGCTCAGTTCCTCCTCCTAAAAAATGTGTGACTGCTGGAAACCGTGTGACAGAAGCAAAGGAGAGTCGCTGTATGAAAAGCAGAGCAAGGTCTCAAACCACTGCTGTGCAAAAGATCCTCCCCATCAGTGAGCGGCATCTGGCTGCTTCTTAAAGACAGAAGATTGAACCAGTTTGAACTAATGGAAAATACCCTGTTCAGACCCAGCTCCTTGTCGGAGTGATGCGCATGTAACATCAATCACGAGCTGCTCCTGCTTTGAAAATACAGCAGCTCTTCATGTGGGTGGGAGAAATGAGTTCGAGCATTGCAGGGCCTTTGTTAATCCTGTTGCTGCCTCCTCTGTCTTTAAAAAAGCCAGCGTCTGCTCTCTGCAGTGCACTTAATGTGGCTACAGTCTGATAAGAATTAAGTCCAACTTTCAATGTTGGTTTGTCGCTTTTCTATTTCCTCAGTGTGTTTGCAGTGGTTTGCACGGAGGAATGCACAGAGATGGTTTAAAACACATTTTACTGCAGGCGTTTATCAGATCACACTCTGATGTCCTGTGATTGCAGGCAGAAATACAATTTAGATCAAGTTTCTAGCTGAACACCTGCGTCACCTATAGGTAAGAGTCGGTCTGGGTGATGTCTCTGTGCAGGGATGATCCCTCCACCATCCAGCTGTCGGGGGGAGAGTTGAGCCCTGCCTGTGCATTTAGAGCTGCATGCTCTGGACTGTCTTCTTGCATCAGCACCGAGTTATTACAGTCATGGTGTCTTTGGGCTTACCTTTGCCCTGTTTTGCACTTCAAGTGATTGCAGACAACCCTTCAAAGTCCAAGCCAGGTCTTTATGCATGCCTCTACCCAAGAGTTTTTTTGTGTATCTGCACTGCAGGGATCAGAGCTGTCCGGTTATCTCTAAGGGCCAAGGATCAAAGCTGAGCATTACAATCCTGCTAAGAGTGTTTATTCCCATATATAGTATTGGCACTGCAGCCATGCCTGGAGTCCCTCTTTGGAAGTAGTGGCCCTGTGATGGGTACGGACAGCCCCAGAGGCACTCCAGCCCGGCTCTGACAGCGTGCATCAAGCCTGGCTGGGTCAGGAGCTGTCTGAGTGCCGAGGAGGGGGCGTATTCCTGCCCCGTGGAGCTAATAATTTCATTTCATCTCAGGTGACTGTATCAAGCAAGAAACAAGTTTGATAACTACAAGGTGGCAGGTATCAAACCTTGTGATTGGTGGTATCATCAGCGCTTCAAACTGTGGTTGATTGCAAAAGGATGAAAAGTAGAAATAATACATCTGTTTAGGGCACCCAAGCCAGCACTCGAAGGAGAGTGCTGCAGACAAGTGGAGGCTGGGAAGCTGCTCCTGGAGACAAGGTATCTCAACTCCCTGTGCCTAATACTCCCACTGATGTGACAGAAAAGTGGTGGGAGCACTGCAATGAATTCCTCAGCATATCTTAGGTATAGACCCTCATCACATGGCTTAGCACATTGCATTATAGCATTATTAATTGCTTTGACTTGGAAGAAACAGAAAAAGAAACCTCTAATCCAAGAGACTTCATTTCTTTCTGGTTTCCAGTATATTACCTTTTCTTTGGTATCTACTACAGCTGGAACCAGCACATCTACACTACCAGGAAAAACGTTATTAATCAGCTACTTCCTTCTACTTTTCTGCAACCATGTGCATATTACAGTTTGAAATATGTGCCTGACAAATTAAAAGAAGTGTTGGAATGAGTCCATGGGAAACATAAGTTCAGTAACCAGATCTGTAGTGTACAACATCTGTCAAGATAACGTGGTCTCTCACCGGCTTTGATGTGATGGAAGGGGGCTGCTGAGTTCCCCTGAGAAAGTTCCCCTTCTCTCTCTTTATTAATTAGATCTGAAGGCAGCCCCAACACAAAGCTTTTCTAAAACAAAACTCTGGGTGCATGAGCAACTGAATGGATCCTTGAAATGGCACAGCTACTGAATATCACTCAGTTCCCAGCCACCCCTGGAAATGTGAAGCCCCTTGGGCTGAGACCTCTGATAAATGTGCCTTTCCTGTGGAGCTCCAGGCTCTCAGGGAAGGAAGGGTTAAAGGAAATGTGCCCTCTCCTCTGAACAGGGCCCTTGCAGGAAAGGCAGTGATCAGAGCACAGATAGCTGTGCCTTGATCAAAGCTTCTGGCAGATCAGGCGGTGGGAAGCAGGACTGCCTCCTTCCTGAAATGATGCATCTGGTGCTGGCAGCAGGGAGAACGCAGAGGGATGGACAACAACTCCTTCAGCATCTCCTCCAGGCAGGGCTGGGGCTGCTCCAGGAGGGGATGCTGCAAGAGCCCTTTTCCTCCCCTGGACAAGATGAGGGATGAGGAATAACCCTGCCCTCTGCCCTTGCACAGGAGAGGGGAGCAGCCCCATCTCAGAGCAAAGGAACAGGAACAGAGCAAGAATTCCTGCTGGTGGCTGCTCTGTGTTGGTGGCATAAGGTCCTCAGGTGCAAGGGAGTGGAGGGATGGGCTGGAGCCAGCTAGGGAGCTCTCAGAGAGCGGCCAGCCATCCTTCTCCTGGGTATTTTCCCTGGCTGTTTAGAGCCAGGGAATTCCCTCCTTGCCCCTGGCAGCCCTGACTTGGTACCGTGGGTTCCCTTCTCGTGATGCAGGTGACACCAGGTCCTGTCCCTGTAACCCTCTGCATCACAGCATTTCCCTGCCCATCCCCACAGTCCCAAGGTTGTGGTTACCCAGCCCCATGTCTTGCTCAGCCCTTTTTGTCTTTCCAAAGGAGACGTCTTTTTCTCTCTGGCTCAGCCCACGGATCCCTTCCTAGCAGACACTGTTTATTACTGAAGTGTGAGCCTCTCTGGGCTACCCTTACATACCTGCTTGGGAAGGGCTGTTCCCAGCTTCTCCTGCTACAGGAATCCACATGGATCAGAGCTGAATAAGGGTTAGCTGGGAAAACAGGAGGCCGCTCTGCTACCTCCCCCCTTGTGCACCACTGAACTGGGAAAAAGGATCTGCTCGTGGGCTGCCACCTCATTTCGCATGGCTCAGTGCAGAGCCAAACAGGAGCGCAGAGCTGGGGATAAACCCCGGACTAACGTAGGCTTTGAAGGCCAGGGACCCCAGGGAAGGAGGTGTTACTAGTGTAGCAGTGGTGCAAAACGTTGTATGTGAATAAGGAACATAGAAAGGGCAGGGGAAGTATTAGTCTGCAGACTCAGGAGCCTTGCTCAGGGAGAAAGTGATCTCCTGGGTGTTTATGCTCAGGCAGTCCTCCACGTGACGGGGAGTGCTGGTTCCCATGACTGCTCCAGCACTGTCCCCGATGGGAAATGTGTTTCACTCTTCAGACTTCAGCGGCATCTGGGGTTATGCAGGGTGACTGCCTCCAGAGGCTACCGTCCCTGGAGCTGGTGCTCATGCCAAGCCCAGATGGCCACTGACCCCCAGGCAGGGTGTCTTCACTGAGCTGACTGAGGAGCCTGTGCCTGCTGTGCCTAAAGCCTCATCAGTCTCTGAGAGTGACCGGAGAGATGAATCAGCAAAGGATGGAGCCAGAGCGTGAGCAGCGATAGCAGAAGAGCAGCACACCCATGCCCCTGCATCTGCGACATGGTTACCTGGGCGAGACCATGTCTGTTAGCTGGACGTGAGCACCATCGCTCTGGGGCTGGTGTTTCTCCTCGGGAGAGCAGCTGGTGAGGGATGATGGAAGCAGTATCCTGAAAGATGCATCCCATTGCACAGACTTCATCCAAGAGCTACCTAAGTAGTCTGGAAGTAGCTGTTGCTTGCTGAGGCCATGGGGAGAGAGCAAAAACATTGCAAGGGGGAGAAACTGGAGCAAGGCTTGTAAAGGGCTGGAAACTCGGCTAAAATATCCAGGGCAATATAGCCTACAGCCCAGTCTGTGTCTGTGAGGGGAGAGCCTGGGACCAGGAAAAGCCCCGGGGAAGAAGTAAATTAGAGACAAGTTTACTCTGGGACTTAGCTGTGCTTTCCCTGCCTCTCCTTTCATTTCAGGTTCCTGAGCTCCAGGCAGCACTGGTCAGTGGCAGACTGTCACATGGATGTCCCTTCTCTAAGCAGTGGGGCACTTCTGCTGTCCCCTGTCCCTCCAGGGAGACCTGTGCCACCCATGGGGAACCTGCTTAGCATGGTACCCAGCGGCATGGGATGAGCATCCACCAGCAGCACCCCCCTGCTGCACTCTGCTCACCACGAATGCTCTGCTCCTTGCAACGGGACCCCATGTCCATATTCTGGCAGCTGGGGAGGTGCTGGTGCAGCAGCCGCCTGTCTCATTGCACATCCCCTCCGGCACAGGGGCAACACAAAACACGGGGCAGCTGAGCTACAGGGAGCTGTGGCAGCCCAGAGCTCGGGCAGCAGTAATGCATCCTCCCTGTTAGCAGGTGAATGATGCTGTGCCCAGCATCTCGCCGGCAGAAAGGGCCACCAGAGAGTTCTGTGAGTGGCACCCCAGGGCAGGTGGAAACCCAGGGGGACACAGACAGAGTGGCCTCGTGTCTTTGGCTCCCCTTCTCAAGGCTGCCAACCCAGGAGCAGCAGGATGCTGAGGGCGGAGGAAGCCCAGCAGTTCATCTGGCAGAAACCCTCTGCTGAGAAGCACAGAAGAGGCCCAAATGAGCAAAGAGCGGAGGAATAGCCTGTGAGTCAGTGTCCCTGCTGTCAGCTTGGCCGGAGCCCAGGGCGTGGGAGGGAGGGAGTGAGGCAGAAGGGTCGGGATGCAGAGTCTGTCTGGCTTTGACGTTTGCTGACTTACTTGTGGTCTGCAGTTTTCTTTTCACCTGCAGGACTTGGTTCGGTGCTCAGGTAAATCTCGTGTCAGGCTCAGAGCCGTTCAGGCATGCAGGAGGGCTGGACAACGTAAGCACGTGCTGGCTGTTGCCTACCCCTTTTCTCCCAGTGGCAGGAGCTCCTCCAAGGGTGCTTGGGGCAGACAGACCCCTCTCTACATCTGGCAAGTGAGCATCAGCCATCCTAGGTAAGCTCAGGACAGCCCCCTGAGCCCAGTCACCCTGTGCCAGGGTTCACGGCCTGCCTCTGTCGCCTCTGACACTGTGTGGGACAGCCCCAACCAAACCAGGCTCCCTGCCAGCATGGCATGGGCCAGGAAGAGCTGAATTTAGGCACTAATTGCATCCCTGACCTGGAGTTGAGATGACACACATCCCATAGCTCTGCTGAGGCACACAAGGATGCTCCAGGGGCATCAGAGCTGCTGGCCACCAGGCAGGACATGTGAGGGGAAATCAGTCTTGTGTGAGGTACATGGCTCCTCCATGCAGACCTTCTGTGATCCTCCTCATTGCAAGTCTTACCACCCTAGGGACCCCCTGACACAGGTCCCACTCAGCCCTGATGAATGTGGAGCCCCAAAGCCGTCTAAAATAGGACCAAATCTGGAGCTGCCTCCCAAGGCTTAGCGATGCCTTATGGGCCATCGTCTATGCAAAGGGAAAAGCCGGGGAGCAACCAAATGCTCAGAGAGAACAACAAACGGAAAAGAGAGAAGGGTTAAAAATGTAGGAACAGGGACTGGGAGCATGCCCCAGAAAGCAGAACATCCCCACCACACTCATCATTCCCAGAGCTGATGGATGCTGCCCCATGATGCTGTGTCCAGGGGTATCCAAGGATGAGGGAGTAAGAAAAAGCCCCACAGTCTATGGGTCTATGGGTCTTCCCACCACCCTGTCCAGCTGCTGTGGGATACTGGGCTTGATGAACCTCCAGTCTAACCCAGTCCAGCCTCATTTCAATTTTTGTGAGCTAATTTCAATTTTAAAAGCTCCCCTGGAATTATATTGCTTTCAGAAAATGTTTGGGCTGGGTGCTACTGGCCTGCAAGACCCCAGTGAAACTAAAGGGAAATGTGTCTGCAAAGCCTGAGGAATATTTATCAGGCTGATTTTGAGTTCAGTTCATTAGTAATTACCTTGATTTGTCTTCCCCTGCTTCTGCCGATTTACCAGGGCAACATCTTGGAAACTCGCCTCATTTGGAGAGAACAGGATGTAATTAGCCAGATAATCTGCTGATTCTCCTGTCGAGCTCTGTGTGCCCGGTCTCAACATGGGCAGTGGCTGTGCAGGCTGGATCAGACCTGATTTCTGGTGCTGTTTATACACTTAGTGCTATGTAGGCAGGAAGGAAGATGCTGTCCTGCCCTCAGGCAATGACAAATCCACCTCTTGGATCATTCCTCAAGCTGTAACCCCTGGACTGAAACCATCTGGGAGCTTTTGTTCCCGGGTTAGTTTCTTTGCCGAGGCAACAGGATTCCCAAGGGTCTGCGGATACCTATTTTTGAAAAGGATGGGGAAGATTTATTTCCCTAGGGCAGCTCATTTCTATTTTCTCACTGTGTCCATCCTTGCTGCTGTTTTCCAAACCACTAGCTAAGGTCAAGCAACTCAGCCACAAGGTGCGGCACAGCAAGGGCTCAGTCACAAGTTACTGGGTGCAGATGGCACCACATAAGCGATGCCTGAACATTTTAACTGGTAAGGGAAATTTCAGGGAATACCCAATGCCGCAGAGTCCTTCAGGAGACAGAGGAGAGTTGTTTTGTACTAAGTGAGTCCTGAACCTGCAATTCAGACGATGAAAAAGGATGCTGCATGTTGCATATTACACTCTTCTCCCACTCACAACCCAGCAAAGACCCCTCAGCACTGCCACGGGGGCTGTACAGGCTGCCTGCGACGCTGGGACAGTACTGTAGGTCTATGATTGAGTTGTGCCTCCCTTAATTTGCCCCGTCACCAGGATGGAAAGGCCATACTGTGTGCCTTGGGCTGGTAAGTGCATGCCACCATCCACCCTGGGGAAGGGCCCTGCCTCGGAGGTGGGGCTGCAAGCGCCCTGTGTTTCTTTCTCGGATCACAGTCGAACTGTGTATCAGCTCCTTGAGTCTCTGGCTGGCCAGTCAGTGGGTAGGTGCAGAGTTGCTAGCAGATGAGAGCAGCAACGACCAGAGCAGGGCGTCACAGCAGGGCAGTTTTGGGGAGCAAGGGAGAACAAGAATCCAAGAGAGTCTGGTGAGGAGACAGAGCAGGGGCTGCAAATGCCTGTCCCCTGTGGAGAGGGGCAGAAGCATGACAATGGGGCAGGGCAGCGAGCACCAGGTCCTGCAGCACCCAGCGCTGGTAAGGGCCCTCCTGCCGCCAGGCTCAGGGCTCTCCGCAGCCCTCCTGCTGCCAGCCTGCTAGGAGCTCCCTGGGGAAATATCTCAGCCTGTTTTCCTGGTTTTGAGCAGAGGGGTTATCACACAGTCTTCTCTTGCTGAAAAACGAGCAGGCAGGAGTGCTGTGCGAGCTGTGCCAGGCAAAAGGGACCGCAGCACTGTGACTGGCAGCAGAGAGAGGCAGCAGAGGAGGGATTCAGCTGAGGGCACTCTTTCTGTGCCGAGGGCTGCACGCAGCCGATCCCCTTCTGAGAGCCAGGTCAATACTGAAGCACATTAGGAGGGACCACCAGACCTGCATGAGGGTAGAGCCTGGGCTGGGGCAGGGGTGGCTGGGGAGATCGGGATGCACGAAGCTGACAGCGTCTGAGCACAGGGCACAGCCAGACACCATCACCTGCAGCTCCCAAGCAGGGGCTGCTTCGCCAAGCTGGGGGGAAGACAAATGCCACCCCCACCCCCAGAAACCACGTCTTCTTTCCTCCCCTCCTCTCTGGAAGTGTCTCTGGGTGGGCTCTGAGGGGTCCCTCAGGGACTGTGGGTTTTGGGGGTCACTCCGTGATGGAAGGTGTGAGTGCTGAAGGGCTGGTTCACAGCAAGGCTGGCCTTTGCAGAAACAGCGGCTGGACATCTGGAAACGCAGCACAAGCACATCACAGCTAGGAAGCGTATCAAGAACATATAACTTTTTCCTAAAGGGGAAATCCTCGGGGTTGCATCAAAGTACGACACACCCCCCGAGCTCATCTGGGAAATGCCTGTGCCTGGGGAATGCAGGCCTTCCCCTCGCCTCCGCTGGGTCCCGGCTGGGCCCTGCAATGGCGGGCAGTGCTGCTCTGCTCTCCACCTTCTCCCTCCTCAGGGGATGCTGGTGAAAACGCCTCTCCCCTGCTCCTGAGGCGCAGGCACAGCCCATGCGAGCGACTCGCTCCAACAGCTTTGCCTGAGGAAGATCCATCGGGCAATGGCAGATCTTCTCCACGCAGGTGCTGAGGGATGGGGCGAAAGGCTGGGGAGGCAGCGAGGAGCTCCCGAGCCTCTCCTGAAGCCGCCCTGTCCGCCTACGCTCACTCCGGGCCCTGCGTTCTGCTAGGCTGGCCCATGCCCAGGGAGCGGGGCCCTGGCCGGCCCTGCCCCGCTCTCCGGGGCTGGGCTCCGCTGAACCACCCGGCCGGGGCCGCAGGGGCGGGGACCGGGGCCGCTGCCAGCCCGCGAACGCCCGCCGCCGCCCCGCGCTGTTCTGTCCCCGCCGAGCTCCCGTCGCTGCTTCCGGCGCGAACCCGGAAGCGGAAGGGGGGGGGGGGGGAGCTGAGGCAGCGTGAGGAGATGGCGGCCCGCGGCACCGCGAGGCGCGGGCCCGGCGCGGGGGCGACCCGCGGGCCCGACCCGCAGGAGGAGCCGCCGCCGCCGCTCCAGGCTGTGCTGGTCGCCGACAGCTTCAACCGCCGCTTCTTCCCTATCTCCAAAGACCGGCCGCGGGTGAGAAATCCCCCCTGCCTGCTGCCGCCTCCCCCGGGCCGGTTCCTCCGGGGCCGCCTGTCCCGGGCCGCCCCCGCCCCTGGGGGGCTGGAGCGGGCAGGCCTCTGACGAAAGGCGGAGTGCTCGCCGGCAGCGATGGTCGGGCCCGGGGTCGCGGCGTGCCCCGCCGAGAGAGCCCCGGGCTGGGTCGGGAGAAGGCGAGCCCCCCCCCCCCCCCCCAGCCGGAGGCGGCAGGTCCTGGGGTGCTGCTGGGCCCCAGCGTCCGCCCAGGGCTCGGGCAGCCCCCGCCGCCGCGGATTTTCCCCCACGCTGTGGAAGCCTCTGACCAGTTTTCTTCACTTGTAAGAGTTTATATCCCCCCTCTGGAGAGGCAGCGAGGATCTAGTTGCTGCGTTGGTGCTGTTTGCTTTTCCATATGGCAAGGTGCTTTTCGTCTGTGGCTGATGCAGGAGCGGCAGCGGGTTTGGGCAGGCCTGTGTCTGATAGAGGAAAGAAGCAAAATTCTTTGTCCTTGGCAGCAGTAATGGGTAAAAGAATATGGCCAGAAAAATGGATGGGGAAAGCACTTTAATTATCCGGATCAGAAGGCTGTATGTTAAAGGAAAGAGCGCTTCTGGAGAATTTAGGTCTGAACAATTAATCTTACCTCATTTGCTGATTAAATGTTTGTGGTGGTCATAATTATACACGCGAGCTCAGGCCTGAAACAAAACAGCACCAAAAATGAATTAAAGACTAGTATGAGATCACTCAGTTGTGAATCAGTAACTCAGTTTAAAAGTGTGGCTTGAATCTCAAGTCAAGAGAGTACTCGCTTCACTTTAGGTTGGGTTTTTTTTTCCCGTGTTTAATTCTGGACACTTATATTCTTGTGGCTTCGTCATTCATGTCTGACAGGTTTTTCTTGCAACAGTTAAAGCCTGAGTCAGGGAGTCAGCACTCGGAATTTTTTTTTTCAATCTCTCTCATTTATCTGAGTCCTCTTAAAGAGCTTTGTGTGTGATAACTTTACTTTTTTTATGCCTTCCTCTCTGAACTGAGGATCTGCCCCTATAGAAAATCAGAAACTAGCTCTTACTGTTTAGATCAACTCTAAAAATTTTTGATAAAAGGTGGTGGAGCAGTTACTTGTGTTATTTTTCTGGTACTACTGATGATATTCTATCCTCAAGTTGAAAGGGGCTGTTGCTGATGTTGAGGTACAGAGTGTTTGTTCAGCTACCTATATGTTTTTTGTTTTTTGGGGTTTTTTTAGGCTCTTTTACCTATGGCAAATGTGGCCATGATTGACTATACCTTGGAGTTCCTAACAGCAACTGGAGTGGAAGAAACCTTTGTTTTCTGCTGTTGGAAGTCAGCTGAGATAAAAGAGCATTTACAGTAAGAATCTCTTCATCTTTTTAGCTTTATCATGGAAAGGATTCTTCTGTCCTCCAACAAGCCTCAAAGGTCTCACTGATCCTTCTGATGAAAAGTGCGTGCAAGAGATTCCCTTTCAACAGTTGTCTCCTAGCATGTCTCAAAAAAGACCATTCCTCCTGTGAAGGAGTGTGGTTGTACAGTGTATTAAAAAGGTTGAGTGTTTTGGGACTGCATTTATTTTGGCATTTAGCTCTTATTGTCTAAAAGCGGGGGTTTCCTGTGGATAGCCACGTAAATTAGAGTACCACCCTTTGCGTTATGCCCTGTCTTGGTATGCCGTGTGGCATACGGAAACGGCGCTCTCAGCACCTTTGCCTCTGCATGCTGCAGGTTTGCAAGCTAAAGAGAACCATGCAGTCTTTTCCTTGCCTGAGGTACTGCTTTCCGAGGAGGAAAAAAAGTTTGGGTTGTGTGTAACTTTTCCTTCTCTTTTGTTAAAACTTGACTCACCGTGGAGTCGGGTTTCCTAAGTTTCCAGAAGCTACGGTCTCAGAGTCTGACCCTCTTCAGTTTATCTGCTGTGTGCAAATGAGCATACCTAAGCCTATCGATAGCGGGCTCATCGTAATAGGATTCTCCTTGCATTCACTTACAGATGTGGCGTGCACCGGGGCACTGTGTCCTAGCATGTTCTCTATAGGAATATCCTCTTTATGCCTTCCTGATGTGTTTTTCTCCTTCCAGAAAATCCAAGTGGTGCCGCCACACCTCTCCCAACACGGTGCGCTTTGTGACTTCTGACCTGTACCGCTCCCTTGGTGACGTGCTACGAGACGTTGATGCCAAGTCCCTCGTTCGTTCCGACTTCATTCTTGTCACTGGAGATGTGGTGTCCAATTTCAATATATCCAAAGCCCTGGAAGAGCACAAGTAGGTGTTGAAAGAGTGTACGCTTGCCTGCTGTGCTGAGACTCTGGGCTCTAACTCTCTGAAGAGTGATTTTAAAGTTCTGCCCTTCTTTTTCAGGTTGCGTCGTAAGATGGAAAAGAATGTTTCTGTGATGACGATGATATTCAAGGAGTCCTCGCCTGGTCACCATGCCAGGTGCAAAGAGGATGACATTGTTATTGCTATGGACAGCGCCACAAACCGTGTCCTTCACTACCAGAGAACCCAGGGGCTGAAACGCTTCCGCTTTCCTATGGTGCGTCTGGAACCTGACGGGTGGAAAAGGGCTGCAGTGGTGAAGCAGCCCACCCCAAGGAGGAGGTCCTCCTTGAGTGAGGGCTGGGGAACTGTGCTTGCTGCTTCTTTTGGAGGAGCAGATGATAGGAAGTAACTCTTGGTAAACTGGCTTTTTTTTCCTTTAACCTTTATTTGAGGCTTGGTGAAATTGTGCTGGGACACGCGTTTGGGACTCATTTCAGAGTCTGAAGATGGGGCAGACGTATTTCTCACAATTCAGTTTTTGCATTTCTTTGATTCCTTTTCTCCATGGGAAACAAAGGAGGTGGATGATTTGTGCTGTCGCAGGGGTTCCCAAATTGGGATGCATATACTGCTATCATACACAAACCATTTTGAAGTGGCACTGAGCCTGGCATGTGGGGTGGAATAACAGCAGGTGCAAGGGGTAGTACCTCCTATTACCTCTGCCTGTACTGTTCACCTAATAATGTAGTAAATGCTCTGTAAATGTGGAGGCACTTTCTCCAGTGAGATAGATGGACCTTTTTCTTTTTTCAACTCGGAACTAAGGCTGTGATTATATGGCATTTTCATCCCCAAATCAGTCATCAGTAGATTATTTTTTACCTTCAAATGAAAGCACAAATCACTGTAGGAAACCATAAAGGAAAAAGCAAAACAAACAAACAACAAAAAACCCAACCCACAGCTACAAAAACCCACAGGGGGTATGGAAGCTATGAATATTGCATTTTGATTTATTAATGTTCTTTGTACATTTGTAGCTCCCAGCGACTAAGGTAAGGAGCCTCCTGGAGTAAAAGTGCTTGTTCGAAGTACAAGCTGTTTCTTGGAGAGTTGCGCTGTGTAAGGAGGAGGGGCAGTCTCTGCTTACTGACACGCAGCTCCGTGTGTGACCAGGCTGTGCCTGCTAAGCTTGTGTCTCAGTGTAGATTGTAGATTTCTCTGATCTTCAGAACTTCAGCTAGTTTAACAATTCAGTTAATACTGCCCCTGGCTTATAGAAGGCTTTTGGGGTTCAGTACTGCGTGAGGCACTCAGATCATCTGAATTTTTTCCTCTTTCAGAGTCTGTTCCAGAATTCTATTGAGAACATTGAGGTGCGCCATGACTTGCTGGATTGTCATATCAGCATCTGCTCTCCGCAGGTGAGCTCTGCCCTTCTGAGGGTCCAAAATTCCGTTTGCATTGCTCCCTTTGTCCTGCTGGTGTGCTGGGGGTGCATGTGGCCTGAGTGTACTAGGTTTGGAAACCAGAACTCCCACTTGTGCTCAGTGACTGAGCTGAGAGCCTGAGTGATCATGTGGCACTGCTCTGCGGCCTGTGTGGGTGCTCAGTCTGTATCTGGCATCCACTGCTCGAGCCCAGGCAGAACTAGACAGTAGATGCATTGGTAGACTGGCTGATTTGGCACAGGATGAAACTATTCTGGAAAACAAGCGATTTCACTTTGAGTATAGTAACATCTGTGGAGCAGAGGTGATGGCTATGCTATGGAAAAGTGTCAATACTTGGAAGCTGGTACCATGTTAGGGTAACATTCATCTGAAAAAAATAGCCTACAGCCTTCCTTTGGGAGTGAAACTAGAAAGTGAGGCTGGGTGGATTCCTTGGAAATGCTAAAGCAATGTTTTGCCCCTTCTGAAAAACCAGAATCTGTTCATAGTCTCCATTAGGAGGAGGAGATGGGAAGGTCAACACTCCCAGCAGCAGGAATCAAAGCTTTATTGAAGGCAAGAGCATCACTTTCCTGTACTGTATAACTCGGCTCTCTGAGAACCACTGAACAGCCATTAATTATCTGGCTTCCCTGGTGACATTTTCTGCTAACTATATTATTTCCTTATATTTTATTCCTGGCAGGTGGCTGAGCTATTCACAGACAATTTTGACTACCAGACGCGGGATGACTTTGTGCGTGGTCTGTTGGTGAATGAGGAGGTAAGGAGGAGGTTGTTACAAGGGAGATCCTATTAGCTTGCATTAGAGAATCTTCTGACATGCTCCTGCCTGTCTCCCAGGTCCTGGGGAACCAGATCCATATGCATGTAACGACAGAAGAGTACGGTGCCCATATATGCAACCTGCTAATGTACGAAGCTGTGTGCTCTGACATCATCCGGCGCTGGGTTTATCCTTTGACTCCAGAGATGAACTTCACCGATGACAAGAATCAGAGTTACACCCATTCTAAACACAACATTTACCGAGGGGTGGATGTTAGCCTTGGCCACGGCAGCGTGCTGAAAGAGAATGTCCTCATTGGGCAGGGAACGGTCATCGGCAGCAACTGCTCCATAACAAACAGCATTATTGGGCAGAACTGTAGGATAGGTGAGTACGGGAATCGGGGACATGCAGGCCTTGCCAGGCAAGGGCACGGGTTGTTGGGATTTAGTTGTTAAAGTGCATTTGGCTCTGAGAGGATGATAGGTGGGTACTGATTGACTTCTAATGGGAAGAAAGGAGAAAAGCGTGGTTTTCCAGCAGAGGAGATAGATTAAAGTTTTCAGGGTACTATAATGATGCTGAAAGGTGGAAGGAACCATGCAAATAAGTTGTTTCAGCAGTAGAGAATGCATGACCTTTACTGATCTAGAGTTATCACCCACCAACATCCTGCAAATGAGGGACATCTGTCCCTGTTTTTGTGAGCTGCCAGGTACTCCTTCTTCCTAGTCTTGGCTGGAATTTTTTTGTGATTTGGCTGTATTTGTGCAAAACCAAGATATCAGTTCTTACTGTCAACTTGTTAAGTCTCTGTAGAGAACAAATTCGTCTTTTAGTTTTGGGTAAGAAGTGGCTGTGGGCCTCTAAGGCCAATTCTTACCTTTCATCTAACATCCATCGTGCATCAAGGGCATTGGGATTCAGTAGATGCTTTCTAGTGGACTCAGCAGTGTGGGAGAGCAGCAAACTGCCTTGCTCAACATATTTGTGCTTGGTGATGTGTAACAGGTGATGAAGTCGTTTTGGACGGAGCTTTTCTCTGGGACAGAGTACACATAGCAGATAACGTGGACATCTCCCATTCTGTTATCTGCGATGAAGCTGAAGTGAAGGAGAAAGTAAAGCTAAAGCCCCACTGTGTCCTCTCTTCTCAGGTGAGCTGTATTTACGTCTGTTCTGCTTTCTGCCTTTCTTGGCAGGTTACTAGACTTAAGACTAGACATACCAGAATACAGGGCTACTCCAAGCCTTTTTGCAGAGGTGGGGCGTATGCTACTGCTCCCACCTTTTTCTTCCTTTTGTTTGGCTAGGGTAGTATGGTATGTGATCTGGCAGTGCTGATGTCTTCAGTACAGCTTGTCTGGAGCAGCTGTTGTACCTCCATCAGAGGGACAAGGGGGCAATTAGGGTATTTCTTCATTAAGATATGTTGCACGTATTTGCAGGTGGTAGTAGGTCCTGGCATCACCCTTTCTGAGGGCACAGTGATCTCTCTGCACCCACCAGATGAGGAGGAAGAGGATGATGACCAGTTCAGTGATGATTCTGGCGTGAACAAGATGGAAAGCAAAGTGAAACTGAAAGGTATGAGAGTCTCTGGCTCCATGCACTCAGGCTGTGCAGAGGGCTTTGCCTTCCATGATCTTTGGGGTCTTTCCCTTCCCCATTCTGGACTCTGCAGTGCCACGCTGGAGCTTAGTGCTGCTTTCAGCTTGGAACATGTGTGTTTTCAGTAGGGCAAGCAAGGATATTTGGCTCAGGCTGGACAGTGAAATGTACCTCTGTACCCCAGTATTAAAAATCTTTGGAGACTCAGCTATTTTCCATTTTTATTAGAGTAGGAGCCTTGTAGGAGACAATAACTGAAGTTGGAAGAGATGTTCAGTTCAAGGCAGGTTGCAAGATCTCTGTCCTCGTACCTGGACTGTGTCCAAGGACTTTGTCCTTGTGAAATACTGTTTCTAGTTTGGCGAGGGATCTAAACATGGTCAGCTGAATGTTGCTGCGGTAGGGAGGAGTAAGTCGTCACTTGTCAAGGCAAGTGAGAAGATAAAAGCTGAAATCCATATGCATCTGCAGGAATCCCAGCTCCCTCTTGATGAAGGATATTTAGGGGCAGTAATATGCAGGTTATACCAGTCTATCTCAGGTTTGCCTGTAAGCAGATCCAGTACATCTACCTCCTAATCACTGTTTCTTTTTCAGGTTTCAATAAAAGGGATGTAGGCTCAGAGGGCAGAGGCTATCTCTGGAAAGCAGATGACAAGAATGAAGAGGATGAAGAAGAGCAGAGACAAAGCCTATGGGGTGAGGAAAAGTTTAGTGTAGTCACCTGGGGATAGACAGACAGACCTGTGTTGGGGAAACTGGCTGAGTGGGGCACTGATAATTGTGTCTAGAGTAAGACCTGGGCTTTGTGAAGGACACTGGCTCCTGATAACATATGTGTGTGGAGGCAAGGTGAGAGGTGAAAGCAGGTGGTGGACCAGATTCTCTCTCTTCCTGTGCTCTGTGGAAGTCGTTTATTGTATCTTTGACTTACGCTAACACACACCGCTGTCTGTGCTGTGAATGGCACACTATGGGATACCAGGCCGTCCCTTAGAGGGAATATGCTTTGGCTATTCCAGGTACTGCTGGCTTTCTTCCTGCTAGCGACAGCGTCTGCTGACATTGCTCCATCATGAGTCAGCAGTCTGCGCAAAATACATTTGCTTCTGTCCCTGTCCTTTGTTGTCTGCCTGCAGACTCTTAAAAAGTCCCATTATCCTAGTGCCAGGTGTAGCATTCCCTCTGCAGCAAATCTAATCATCTGGACCTGTAAGTAGAAGCTTCCTTGCAAGGACAGATCGTTGCTGACTTGGTTGGGAAGTCCCTGGGACACCTGGTTCCTCATGCATATGACAGCTGCAGCTTTTGAGTGTTGAATGCTGCGTCTTCTCTTCTTCATCAGGTCCAGCTATGCTTTCAGAGGAAGAGAGTGAATCAGACAGTGACCTGAGCATGGGCTCTGAGGAGCCAGACAGTCGGGCAGCATCCCCTCAGCTAGATGACATCAAAGGTGAGAGATGGGCTGTTAAGAAGTATGGTGAGTCTGCAGATAATGCAGTGAGTGTGAGATTTGTGCTGCTTTCTCTAGGTGTATTGGAAAATTTGTGGATGTCTATAATGTGTTTGTTTCCTGACCTCACTTCCTGCATTTTCTACAGAGTTCTTTAATATTCCTTGTATTGCTGTTGTGTTAACCCAAGGCAGCAAGGATGAGAAGCTAGACAAAGATCCTCCATCTTTCTCACTCCCGATCACTGGGCCTTCGTGAAAGTGACCTCCCGGAGTTGTCTGTTTAAATGGGAGTGTCATTGCCTGAACTCAGAGATTGTGTGAAGGTCCAGCAGAGTTCCCTGTGTGACGCTTACTGCTGTAATCGTGCTGGAGAATTAAATGTCCTTGTAGGAGCTGCCTCTTTTGGCAGATATGTTTTGGTTTTCTGTTTTGTTGTGTTAAGCTTACCTGGATTTGAAATGGGTTCAAGCCAAACTGGGAAAAAAGAAGTCTTTTTCACATTGAAATATCTCCTCAAAGGAAATTAAACCAATAAATTTTAGGTTTGAATTCACATCTTTAGTTAGGGGAAGATGAGGTTTGTCTGAATAGGAAAGGCTAGATTGTGAAAGTGTAACAGAAACTCTGCTCTAAACGGTTGCAGGGGTAAATAGCTTTGTGCTGGTTTGTGTGGATAGACAATGATATCTAGTAGGTAGTCTCCTTTATTTGAAGTATATTCCACTATTTATAAGTATAGTTGATGTGGGTTTGTGCCAGCTTACAGAGAACAAATAGACATCTATGTCAGAATGCTTCCTTTGTTAAGGGCATAGTTTCTTCAGTAATGAACAGTTTGAAGAATTTGTGCTTTTCCCTCTCATGTCTAACTACCTGTCCTTTCTTTCATTAGTTTTCCAGAATGAGGTTCTGGGTACGTTACAGAGGGGTGAAGAAGAAAACATTTCCTGTGACAACCTGGTCCTGGAAATCAACTCCCTCAAGTGAGTGTTCCCTTAGGGATGCTGTCCCTTATGCTCAACAGTTGGGTTTGACAGCAGATCTAGAAAGAAGAGGAGAAACCATGAGAATACCCATGTTTGATTGTTAAACATTCATTTTATCAGCATAGAGCATGAGAAATGCAGGTTAGAGATCATGACTGAATGACGACAGAAGTTGATGGAGAGCACCAGCTGCATCTATAGCATCCTCAGTGGTTAGGCCTTTCCTGCCCCAATTCTGTAACAAGAGATTGAATTGCTATTAAGTAACTGTGGACTGAAGAGAGTAAGCCAGTTCTTGGCACAGACTGCCTGTAAGTTCATGCAGGGGCTGCTGCTCTGTGCATTGCAACATTCAACCAGCTGCCTGCAGCTGGGGCTGTGCTGTAGTGTGGCTTGTCCACTCTGTTATTACAGCAGCAAGTCTAGAACACATAATCAGAGTGTCTTTTACCTAGTATTTCTCAAATACAAACCTGTTTCCCTTCTTTTGCACAACAGTATTCCTACAGCACTAGTAAATGTGAGGGTGCTGTCCCTGCAGCAGCTTGTTCCACTGTGATAGCAGATTTTCAGGACTTGTGGCCTTATGCAGGGCCTGATGTAATGCAAGGTGGTTTTATTGCCTGAATATTTGGAAAAACAAACAAACAAACAAAAGTCTGGAAGTTGAAAATCAAATTTTCTGCTGTATCTCTGTGAAGAGCCACAGTCTGCAGAGATCAGATAGTGTGAAATGTTGGGGGTTTTTGCCTTTTTCCTCACAGGTATGCATATAACATTGGCCTGAAGGAGATGATGCAGGTGCTCAGTAAAGTGATCCTGGAGTTCCCACTACAGCAGCTGGATGCAAACCTGGACTCCCAGAACTATTTCTCAGCATTACTTCCCGTGAGTTCTGCTCCATTTGACTCTTCTTTGGGCTTGTCTCCTAGTGCGTAGGAGTCTGTCTGGATGCCCCAGGTAGTTCCTGGCTGAGAAGTCTTTTTGGTTAAGCCTGAAGCCACTTGAACTCCTTGAGTTCATGAGCCTCTTTGTTGTCTTCTGTAGGAGTACAAGTGAACTGAAACTATTGCACGTGCTTGACAGAACTCAGCTGACACTGTAGGTGTGGGGAGCTCTACTTCAGTACCTATGGTTGTTTCTGTTTCCTGTATATGATAGAAGTGCATCACTTGTAAAAGAGAAAAGAGAGGGTCTTAGAGATGTCTTTACAAGCTTGCATTCCAGGAACCTGGTTCCAATCCATCATAAGCCCTGTCCCTGGGGCAGCAGGGAGCGCTCCTCTCCCAATGGGATCTTTTCCAAGGTCTTACTTGTCTGCCTACTGTAATCAGTGCCAATTTTTTTCCAGCCAAATGCAGAGGCACAATATTGTTGTCTTTGAGCGAAGACACAGAGTTCTGTTGTGTCTCTAAAGAGACGGGTTGTACAATTGAGTGAGAGCGATTTCTATTTCCTGACTTAAGGGAGACAAAATAGGGTAGGATCTGCTTTAAAAAGCAGGCAGTCTTACCTTAATGGTTTTGTTGATCCAAGCTGAAGCTGTTGTAGTATTTTTGTCTCTTTGCTATAGCCCATTTATGTATTTGAGTTTACAAACTCTACGGGTTACGAAGGTGCTCTTTCAGAATGAATGGGTCTGACACGTGTTTGGGAAGGACTAGTTTAATTTTTAAGAGGCGGAGCTAAAGAGGAACACTAGACATCCTCATAATCCTTTCCCTGAGGAAGTATGTGCTTTCAATTGATGGGGAAGGGTGGAAAACTAATTCTTCTTTATGTAGGAGTAAGCATGGCACTTAATTCATCTCCTGGATGTGTGGAGATGCCTTCTGTAGGAAACATCCATGTGAACTGATCTGTTCTTCAGATGGCTTAGTGAGATTTTGCTGTTCACTCTGTTTAAATTCTGCTTGCTTTTGTTCATTTTTCCAGACTGTTTTCTTGAATAGCATGTCCTGTCCTGGAAAAAGAGAATTGAAGGAGGAGGACTGAAGAGAACATTAGAGCAGGTGTTAGACTCTAAGTGGAAAGCAGTACATCTAGACAACAGGTTGTGTGGAGTTGGTAGCTGTGTAGGATTCCCCCCCACCCCAGCTAGGATATGGCATCTTTTTCTGTCTCCCAGATTGGGTTCCTAGTCTAGCACGAGTAGGACAGGAGAACTTCACTGCAGCACCCAGTCAGAAGAGGTTCTGGTCTGGGATAAAGGATACTATATAAATGCATAAAGTTTTGCGTAATTGCCCAAAACCCCTTAGAAGCTAAAGACAATGGAAGTACAGGAAGGGCTTACCTCTGGGTAACTTTGTCCATATATATTTCAGCATAGGAAAGCTGATGCTCGTGTTTAACAGCAGAGACAGCAAATCAACTCACCTTTAGTGAGAAGCATAATAATCTAAATGTAATATTCAGGGTGACCATGCCTCATGTTATGGACAAGTGGAATTTCTCTAGGCAGGGAATTGTGTGGCACGTGCATTTATGAAACAAATTATCCTTAGATTTATCAAAGAGGGCCAAGTATCAAACCAATTGACCATCATGGCAGCCAGTTCCTCCAGATGCTCCTTTATAAAGAACAACCAGGAAGTTTCTTAGAGAATGCTTCTCTGGGACAGTTTTGTGCCTCAGTGTCTTTACTGTGTGCAGAATTGTTGTGCTGGCTTTCTGTACTGAAATCAGCAGGCAGGCAGTATCCTGGTGAAGTATACTGTTAAATGTTCAATTGCATGCATGATGTTAGTCACCATTACAATAACCCAGTATGTTTGAGTTGAGATGTGCCTCTAACAGAGGTAGTGAATCAGCCTTCAAAGGCTTATTAAACAGACATCGATGGTCTTCCTGAGCAGCAGCTTTGTGTATTTACCAACAGTGCTCTGAAGAGAAGAGACCAGTTCTTGGGGCAGAATATGCATATTTGTACAGCGTCTGAAACAGTGGCTTTTCTGCAACTTGTGGTTCCGTAGTTAGTAAAAAGTACACTCCATTAATTTACTAATACTTACTTACACCCTGAGAATCCCAAGCACTAGGTTGGTATAGGTTAGTACCTAATGAAAGCATGTAGCTGAAGTGTGTAGCTATGCAGCTAAAACTGCCTCAGTCAATAGCAGTGTTAGGCTGAGATCTGCTTATGATGGTTTACATATGGCAAAGTGTTATTTTGTATGAGATGGGGATACTTGCATTCTGAGAGTGGTGAATATCAGAAGCCCACTGAACTTTACAGAACTGTTCTATGTTTCTCGCTCTCTTTGTAGCTTAAGTCTGACTAAGAGATGCTGAAGGAAGATGGGTTGCGTGTGGAAGAGTGATGGTAGAGCAGTCCCAGACAGCTCAGGAGGGGAAATTGTGGAAATGCCATAGTTATGATGTATGGGTTGACTTGAAACCACAGTATGTGCTCTGAAGTGATGGCCCCTGAGCACGAAGCTCTTAAGTGTTGCAGCAATTTTAGGAAACAAGCATCTGGTAAAGGATATGCCCGTGGGTATTTTTCAGATGAAACATGGAGGCTTGAGAAATAGAGTTATCCCGTTTGATGTGTGTCAGACATCTTGTTCGGCTCTTGTACAAGTTGTAAAGCAGAGATGGTACAGAAAACCAGACCTTTCCTAGAACTGTAGACATGATTTGAGCAAATGTGGCTGAAGCTGCTGATAAACTGAAGGCTGTGCTTCTGTTGTCACTGAAGCAGCATCAGACAAGGTTATGTAGGTGAGGATGTCTAAAGGGAGCAGGGGGAGGCAATATAGCAGTTCAGTTTGCTGAGCTGGCCAGTGTCTGCACTGCTGCCCGGCAGCTAGCATGTGTGGTGCACCTCTTCAGGTTTCTGTTAGGGAGCCTTACTCTTTTGTAATGTCATGCAAGGGAACACAACATGAGATTGCTTATTCAGGGACCAAATGGATTTCTGCTCTCACTGAAGCAATTTAGGGTGATCAGCACAGATGCTGTTACTGTGTAACAGGTTGGAACTACAGCTTTGTCCCTTGTGCTTTGCACATACTTCGTGATGGTGTTCTGTGCTGGAGGTAGGGGTAAAATAGGCCTGGTGTCGAGACTGTCCTTCTGACAAAAGAAAAGTGGATCGCAAACCTCTTTGAAGTTGCAGTTGATGCAGCATCGCTGACCATATCTGATGAAAAATGAATCGACCTGTCAGAGGAATTTGATTGCTTTCTCCAGACTGTAGATTGTTTTGAGGAGTAACCCAGGTAGAGTCAAAGCCTGGAAAGTTATGATATTGTCCATAGGGCTCTTTGTCAGGTATCTTTTCACATTTTTCAGTCTTTTATTCAATCTAAAATAATTGCAAGCTTCTAATTCCCCAGTTCAGATTTTCATGAAACTCCCAAAACAGCCTCTCTGGTCATACAGGCTCATAGGCGTGTTTTTGCTAGCGGCTCTGTGGGGCTGAGCCCTACTTTCCCCATTAGCACCAGTTACAGTACAGTGCATGGTCTTGACCTGAGATGTATATTTTTTTTCTTCTTTCCCTTTCCCAGCAATAGGCATACTGGATTGAGTCCTGGGGTTGTGAGTGTTTATAGCTCTGCTTTCTTTATAAATAACTTGCTTTCAGAAACTCAATAGCTTCTGGTTAGAATTGTGCCCGCTTATGATTTAAAGGCTTTAACAGAAAGGTATTACAAAATATTTCTTAGCCTGGAAGGAACTTGCTAGTAGCTTTACTACATTTGAGGTGAAGAATTCCAAAGGATAATAAAAATGCAGGAGATGGCTGTAGAGGAGGGAAGAGCGTTTAAGATTAAGCATTTTGCTAAAGGCTAAAATACTTTCTGGGAATATGCCATGCAACCCTGTTTTTTGTTGTGATGCCGTGATGATTAGGATCATTCTGTGCTGTTACTGTTGTTCCTTGAGCCAGTTGGTGTACTACTATACAGATCAGTTTGTTTGTACTAATCCCCTTTGTTTCTGCTTGAGGCATGCAAATTCCAGCATGGTTGCATAGCAAATGTGTCTGAAGAGGTGAGGAGGAGGAGTTGAGCACTGTTTCCTAGTACAGGCTACCTTTGGTAGTCCACGCTAGCCTGGGTTCTAGCTCCGCTATGTGTCCTGGAGCTCTCCCTCTGGCAGGGCTACTGCCTGTTAACAACTGTCCTGGACAGAATAATGCTGATTAACCCCGAATATAGGTGACTCAGAGCTTCTTCATCACACCCCAAGCCCCTGTGACTTACCTCTTTCCCTTCAAAATAGACCAGATGTGTTCTGTAAGGAGATGCTCTTGAAGGCACAGCAAAACAGTGTATCTGTACAGGCATGCCAGGGATGTTGTTGCAGGAATGCCCACTGTTGAATTAATCCATTTAAAAAGATGTGGAACTCTGATTAAATTTCCTACAATGTGTTTGTAGGATGGTCTGGTCATGATGTGGCCAGTGAGGAATTTTTGTATCTTATCCTAGTTCTGATACCTTTTAAAATTGTTATGGACAGGGGTCTAAGTATCTTTATTACCTTCTGTCCCAGATTCAGGTCAGTCTGTGCTGCTTTGCAGAGCTTTCCCTGCTGCTTGCTTTCCAGATATGTACAACAAGTGAAAGAGCTGTGGGGGACTCGGACAGAAATACTGTTTGAAGAGGCAGCACCAAAATCATTAAACTAAAGACTTCAGAAAAAATAAGCCTTGGAGGAGAGAACTGAGATCAGCTAATAGTGTAACAACTTCTTGCCCTTCGTCCTTCCCACCCATTCCCTGCAGCAGACTCCAGGATCCAAACAAGCCTGTAGGCACACAGCAAACATGTGACTTGCGCTTAGGGGCTGCTCCACTGCGTTCCTGTTTTAGGGGTGGCTATTTTGCACTGTCCACTTCTACTCAGCTGGTAATTATCCTGGCACTATCTTTTTCTCTTTTTTTCTTATTTGCTCTTCTGCTTTGAAGGAAAATTCCACTGAAATGTCAGCTGCTCTGTGGGGGGAAGGTTTGAGTAGCATGTATGTACCTCTCCTTATCGGTCTGCTGTGAAGTGGTTTTCTTTGAGTACCAGACTCCATTAAACACATTTATTGTGATAATCTAGTATTCCATCCAGAGAGACAAAACCAAGAAAGCTAACGGATATCCTCAAAGCTGTTTAGTAAAACCAGGTCTTATCTGCACATGTGAGACTTAATAGCATCTGTTTCATGGACAGCGTGGGGCAAATATATTAAGTGATCAGCTGAATGGTTTCTTAAAATGCTTCCCTGGGTTGGTTTCTTAGTGCAACACAGCTGAGAAACAGGGCTGAGCGCACACATCCATCTCATAACTCAGGAACTCTTCTGTGTTTTTCCCCTGCAGCTGTTGAAGAACTGGACCCCGTTGTTTAAGAACTACATAAAACGGGCGTCAGATCACTTGAATGCCTTATTTGCCATTGAGGAATTCTTCCTGGAACATGACAGTCTCTGCACATCAATAGCTAAAGTGAGTATCCACTCCCAACTCTGAGGACCTGTTTTTGCTAGATTCATGGTGAAATGCATCCTGTTTGCATCATCAGCTTGTCTGCTTTAGAGGAGAGAATTTTGGAGTCTCGGTGGAGAGGGTGTATAGAAAATCCATCTATAACAATTGCTTTTTTAAAAAAAAAAAAAAAGTTCTATGTCTGCCTGTGCCTCTGAGGGAGCACAGCTGAGGGTGAGTATTAATTACCAGCACGCAGCTTGAAGGGAGCTATTATTTTGCAGCTTCTAACCTAGATGCCCTTGTGTGACGCTGGAAGAGGCGAGGTCAGAGGCTTGCTTTAGGAAGAGCTTTACTTCATTTGTCTCTCCATGGTCCCTGGGATCTAACTGCCAAATGGTTTATCCTACTCCAGAGTGCAAAACAAGCAAAGCTGGGAATAAGGGTGGGATTTCTTATTCGGGCTGAGCTAGTTATGAAACTGGGAATAAAGGGGAGCTGACATGTGGCTTATTACCTACCTCCCCGCTTCTGAGAGTTTTCAGTATATTCCTCCTCACGTTCCTTCACAAATATTTTGTCCCTGCATTCTTTCTGCCCTATCACACTGAGAGCATTTGACTTGGATCGCAAGTCTTTCCTTTAGCAGTGT
The DNA here is from genome assembly GCF_018139145.2 of Gymnogyps californianus. NCBI lineage: Eukaryota > Metazoa > Chordata > Aves > Accipitriformes > Cathartidae > Gymnogyps > Gymnogyps californianus. Next base: position 18,911,527 of record NC_059480.1, read on the forward strand.
CTCAGGAAGCCCCTGTCTCTTTTGGAAGAGCTCTCCTAGAGCCTGCTTAACTCTTGGTTCCTGAAGAAAGAGTAATCCTAACTTCTGCTACCAGTGCTTCTGGCTAATGGCAAAGCACTTAGGACTGGAGCCAAAAGCCTTCAGTTTGGTGAGCCAAAATGTCCTTGAATTACAGCAATTGTTTGGCATGTGTCCATTGTTCTAGGGGCCTGGGTTTCCCTGGAGGCTGGGGATTGAAGTGACACTTTATATTTGGAGTTGGCAGCCAGCTTTGTCAGGGCTCTGTCGCAAGGAGACCGACTGCAAAGTGCCTGCTCTGCCTGAGCACAAAGGCACCCTGAGAAAGCATGATTGCATCTTACCCTCTCTGCGCTGGGCAGGAGTTTGAGCTGATAAATGACCAATTGCTTTGACACCTGCCATAAGGCACTTTCAAGAGAGAACTGGCAGGAGGAGGGAGCCTGGGGCAGAGCTGGATAGATTCATGCTCTTCTCTGCACGTCACCATTGTGCGTATGTGGGCCTGCGTAAGAGTTGCTTGTTAGATCTGCTTTGGGGATGGGTTTGGGGATGCTTTAAAAAGAGAACTTAAGTAACGTCTTGAACTGACATCCTCTGTGGCCCTTTGCCCACAGCTCTCAATCATACCCTGCATGCACAGAGCTGAAGCTGATGGGGCTTGAACTTTGACTCATTATGTGTCGTAGCATCTAACTGTCAGGAACATAAGGATTGGTAGGAGAAGCACAGTTATTTTTAACAATAAAAGCAAAATGAAGCAGACTGACTGCTTTCTGTTGAAGATGGAGCTGGGAGATAAAGATTATGTGCAAACTTTGTGCTTGGACATGAGCTAGCCCCAAAAGAGTTTATAGAGAGCCCTGTTGCTCTTTTCTAATCGATGCAGGTGTTGATGACATTTTACCAGCTGGAAATTCTGGAAGAAGATGTAATTCTCAATTGGTTCTCTTTGCGGGACACATCTGACAAGGGAAAGCAGCTTCGTAAAAACCAGCGGGTAAGTCCCAAAGGTGTTTTAAGGGGGGCGGAGGGGAGGGGGCGGAGAGAGAGAGACAACAGCTGCTAAAAGAAGGTTTGAGTGGAGTTCGGTGCCACTGTCGCCTTCGGTGGAGCAGCTGCCATTACATGGTAGGCCAGTAATGCACCAGTGCATTGAACACTGAGCAACACAACTTTGTTCTCCAGAACAGACATTTCTGTGCGTTCTGCCATAATCATCCTGTTTGGATGAGGAATGGAGGTAGTAGGAGAGGGAGATTGTTTTTAGTGGGCCCTCTGTAGCAGGAGGGCTTCTCTAAGCCAACACCCATTTGAAATGGGCTTTAGGCCAATGCCCTGTGTGCTGGCCCCATGCAATTCCTTTGAAGCTTTCATTCCTGGCTCACCAGTCCCTTCGCAGATATTTCTAAGCATTTGCTGTACTGAGTGGTTTCATTTGGCTTGTGTTGCAAGGAGCATATAAACTTCCCCCCTCCATCAGGCAGAACTTTGTGCTGCAGTTTGGCTGAGCCCTGTTCCAGTCCTCCTCCCTGGATCTGGAAGAGGAGCAGGGGAAAAAAGCCATCTCTGAAGAACTCCAACTTTGTTTAAAACCTTTGCAAAGTCAGCTCTTAGTATAGGTCAGCAGTGCTTTCAGCTGCTTATTTGAGCCCAGTTAAAAGGTAAAATGAGCTGCCTTCTTTATAGCAATTTCTCAGGGAGTAGGTGGTTCCCAGCAGAGTTTTCCTAACATGTCTTAGCTATGGTGCAGCTGTCATCTCTCTTCCCTCAAGCTCTGAAAAACTCTCAAACTTTTGTCTTTTTGCTGAGTGTTGTGGGGATTGTCTGACTGGAGGAAACTCCCTCAGGAATCTAATCAGTCTGGGTTTGTCCATGGCATCCCAGTTGTTTTTCATCTAAACTTTTGTCTTGCTTTCCCTCAATCTGCCTCTGTTTCTGTGTCTCCTAGAAACACTCTTTCTTTCTTGTGCATGATAGTGGTGCTCACTGACACAGTGTAGTTGTTGAGCGTTCCTAGCATCTGTTTGGTGTCACTTGTTACCCAATTACATTTCATTCTCTCTGCAGCTCCAGAAGTTTATCCAGTGGCTGGAGGAGGCAGAGGAAGAGTCGTCTGATGGCGACCAAGACTGACATGGTGGCTCAGCATGAGAAGAGGCACTCTCACTGCCTTTCTGGGCCGAGTGGGCAGGGCAAGATCAATGCCAGTGCATGGTGTGTAGATGTGGGGCCTGACATAGAAGTGACTGACAATCCCATCATTAATTAAGTTGTGTGTTCCCAACTTTGCCACTTCCCTCCCTCCCTCACTTGCCCAGTGGCACCTTATGTTGGATGGTTGCAGCCCAGTGGAAAAACCATAAGGGAAAAGCAGGAGGTGGTGATACCTAGAATCCCTCTGAAGCCTGGATATGATATACTATAAGCTATCTTTTGGGAGGTTCTTGTTACTAATACAAAGGGAGCAAATAGATGCAAATGCGTACAACGCCCTTATAAATCTAACCATCAGGGTTGTGGAAGAGAATGGTCATACAGCGAAGTTACTTGGAGTCGTTGCTTCTGGAGCTAAGAGAACTCCTGCTGAAGAGACACTGGCAAGGTTGGTGAGTAGGAGCATGTGGATTAGGACCTGGAGTGCAGGACTGGGATTCAGGAGTTCCTGTGCCTGGAGAAGATGCAGTTGTCTGAGGATGACCAAGGCATTTTGCAGCCTAGAAGGCACTTCTGTGATCTTTCCAAAAGGGAAAATCTCTTGCCATCTGCCGTGCTAGGATCTAACACCAGATTGCACAGTAGAGTTGGTAGAACCGTGCGTTTCCCCCTTCTGTAGAACAGGGGATAATATGTGCTCAGTGCCCCCCGCGGGGGTTGGCTAATAGTGGATGTGCACTGGCCAGTGAAATGCTGTATGGATCACTACATCTTGGATGTGATCTGTCTTTTGTGTGTCCCCAGCTTAGCAGACATGTTTTAGAAAAGCTTCTGTTTCTTTATTTTTTTATAAAAAGGGAGCAGAGGTGCCTGGCTCCTCCTGCTGCACCAACTATACTTGTTTTGCTCTGGGGGCACTGACCACACCAGCTGCTTTAAGGAGGATGCAAGTTCCTAAGTTCTGCTCCAGTGTGAAAAGGAGCAAATGGTATTTCCTTCAACAGCACGTGCTTTGTGTTTCCACATGATTTCAGTTATACAAGCTTGCTTACTTCATGTCCTTTTATTTATTTGAAAACTTCCCTTCCCTCAGACAGCAGGGAAAGTGCTGCAAACCCACTGTAAAGTTCAGCAGCCGCAGAGCAACTCGGCATGCAACAGGGAACGAGTGTGCCTCTGGCACTTTGTTGCCAGCACAGACAATGTGTGGCAGCAATAAGGCCTTTAAGAACAGCTCTCTTGGAAGTGTCACTGTGCTGTGTTCTTCCCTGCTCTCAAAGAACAGAGCAAAAAAGGCACAGCGAGAATCGGCTTGTGTTCATAGGTGGGTTATTTGTTGGATGTGCTGACCTTGCCTCTGCCCCTTCAGGAGGAGCATGGAATAAATCCTTTGCGGGGGGAAATGCACTGGAGCTGCCCACTCAGGATATTTACTTGGCCGTTGCGTGGTGCCACAATTGTCAGTGAGGGGACAGCGTTGGATGCTGGAGACCAGGGATACTGCCTCTTAAAAACTGATGTTCAGGCAGGGTGATCTTGTGCACTCACACTATCAGTTGCCAGGATTGTGCATAAATGAGCTCGTTTTCTGACATTGCAAACTCAGTCTTGTAAATGTTGGGGAAATAGTTGGTATCTGAATTTTCTGTACCTGCCAATATTTAATTCAGGGAGCAAATAAAAACTATCCTGGTGTTACCGGCTTGTTTGCTTTGTTTGACTTTGAATTGTATGTCTCCAGTTGTGGCACATGCCTGAGCAGGGCTTAATGGGTAAGCTAAATAACTCATTGCTACTTTTTCCTCGAGATTTTAAGCACATAATAGGCAGGTAGGAAATCGGGACACCATTGAATTGGTATAAATGTTCAGTGAAAACTCATGACCTCGCTGTTTACAAGTAGAGAACAGTTTACTAAAACTTCTGAACTTAGAATCCTGAAACGGGTGAGGTTTGGTTCTGTACAGGATTATGTTGCAAAGATGAATCTTACATCCTGTGAAACCTGTTATCCTTTGCCATGATGAGAATTAGTGGGAATGTTGGCTGTTAGGTACTGCATCGTGCCCTCCTAATGTTGGGGAGTAAGAACTGGCAGAGAGGGGGAAGGACAGCTACAGAGCTCTTGACTTACAAACCAGCTGCAAGACTTGGTAATTTTAAAATCTCCTTGGACATCTTAAGTATTTTTTTCCTTTTACAATGTAAAGACGGCTTAAAAAAATAGGTTTAACGTGTAGTTCTGTAAATGGCTCGGTTTTGCCAGAGGCTCTTGATTCTTTGTGCCAAGTAACAATTCCACTTTTGTTTTTTCCACGTTCTTTCCTCTTTTGCTCCATAGTAGCCAACTTCTTCATGGTGTGAGCTGCTTTCTTACCCAGGGGTTAAGATCCAAGGTGAGAATGCTGCTCTATGGGCAAATATCGTTATCCTTCAGGCCTCGGGGGGTGGTTTTACAGGTGCTGAGAACAGAGTAGCAAAAAGGAGACAAAGTAGGACACTTGATAAAGGTGCAGTTCTAGCATGGTGCAGCATCCTTATGGGCAGGTAAGTGTATACTTTTTAAAGGACCATTAATAGCATTGCTTAAGTATAGGGTGGGCTTGATGCTTTCTGTTGCTTTCAATCAAGATTTATATTTGGTTGGAAGACTAGAAATGCCTTTGAGAGCAACCTTGATTGCACAATCGTTGCTATCCATCTTTTTGAGCAATGTAAGCAGTAAGTATTTTTATTTTTTTTCTAAGGCCGTAGTAGTCAACTTGTCTGACTTCCCATCTGACATGGATGGATGGATGGATGACTGTCACCTGGTGTTCCTGTATCAAACCCATAACTTCAGTTAACAATAGTGCGCCTTTTGGAAAAAGAGAATAGTTTTGTGTTGCTTAAAGGTGTAAGTGATGGAACTCGAATACTTCCACCTCTGCTTTGGGCTGTTCCGAGATGCACTAAAATGCCTGGAGCCTGTTTACTCTGTAAGAAGCAGCAATGCTATCAATGCTGCAATTCTTAAATGTAGACATAGGCCAACAGGCTGTTCAGAAACTCTTCCTTGTGGACCTCGAGTGCTGAGCACAATCCCCTACTGCTAATTTCTTTGGCTCTGTGTTCTTCACCTCTGTTCAGTAAGAGTGAGCCATACTTCACAAGATCTCTGCAAGCAGTTAAATCAATCTGTCGATTGAGTCTGTTCAATCACTTGGCCCGTTTTAAAAGAAAAGGCAGCTGTAAAAATGAGATTTCATCTACTGCCACCCTGGGGGTGTGTGGCACCCCTCCTCTGGGCTGTGTGTGCTCCCTTGGGAGCTCAGCACTTCAGAAAATTGCCCTTTTGGTAACAAAGGTATCTAACGCATACAGTACAGGCTCCAAGGTACATCCACAACTGTACTGGGAGGTGGGCAAGAGAGTGGCCCTGTCGGGAGGAACACCATAATTCTTTCACATGGGCCCAGCTTTTGGGGCAGGGAGGTGTTGCAAAAGGACTTTAAGATTAGCTGTGAGGGTTGACACAATAAGAAGCAACTTAAACTAAACTTTTCCATTCCTGACCTGGATTCTTCTTTCCAGGTATGCTGGCTTTTACCACAGAGCTCCGAGCATGAGGAAGTGACAATCTTCCAAGAGCTGATGTGGAAACATGGGAGAGCCTCACACCTTGTACAACTTCTGCTTACCTGAGGTCTTCCCTCGATTTTTTTTTTTTTTTTTTTTTTTTTAATTTAATGTCAGATTCTTCACCCAGTCTAGCAGTGCTGCCCAGATAATTGCTAGCAACGCCTACAGGACTCTTTCATGCATGAGGAGTCTGTTTAGCTCACGCCTGCCTGCCAGCCTGAGGAGCTTGGCTCTGTTCCCTATAAGATCTCTCTGGCTCCTCTTCCTATAGCAGGTGAGTCTGGCGCTGAGGGCTGGTGATCTCGTCTCATGCCCCATGCAGGCCCACGGTGTGGTTCTTCCTCTGCATTTGTTCCTTCTAATCCAGGACGGTGCAAGGCGGTTCTTGCCCTTCCTGGTGGTGGGTGTTCCCCAAGCTCTGTCCACCCCAGCTTTGCTCTCAGCCACAGCTCCAGGAAACTGCTGATGGAGACGGTTCCTCGGCGCCCCTCGGGTGCTGGTGAGGCGTCCAGAGGGGAAGCCAGCCAGCCCAAGACTGCTGCAGCACAGAGGCAAGTCCTAGGGGCTGGGGTCACAGTGCTGATGACTGTAGGTAAGAGAGTGATAGGGACTGGGAGAGAGAGAGTATGGGGGAGAAATCACAGAGCCGAGGGGCTGTTGGAGCTGGTATGTGCACCGTTGAAGAGGCCATGGTATGTGGAAAGGAGGATGCTCATGAAGAGCAGAGGGGGGAGTCTGCTTGGTGAGGAAATGGGGCTGGGGAACTTGAGCAGACGCTGCGGTGTCCAGTGCCTGAGTATCAGGGATGGTTGTTGGATGGTGACAAGAGGTTTGGAGGTAAGCACAGCTGAAGAGGAATTGGGGTGGGAGGTACTGTGCTCCTCTTGTGCAGCAGAGTCCCTCTGTGTGTGGGGTGGCCGTCAGAGACGGAGTATGGGGAGTTCAAAGGGGTCTGGACGTGGGAGGACAGGGTAGAGCAGGATATGCCTCATGTTCAGTAAGCTGTACTCGAGGGACATGTAGTTGTATGAGGAGCGTGGGGAAGGCTGGGAGGTGTGTGAAAAAGGACCAGGGCTGCAGAGATGGAAGGGGCGGCCTGGGGTGTGTAAATGAGAAGCAGTGGAGGTTGCGGGACGCAGGAGCACATGTGGCACAGGAATGACCATGTGTGTGAAGCAGCATCAGCGGGTGTAAGAGGGGATGAAAGCTGAGTGGGGGTGAGGAGCCTGGGAGGGGTGGGTATATGGGTGCATGCCAGCTAGGATTGGGAATGTGGGTGCAGGGAGAGTACTAGGCTGTATATAAGGGGACGTGGATGTAAAGTAAAAATCCAAACCCATCCACAGGCGGTGGGGCTGTGCATGGCCAGGGAGGTGATGAGGGGTGCAGTCCCAGGCGGGCATGCACCCAAATGGGGTGCAGCAGGAGCAGCGGTGGATGTATGGCCCTGGGGAGAGGGGTGGATGGGTGCGGGTGGCGGTCAGGGGCTGATGGGGGTCAGTTCCAGCTGGAGGGGGGGTCTCCTATCAGTGCGGGATGTAGCTTGGGGGCAGGGTGCGGGCCTGGATGGGGGCAGGGGTCCGGGTCGAGGATGTGCTGGACCGTGCCCCTCACGCGGTGCCCGCTGAGCCCCGGTCCATCCCGGGGCACCGGCTCCGGGTGCAGGCCCGCCCCGGGCTGCCGGCTGGGGCACCGGTCCGGGTGCGGGCTCCGGCTCGGTCTCGGTCCGCGGCGCGGCCCCCGCGGGGCGCCGGTTCCGGTTCCGGCGGAGCCGGGGCGGCGGGCGGGCGGGCGGGCGGGGGAGGAGCCGCCGGAGCCCGAGCTTGCGCTCTGGAGCCGGGCGGCGCTGGGACCCGGAGAACAAGGGGCGCGGGGGACCGGGCGCGTGGAGGCCGCAGCCGGGCCGGGCGGGGGCCGGGGCCGGGGCCGGGCCGGGCGGGGGCCGAGGCTGAGGCGGCGGCCGGGGGTCGCGGGCCGCGCCGGGCCGGGGGCGGAGGAGAAGGAAGAGGAGGCGGCGGCGGAGGCCTGGCGGCCGGGCAGGGGCGCCATGGCGGCGGCCGAGACGAAGATCATTTACCACCTGGACGAGCAGGAGACGCCGTACCTGGTGAAGCTGCCGATCCCGGCCGAGCGCGTCACCCTCGGCGACTTCAAGGGCCTCCTCAACCGCCCCAACTACAAGTTCTACTTCAAGTCCATGGACGACGACTTCGGGTGAGCGCGGACCCGGGCCCGGCCCGCCGACCGCCGTGGCGGTGGTGGGGGGGGGGTGGGAAGTCCTCCGTGTCCCCGCGTGGGGGGCGGGCTCCCGTGGGCCTCCCTGGGGAGCTGTGGGGGGCCCCGCGTGGGGGGCGGGCTGCGTGGGCCTGGCTGCGGACACCCGCCCCGCACACTGCCGGGGGCTGGGGCTGGCTCCCCCCTCCGCCCGGTGAGGGTCCCCCCGGTGCAGCGGGGCTGGGACCCCCGGGGGTGGGGTGGTGCCCTTCGGGACTGGCGGCCCCTCTCCTGCTCAGTCTGGGGAGGGGGACCCACATCCATCCTCCACCCCTACAGCCTTGCCTTGGAGGGGGGCGGGGATGGTGCCCCCCTTGTGCTCTGGCTGGGGGGACACCCCCTCGCGTGCACCTCATCCAGGGGCACGTGCACCCCCAGTTACTTCACCTGGGGGGGGCTGGTGGTGATACCCCCCATGCACCTTCTCTGGGGACAGCCCCCCATCCTCCCTTCCCCCATTCTCCCCTTCTCCCGTTAGCTCTGGGGGAAGCTGCTCCATGCTGACTCCTCTGTGGGGGAGCTGGTGGCATTCTCCATGCACCTTCTCTAGGGTTGCACCCCCATGTCTGCTAGAGACACCTCGGAGGAGACCGTCGTCCCATCTGAGGATCACCCGCTCCCCATGCTCACAATGTTTGGGCAGCACCTTGCATGAGAGAGTATCTCCCAGTGCAGCCCACCTCGGGGGTGTATAGGGCTGGCATCCCCCTGTGTATCCTACTTGGGATTGTCGTTCCCCGTCTAAAGGACCTGGGCATCTCCCACTGTGCCTTCCTGGGGAGGGTCCCCCTTGTTCCCTCCACCAAGAGGGTGTGGGGGCAGTGCCCCCTCCATCAGCCCTTCCCAGGGAGTGGATGTGGGGACAGCTTTGTTCTCCTACCATCCATTTTGGGGAGGGCCATCCATTTTGGCAGCTTTGTCCTCCGCATCTCATCTTTGGGAAGAATAGGTAAAGGGGACCAGCTTTCTCCTCCCCTGCCTCCATGGAGAAGGAGTGAGAGCTCTCCACGTGCTGCCCGTCTCTGAGCAAGGGGTGTGTACAAGACCTACAGTGCCCACATACATGTCCCATCCTCAATGTAAGATGTTCCGTGCTCGATCTCTGGGATGGGTCTGTATAGAAGAGGGGTGCAGCCCTGCCTCGCATCCTGTCTGCTGCAGGGCAGCTCTCTTCCAACACCAGTATTTTCATCTTTTGTGATACCCTTTTCACCTTTTTCATCTTTTGTGATATCCTTTGGTTCCTTCCATCACGTGTGGCTGTTTGGAGGTGAGGAGGTATATTCTGTCCCTTGTTTGGATGGTTGTACTGAGTAATCTTCTGGGGAGCCCCTGCTGTCTCCTGCTTTCGTAAAGTTGGTGGCTGTTCTGGGGAGCAAGTACCACATGAAGCCAACTCTCTGGAAGACCCGTTGTCCCCACTCTGTTTTGTCCAGAGTCTTCCTACATCTGACTCTCCTCTAGCCTTTTTGAGGACCTCCATTTCCATCCTGGGAACGTAGCTTCTCTTGACTTCCACAATGTGTGACCCTTTACCATTCCTAGCACTCTGGTATTTGAAAGAGTTGCATGATCCTCCTTCCTCTGGATTTTTCCCCCTCTGAAGATATAGTGTTTACAGGAGGTCTTGTGACTGCAAAAAGCAAAGGAGGCTGGGACTGCAAAAAGCTTTCAGTTTTATAGTCTTCCTAGTGTCTTACTGCACCAAATACCTCCCTAGGCTGTGATCTTGGCTCGTACCCTACGTTGAACAGGGCTGGGCCTGTTCGGGGCTTGGATGGAGATCGGTGTGGCTGCCTCGGCAGGGGGTGCTCTCCCCTCTGCAGCCAAATTATCCCAGTGCCCAGGTTCCCGTTAGCTTGGGAGGTGCCAGCTTTCAGATGAGGCTTGAAATTTGGAGTCACTCCTTTGACCACAGTCTGGGATGCTTTGCCTCCCTAAATTCCTCCTGACCCAGTGGAGAGCTTCAGTCCTTAGAAGCTTCCCCGTTCTCTCCAGGCAAATAGAAGTCTCCAGCCCTCATTTTCCATAAATTTCCTCAGCAATATCAGTTGTCTGCAGATCGTTTCCTGTCCCTCAGCTGTTGAGTAGCGTTGGGTGCTACGAAACAGCTGCCTCTCCCCGTCTCGGAGGGGACCATGTTCATTGGTGGGAGAAGCAAATTCTCCGTGCATGCTGTTTGTAAACAAATGCTTTGGGATCCTTTGAAATGTTGTTCTTGAAGTGAATTCAAACTTGTCTTGAATGAAACATTGCCATGTGGGTGGGAGAGTGTCTGCGTAACTGTAAACAAAGTTTAGTAATAAATAGCAGCGTCTCGCGTTGGGAAGAGGGGTCTGGTGGCAGCAAAGTTCTGTGCTGTGCCTTTTCATCCTCCTCTGTTTCTTTAAGGCTCCACAAGAGGAGGCAGATGGTAGATTAATGAAACTCAACGATAAAGCAGCATAGGGAGTTGTTGTGGATGCTAGCAGGGAGAGGGGAAAATCACTCAGGAAGACGCAGCGAGTTTAGTTGCGTCAGAAATGCATGGGATGAGATTTTTCTTGGGACCAATTCAGCTAATTCTTCTGGGAAGAGTGAACCTCTCTGAGAGGGAAGGTGCAGCTGAGAGGGATCGGAGGCTGCGTGTGGGCAGCCTGTTCCTTGGCAAAGTCCTGCGTGATGAGTTGCACAGTTGGAGCAGCACATAGCAAGGCCTTGTGTGGAACAGAGGGGAGAAAGCCTCTCGTGGTGCCGCCACGGATGCCCCATCAGGAAAGCTGTCTTTGCTCCTTTCCAGAGAGCTGAAGAACGTGCTGGTGGTTGGCTGGAGCACGGGCGGGAACAGCCAGAGCAGTCCAGCTGCAGCCTTGTCTCTGTGAAGCCCTGGAGCCCCAGGCACCACTTGAAATAGAATCATAGAATCGTAGAATTATTTAGGTTGGGAAAGACGTTTAAGATCATAGAGTCCAACCAAAATATTTCGTGATCCCTCGTAATTGGTGTCCAGGAGAGAGCAAGCCATTGGTCTGCAGGGAAAGACAGGGATGGAAGGGCAGGAGGCACGTCAGCTGCTTGACTGTAAATGCATGGGCAATTACTTCTAGTGAAAACTAGGAGATTAACGATGGCTGTATTCAGAAGCTTTGTGCCCAGGAACGGCGTTGCACTCTCACCCGTGTATCCCTCTCGGCCCCTTCCCTCAAGATGCCCTCTGCCCAGCATGGGGGATGGCCTGGCTTGTGCTGACAGTTTCTGAGCTGGGTTCGTTTTTGTCAGTTGGGCAGTGTCCAGAAGTAGTACCCAGGGTAAAGCCCCTTCGTGAAAGAGACAAGCTATTAACAGTGGATGGCCTTATGGCAGCTGATCAATGAGGAGGAGACCTGCAGATCCAATGGCTCCAAATGCTTTTTGTCAGCGGTTGGACCTTTTGCAGGATCCCTGTGGCATAAGACTAAGTTCTCCTCTCATCTCTTGTTGGGAGTGGAGGCATCACACCTTCCAAGGTCAGCTGGAGCAAGATGCGGTCCAACGTTGCCTCTCACCTCTGTTGCCCAGGCTGAATCTGTTTCTCCCTCTTCCTCCTCTTTCCAGGCTGTGGATCTCCAGCCTGGCATTCCCTTCAGCTCACCCCATCCCCAAGGCAGTATTACAGCCGCGGTCTTGGTGTGTGGGATTTTTCATTCTTTTGTTTATCTTGTTAATATTTGTTTGAGAATCAGGGCGGTGATGGAGCAGCTTCAGTGTTTACATCTCCTTGGAAATGTGAACTGAGGCTCCCCTGGGTAGCTGTGGAGTTGTCGGGCTATGCCAGGAGCTAATCCTAGTCAGAGCGCTCAGCCACAAATTAAGAAGACCCCAGAATGGTGTCACCTCTAGGTGGGAAGGAGGAAAAATGAGATTTCATGCACTCTATCATGGGGAGAGGAGCTGTGAGCAGCAAGAAGGCTGCAGGGTTTCATTGCCTGCTCTACCCAGCATGTAGTGGGCTACAGCCACAAACAGAGAATCCAGCCTGAGCCCGGTGGTGCCGAGCACTGACGCAGAGTGCAGGTATTTGTGCCCTTGTTGGCTTTGTGTATTGCTAATCCCAGAACTGGAGACATGTGGAGGAGCTGAGCAGACTGGTGGGGAAAGTATGGCAGCGCATAGATGTAGTACACTCTTCTTGGACCTGAGATACTTTGTGTGGATGTGCCTCGCTGTGAAATGTGGAACTACCCTTAGCCTGCTAACCTTGCCCTCATTAGAGAAGAAAGGGTTTTTTGTTTCTACAGCTTGAGTCTTTTTATTCAACATTTTACAGGTAAGATCTGTGTGCTGGTCAGCAGGAGAGAGCCTTAGATCAGTGCA